>NC_136254.1:7100000-7630000 GCF_053564925.1 Oryzias latipes | reverse complement strand
TCTGAGACTCTTTTCACCTCTAGAACACTGTTCACAAACTCCCCCTTCAGAATCACTCCTACCCCGTTTCTCTTCCTATCAACACCATGATAGAACAGTTTGTATCCTCCTCCAATACTACGTGCCTTGCTGCCCTTCCACCTTGTCTCCTGCACACACAGTACATCTACCTTCCTTCTCTCCATCATGTCTGCCAGCTCTCTGCCTTTCCCTGTCATTGTGCCAACGTTAAGAGTCCCTATTCTCAAACCTATGTTCCTGCCTTTTCCCTTCTCTCTCTGGCCACGGACCCTTCTGCCTCCCCTCTTTCTTCCACCAACAGTAGTCAAATTTCCACCGACACCCTGTAGGTTAACAGCATCGGTGGCGGTCGTTGTTAACCCGGGCCTCGACCGATCCGGTATGTCTAAAGTGTTGTGGATGATTCGCATGGTTATTTTGGCAATTTTTACGCCGGATGCCCTTCCCGACGCAACCCTCTGTATTTATCCGGGCTTGGGACCGGCACAGAAGTTATTGGCTTGCAACCCCTGTGGCGGTTCTGCCTACTTAATTTAAGTAATTCAAACATATATTGTTTCCTTTTAAAAACAACGTTGATAAATTGGTAAATATAACTTAAAAAAATAATGTGGATTATCTGTATTACAGTTCCGCTTTCAACACAATAATCCTGGACATACTCTGCGATAATCTGCTCACTCTTGGCCTCCCACTCCTCACATGCAATTGGATTAACAACTTCCTCACAAACTGAACACAGATTGTGAGACTTGGCCCCCACCTCTCCTCCACTCTGAGGGTCCTCAGGAAGAGCAACATCAGCACCAACCTGCTGCTGTCCTTCTACCAGTCATCCATCCAGAGCCTGCTTACTTACTGCATAACTGTTTGGTTCGGCAGCTGCACGGCCGCGGATAAAAAGAGACGCCTCAGAAAATCATTGGGCGCCCTCTCCCCACCCTGACGGACATCTACTGAATGCCTAAGTTACATTTTTGGCCAAAATTTAATTTTTGCATAAGGATAAAAATCCGAATCAGATTCTTTTATTGTTATTATGCAGTGCACAAAAAAATTATTAGAACATGCTTTTCAAAAACATTCCAATGTGACTGTGGCTGTTATGCAATGAGGTTAACAAACTGTTTTTACGATGAGTTTTAGGGCCAGTTTCCCAAAACATTTTTTTTATATTATGACTTTTAAGTCGTAAATCTACAAGAAAGAAATCTTGTGAATTTACAAGAAAAAAAATCTTGTAAATTTAAGAGATAAAAAGTCATAGATTAATATTTTTAGATATTTTTTAGGCCTTCAGAGAAGGCCTTGAAGGCCCTGACGGCCTGAGTTTTATTACAGACTAAACTGAGTCTGTATTAAAGTGACAAATAAAATACATTTAAACAAGAAAGCTTTTATTATTAAAACAGGAAACACTTTTCTTTTGTTAGCTTATTTTGATCTGGCACATACATCTTAAGAATGTTTCTGCAAATAGGATATTTTATGTAGAAACAGGCTAAGTATATGTACTAAACCATCTTTTTATCTTAAGATTATCACGTAAATGTTCACATTTTTAGAGCGCTGCTGGAAACTCTGAATGAAATGAACCAAATGTGGATTTATTGAACCCAAAGGGATGCCAAGGAGATGCTCCACGATGACCATAAACACCATCATCAGGGCTACATGTTTGATGAGGAGAACATTCTGGAGGAGCTGAATGAGCGTCTGTGAGAGGTGAGACACCAGAAACAGACAGAAATGAACAGACTCACTGAAAGAAAAAAGAGATTCACCTTTAGTTTCATTTACAGACTGCAAATAAAATGTAAACTTTAATTTAAATGTGTTTGAGCTTTTTGGTTGCTTTTTGTTGAAACAAATATATGAGAACATCCTTGTTTGAATGATTCACATACAATTAATGATTTAATCCAACTGTTTTACTTTGCATGATAACGTTAAGAGTCATGTCATCTGATTAGTTATTGCTTCATGAGGGCAGAGAACCTTATCAACAGAGCACTAAGCTGCTTTTATAATGATTGAAATGTTCATCCCAAGCCTTTGCCTCAGTAAAAAATGTCTACAACCCTTTCCTGTTTCCCCTCAGGAAATAATCTTCTTCAACTGTCACAAACAGGCGGCCTCCGCGCCACTTTTGGCCAACGCCAATCCCAGCTTTGTCCCCTCCATGCTGACCAAACTGTGCTTTAAGGTCTTCCAGCCGGGCGACTTCATCACCAGAGAAGGAACCAACGGTGAGAAGATGTACGTCATTCATCACGGCGTTGTCAGCGTCAACACCATAGCAGAGACACCAAGATGACTGATGGCTTTTATTTTGGAGGGGAATTCTGCACACTTGCCTGCTGGTCTGCTGCATGAATGTGTTCTGCAGAAGACTGGTTTTAATCTGCACACAAAGGTTCACGGAACTGACAATAGAAAAAAAAAAACGACAACATGTATTTCAATATGCAAAAAGTGGCGGTTAAATAAATAAAATAAATTAAATTGACAACCCCTCCCCCCACCCAGAGATTTCATCAACAGCAATACATGTGAAAATGGTTCAGAGGAGATTTGACATGTGATTTAGTGATTTGTTTATACTGTAAAAACTGTATCCCTGCATTGTTATCATTCAAATCAACATCTCCATGGCGACATGGTGTCACAGCTCAGTCAGGCTTTGGGTTCTTCTTTGTAACAGCACAGATTGTTGCTATAACAACACACTTAGAGATCAACAGACCGCTTAGGGACTCTAAGACGTCGACACGCAGACAGTTTCGTTCAATAGACGATTTTCTCCAAACATATTTTTTTTGTTGAAATCGGGAAACAACAGCAAAACTGATGGGAAACTTAGTTAAGCAGTTTTAATAGTAAAGGTAAGTTTTAGAAGCAGAAAAAGTTGGATTTTAACACAAGTTCAGGTTTATGATTTAATATATTCATATTTTACATTTAATAAATGATCTTTGAAGCTTTGTCAGGGAAGTGGGGACATTTTAAATGACAAACGACAAACATGCAGGTTATAATGTTTAAGCAGAGATGTGATTTTAGTCTGTGGGGAACATTTATTCTACTACAAGAATTCATTAACTAACTTCTCCAAACTCTAAATAATAATCATAATAATTAAATGAAAAAACACAGATAAAAAAATGAACATCCACATCAAGATAGCAGAAATTGGTAAAACAACATCCAGCACCCATAAAACATAAAAGACTGTAAACTAATGAAAGCTTCCTTCCTGACAGTAAAATGTAGGCCTTTAAGACTTTTCATCAGCAATGTTCAATCTTATCTGATTTATAAATAACAAAATGCTATATGATTTGTGTGATGTTCACTTACACATAGTTCAAATCCAGGCCTTGAGGGCCAGTGTCCTGCTGGTTTTCCAGAAATCCAACCTTATTTGCTGCTGATTACCTGGATCAGGTGTGTTTAGCCAGTAAGGAGCCTCGATGGCAGATTGGATGGAAAACATGTACGACACCAGCCCTACAGGCCTGGATTTGGGGACCCCTGACATAGTTCGTAAATAGTAAAATGCAGTGACATGCACACACACAACACACACACACACACACACTGTGTTTAGACACACAGAAGTACACACTTGCTGTAATGGTATCTGCCTCTTTGGTTCATCGTACCTCCAACTCTTCACCCTCCTCATTGTGGACACTTAATGAAGACAATCATTGGTTAAAACTGACATGTTCTGTTAAGGCAGATTGTATGCATTGACATAATTTGTACATCCTTACTTCAAAAGTGAGGAGGTGTTGACCTTCCACCTGGTCCACACTCATCAGGGGGGTTCAAATTGATGGTGGATCCAGGAGTCTGTCTAACCCTACTGCTCAGTGCACTCATTCATGTAAGAGTAAACCATCACCGGGGATTAGTTAGGACATCTACCAAATGATTCAGGGCATTCTGATGGGTTTAAGTCCAAACCATTTTCCGATGTGGAGGGGGTTGTCCTCCCTTTGCATGGTGATGGTTGGACCTTGAATTTGGAGCTGCATTTGTGGACAAAAGATGATATAAACATTTCGCATGTCGTGAGAAGTCTTGCACATAGCTTCTATAATACCCCAAAAATCCTAAAAGGTTACGCAGCTCTTTGATGTTGGTGGAGGTTGTTGTTTTTAGTTCCCTCACTGCTGACACTTCCTTGTCATCCATCTTGTACCCTTCAGATGAAATCAATTTCCCTACATAATGCACCTCATTTTTGAACAGGTCACACTTGTCTGGTCTAAGTTTGATTCCCCAGGCTTTCTGGCGTTGCACAACCGATCTGACGTTTTCAACGTGTTTCAAGAATGTTTTACTGTAGACCAAAGCATCATCCAAGTGTGGAATACAGATTTTGTCTCTCAGGCCCTCTAAACTTTCCTCAGTACTTCCCTGAAAAGCTGCAGGTGCATTTGTGAGGCCAAAAGGATTTTTATTCCATTCATACAACCCCCATGGAGTTGTAAAAGCTGTGAATGCTTTTGAGTCTTCGCTCATGCTTCCTTGATGGTAAGCTTTTCGTTGGTCTAACACACTAAACCATGCATTTCCACCTAGCCCGTCAAGAATCTCCTGGATTCTAGTTGCCTGTCTGGAACAGTGTTTTCATTCAATCCCCTGTAGTCAATGCACAGTCTCAGACTCCCATCTTTTTTTCTCAAGCAAACTATTGGAGATGCATATGGTGACCTAGACTTGCGAATAAACCCTTTATTTAACAAGTCCTGTATGTGACTTTTTACCTCATCGTATAACGGTCGAGGTACAGAATTATATGTTTTGGCCACTGGAGCATTGTCACTTAAGTTAATCTTCATTTCCAAATTTTTATTTTGCCCCATTTCATCTTTATGTCTAGCGAAAGCATCTGCCTCGTCTCTCAGCATTTTCTTTACTATTATTTGCGGTTGACTAGTGAGGTGGTCAACATTGACTGGTGGATCCCACTGTGTGTCCAAAGAATTACTTGGGGCTTTCACAGGAGTGAATCCCAAGGAATCTGCTTGAAAACAATCAGCCAATGTCCTAATTGGCCAATGTCCTAATACCCAATGTCCTAATTGGGTATGTTATTTTGTCATTTGGAGTTTCCTGAATTAAGCTTAAGAGAGTTTCTGCTTTCCTTGTGCCTAATTTGAAAGAGTTTCTAAGCAGAGTTATTCTTTCACAAGGCAAAGCCGTTTTTTCTCTCTCTCTCACGATTTCCTCAATCGCATTGAACCCAATTATAGGTCGTTGGACAATGTCCTTGCTCACTAGCACTGGAACCAAAACCTCATCTGACTTTGTGGATTGTTTTTTTGGACCACAGAAATTCAGGCAAACCTCAACCCAACCCCGAAGGGATTTCAGAACCGTTTGCGGCTCTTAAGTCCAAAAACCCATTTTGATTTAGTAGATCGCTGATGGGACGGATCTTTATATCGGGCAAGTTTTGGGACATCCATGCTTCGCTTATCACTGTGACCTGTGCTCCTGTGTCCCACAGAGCTTGAGTCTTTAAGTTATTCATCTTGCACCAAACAACATATTTTTTGCCAATTAAATGTGTAACTCTTTGATATTTCGAAAGAGGCCAATTGGGCGAGGTTGGGAGATCTTTCAGCTTGTTGTTTGGCCGTACCAAAGCGAGATTGACAGGACTTTTACTTTTGACTGGTTGGTTAATGTTTGGGTTGAAGGATTTGGCTGGTGAAATGGACTTGGGATTTAGATTTTGGGACTGTGGCTCTTTGGCTGTGGCACGTCCCTCAGCTACAACCTTTGCCCGTTTCCCGGCATCTACTCTGTTCCAAATCTGCACCCTTTGGCCCAGTGGGTTTCACTACCACACTTAAAACAATGTTGACAGTCAATAGTGTCTCGTTGGCAGGCGGCACATTGTCTTTCAGGTCGATGAACAAAGTTTGCACGTGCTCTATTGGGGAGACACTGCTTGTCATTGTGGATGCTTTGGAACAGTGAAGCCACTTGGCCTGTGAGGTCTCTTATGGCAGTGTTATTTTCTTCTATTTTTGTTAACAGAGGACTTTCTTTATCTGTCTTATTGTTTTTCTCTGAGCTTTGGGCGATTTAAGCAGATTTTCAGCTTCACTTTGCTCTATTGTGTTTAATTTTGCCTCATAAACGTGTTTGTTTGCAGCTTTTACTTTTTGAGCTCTTTCGGTTTCAGTGTACTGAGCAATTTGCATCTTTTGAAGTAGCACTTCATCATTACTGTTTTCATCTTGCAGGTACATTCGCATTTCAGCCCTGATGTTGTCATTGAGCAGACCAGTCATAATTGACTGAAAACACTGGCTCTGGACATGTTCCTTGTTGTATTTGAGGTCAGACTGTGCACGTTCAGATGCAAACAGAACCCTATAGCGTAGATCAAGTACACAAATGAGGAATTCAAGTGCTGTTTCACTAGGTTCTTGGGTTGCTTTTGACAGCTGCTGGTAAAGCACAGTTGCATCCTTTTCTGCAAAATGGGCTCTTAATATTTGTCTGACAGTCATCAAAATTTCTTAATTTCAGGCCAGGGCTCACAGCTCCGATCACAGCTTCTATTATTTCCAGCTCTGAATAACCTTTTCTATGGCCACTTTCGATCTGGTGTTCCAAGCTGCTGAAAGTTAGAGTGTCTCTGGAGGTTGACTCACCCACATGTCCCTTTATCTTAAATTCCTTTCTGAACCCAACAGAAGTCGCACAGCATTGGCTGATCGTTGAGTTGTCTTTCTGCGTTTCGCTTTTTTCTGAAATTCTTTGAAGAAACTGTTGAGGTTGTGATGACAGGGATGTGCTTTCGCCTTTTGCCGGCCGCTGTGCTTGGCCTTGCCGCCGGTGGGTGGAGCTGACTGCTCCACCTGCTCCACCCCCACAGGTGATGACAGGCACGCAGCCCCCGCGTCGCCTCCCGGCGATCGGCCCAGCAGCATGTCCTCCAGCTGATCTTTCAGCTCCAGAAGCACCGACATGCCGTCGTCCTCTTCCTCCAACAATTTTCTTGCTCACAAAACTTGATGATGAGTTTAACAAGAGCACGTTGCATCTTTCCTATCGCTCGTTCATCTCTAAAGATCTTGAAAAACTTGCACACCACACAGCTCTTTAACAGTCAGCTGGAAAAGTTTTTCCTCAATTTCCATGAGAAAGTCTTCTCTTTGTTACGACATCCATCAATATTCGTTCTTTCAAAAATCAAAAACAATAAATCTCTGTGGGACCTCCATATTGTTATGCCCCTCAAAAGTCGAGACGTGATGAAGAAAGAACAATTTATTTGCAGTCGAGAACTTCAACAACGACAACAAAAAACAGAACAAAGTAATGAGAAAAACGCATGAACAATCACAGCTGCTGGCCCTGATCTGCCCGTTAGTTTTTTTTTTAACAGCCCTTCTTCTAGCCTCTTCCAACCGATCTTTCCAACTGCCGCCCGCAGTAGGCACACGTCTGGAACACCCACACACAGTTCATTTTTTTCATGCCGCTACACATTAGCTGTTCTCAAGTCTTGTTCTCTGGTTCTCACTTTCCAAGCTTTCTCTTAATTACTACTTCTCCACCTCGTCTACAGGAAAAGTTGCCACGAGTGTCAACCTGGGTCCTACCTCCACACGAGCAAATGCTTCATCAAAGATCCAAAGCCTCCAGCCACCAAGAGTCCGAGCCGCACCAGGAGTCCGAGCTGCGCCACGAGTCTGACCTGTGCCATGAGTCCGAGCTGCGCCACGAGTCCGAGCCGCGCCACGAGTCTGAACCGCGCCACGAGTCCGAGCTGAGCCACGAGTCCGAACCGCGCCATGAGTCCGAGCTGAGCCACGAGTCCGAACCGCGCCATGAGTCCGAGCTGAGCCACGAGTCCAAACCGCGCCACGAGTCCGAGCCGAGGCACGAGTCTGAACCGCGCCACGAGTCCGAGCTGAGCCACGAGTCCGAACCGCGCCACGAGTCCGAGCTGAGCCACGAGTCCAAACCGCGCCACGAGTCCGAGCCGAGCCACGAGTCTGAACCGCGCCACGAGTCCGAGCTGAGCCACGAGTTCGAACCGTGCCACGAATCCGAGCCGAGCTACGAGTCCGAACCACGCCACAAGTCTGAATCGAGCCACCAGTGCGTGCAGCCCCACGACTCCAAGCCGCGCCACGACTCCAAACTCAGCAACGACTCCAAGCCGCGCCACGACTCCAAACTCAGCAACGACTCCAAGCCGCGCCACGACTCCAAACTCAGCAACGACTGCAAGCCGCGCAACAACTCCAAGATGCGCCAGGACTCCAAACTCAGCAACGACTCCAAGCCGCGCCACGACTCCAAGCCACGCCACGACTCCAAACTCAGCAACGACTGCAAGCCGCGCAACAACTCCAAGATGCGCCAGGACTCCAAACTCAGCAACAACTCCAAGCCGAGCCACGAATCCAAACTCAGCAACAACTCCAAGCCGAGCCACGAATCCAAACTCAACAATGACATCAAGCCCCCCATCGACTCCAACCACGCAACGACTCCAAGCCATGACTCCAAACCGTAAAATGCAGTGACATGCACACACACACACATAAAAACACACAAACACACACTGTGTTTAGACACACAGAAGTACACACTTGCTGTAATGGGATCTGCCTCTTTGGTTCATCGTACCTCCAACTCTTCACCCTCCTGATTGTGAACACATAATGAAGACAATCAATGTGTAAAAATGACATGTTGTGTTGACCTTCCACCTGATCCACACTCATCAGGGAGTTCAAATTGATGGTGGATCTAGGAGTTTGTCTGTCTCTGGAACAGGAGATGTCCAGTAAATGCCGTATGCTTTGTGGGGAAAATGACACAGAGGGGATCTGCTCTCTGCAGCTTATGTCCTTATATTCTTTCCCACAGCAACTTTGGACTACAGTTCTTCATTAAGATAACTTTTGCAACTGAGTGACCATCTGTAATGACTACCACCTTGTTCCTTTTTGTAACATGTGGGGCAAATGAATTGTTGGAATAGTAGCAAGTCATGACTGGCTATCCCTTCTCCCTCAAAATGCACCAGGAGTCCGAGCTGCGCCACGAGTCTGACCTGTGCCATGAGTCCGAGCTGCGCCACGAGTCCGAGCCGCGCCACGAGTCTGAACCGCGCCACGAGTCCGAGCTGAGCCACGAGTCCGAACCGCGCCATGAGTCCGAGCTGAGCCACGAGTCCGAACCGCGCCATGAGTCCGAGCTGAGCCACGAGTCCAAACCGCGCCACGAGTCCGAGCCGAGGCACGAGTCTGAACCGCGCCACGAGTCCGAGCTGAGCCACGAGTCCGAACCGCGCCACGAGTCCGAGCTGAGCCACGAGTCCAAACCGCGCCACGAGTCCGAGCCGAGCCACGAGTCTGAACCGCGCCACGAGTCCGAGCTGAGCCACGAGTCCGAACCGTGCCACGAATCCGAGCCGAGCTACGAGTCCGAACCACGCCATAAGTCTGAATCGAGCCACCAGTGTGTGCAGCCCCACGACTCCAAGCCGCGCCACGACTCCAAACTCAGCAACGACTCCAAGCCGCGCCAGGACTCCAAACTCAGCAACGACTCCAAGCCGCGCCACGACTCCAAACTCAGCAACGACTGCAAGCCGCGCAACAACTCCAAGATGCGCCAGGACTCCAAACTCAGCAACGACTCCAAGCCGCGCCACGACTCCAAGCCACGCCACGACTCCAAACCCAGCAACGACTGCAAGCCGCGCAACAACTCCAAGATGCGCCAGGACTCCAAACTCAGCAACAACTCCAAGCCGAGCCACGAATCCAAACTCAACAATGACATCAAGCCCCCCATCGACTCCAACCACGCAACGACTCCAAGCCATGACTCCAGACCGTAAAATGCAGTGACATGCACACACACACACATAAAAACACACAAACACACACTGTGTTTAGACACACAGAAGTACACACTTGCTGTAATGGGATCTGCCTCTTTGGTTCATCGTACCTCCAACTCTTCACCCTCCTGATTGTGAACACATAATGAAGACAATCAATGTGTAAAAATGACATGTTGTGTTGACCTTCCACCTGATCCACACTCATCAGGGAGTTCAAATTGATGGTGGATCTAGGAGTTTGTCTGTCTCTGGAACAGGAGATGTCCAGTAAATGCCGTATGCTTTGTGGGGAAAATGACACAGAGGGGATCTGCTCTCTGCAGCTTATGTCCTTATATTCTTTCCCACAGCAACTTTGGACTACAGTTCTTCATTAAGATAACTTTTGCAACTGAGTGACCATCTGTAATGACTACCACCTTGTTCCTTTTTGTAACATGTGGGGCAAATGAATTGTTGGAATAGTAGCAAGTCATGACTGGCTATCCCTTCTCCCTCAAAATGCAAATATGCAGCGGTGGGAGGCCTGCATTTGGGTCACTCTGTCTGCCATCAATGTAATGAGCATTTCATGTGTCAAATGCAATGGACTTTTTTTGATAAGAAATACATCCAAAATACGGCTAGCCATGCCAATCATCCTCTCCCACACTCCACCCATTTGAGAAGAGTGTGGTGGATTGAATGTCCAGGTGCATCTGTTGTCGTCAAGGTAACAGTTTAGCTCAGAATCCTCTGTGTTGAGTTTAAGCTCCTTACAGACTCCAATGAAATTTGTGCCTCGATCCGACCTCAATGTTTTGACAGGTCCCCTTGTGGCGCTGAAACCTCTGAGGCCATTGATCAAGCTTGCAGTTGTCATTGTCTCTATTACCTCAATGTGCACGGCTCTGGTGCTTAAGCATGTAAACACGATAGCCCATCGTTTATTCTGAACATATCCTCCTCAGTTTTTCCGAACTGTAACTGTCCATGGTCCAAAAACATCCAAGCCAACATGAGAGAATGGTGGTTCCATTGACAACCTGTCAGAAGGCAAGTCTGATATCTTCTGATCTTCCAGCTTACCTCTTAGTCTTTTGCAGACTACACATTTATGTTTTACACTGGACACAATTTGTTTCCCACCAATAATCTATTGTCCAGCTGCTCTAACGGCGCCTTTAGTAAAATGTCGTCCTTGGTGTGCTGACTGCTCATGATATTTTCTGACCAAGAGTGTGGCAATGTGTGTCTTGGGAATGATCAGAGGGTATTTTTCATCAAAGGTCATGTCAGTCGAGGGAATACGGCCACCAACCCCCAATTCCCGTCTTTGTCCAGAAATGGGGACAAATTCCGGAGTGAGCTTTGTTTGGAAATTTGTTCTCCTCTATTGAGACACTGACACTCCCCTTTAAAGTCATCGTGTTGAGCATTTTTGATTATGACTGTCACTGCCTTTGCATTTTTGTCTTTGATCAAAAAAGCAAGAAGCATCTCAAAAACAGAGGTTGACAATGTCAGAGTCGAAACTGCATGTACTAAAGATCTCCAAGTAAAAAATCTCTGAAACGGATGAGAACCCAAAAAGCCTTTTGTGACCTTTGTGTTGCCTCTGATCGGATTTCTGGATCATCTTCTATTAGGCCGGTCCAAGTATAACTTTGTATAAGAGTATACGGCTTCTGTTTGGTTTCCTGGATTGACTCATGCAGGACAGTAAGGTGAGTTTCTTTACAGATTTTACAAGGAGGCTTCAGAGTGCAGCGGTCCATGGTATGATTGCGTCCACATTTCCGACACCGTTTGCCATCCTCAAGCCACTTCAAGATATGGTCTGCGTTTAGCTTCTTGATATCCCTAACAGGAATTAAGATAGAGGTCAGAATTGTCACAAAAGGGACAATAAGGTTTGACCTTGGCTGATGTAAGTCTTGCCCCTATTGTCTCTCCTTGGTTTGCTTTTTCAGTTGCACTGAAGTACATCTTTGTTGGCTTCTCCTTTGGTAGGGCCATTTGTTGATCTTTCCTGGCTGGTCGGGAAGTATCGGCTTGACTGCAAATGCGCCTCACTTGAGACTTCATTTGAAGCCAGGTGGCTAAGTCTGGAAGGGTATAGGTTCTGTCAGTACCAGTCTGTAGAATACCCTGTCGTAAACAATACTCAATAAAGCCATTGCGGTAGGTGGGAGGCAATTTGCTGAGTAGGCGATCGACGTGGGAACCAAAGTGAAGTTCATATCCATTTTGTCCCTCAAGAGACCTCAACATGCCGACCAAGGACTGGAGAGATAATGCAAAGGCATTGGCACCCCCCATCCTGTGAACAGGGGTGTTGAGTATGGCACCCAGCTCACTCTGGACCAGCTGTCTGGGTTGCCCATATTTATCCTGTAGAGCTTGCAGTGCAGTTGTATATGGTGTTGGGTCATGCATGAATGCCTTTGCAAGCTGTAGTGCACTAGGAAGCCTAATGTGCCCTAACACAACTTGATATTTATATTGCTTGCTTAGGTGAAGGTGGCTTCCTAGTACATTGTCTAAGGCGAGCTTAAGTAGAGCGAAGTCACTCTCCCGACCACTCTCAAACACAGGCACAGAAGGTCGAGGGATGCCAAGGGCTGTTGCAAGGTGTATTTCGGCTCCGGGTAGTGATACATAACCAGAGTAGAGAGCAGGAAATACTGAATCAGTTTGTTGCCCCAGGTAAGTGGCGGAGAGTGGTGGAGCCCCTTTACTGACCTGCGGAGCAGCATGAAGTGAGTCTACTGCTGGTTGGTTGTAGCTGTAAGCGGGTTGGTGGCTTGCAGCAGACTGAGGCCGTCCTGGATCCTGGAAGTATGGACTCTTTGCTGGGCTTGCATCCACCTCCACTTGGAGGTGGATGCAATTGAGTCTGCCTGTCCACCCTGCACTGGTGTTGGCAAGTCCATGAAAGGGTTTAACTTGTCAGAGGGTGCAGGTGAAGGTGCCTGACCATGAGAAAGCAATGAAGAACGGAGCTTGGCAATATCAAGGTCCTGTTCAGCTCGTGCTAAGCGCTGTTGTCGTTCAAGCTGCTTAGTGAGCGCTTCTCTGGCTTTGAGTGCCTCCTCTTGACGTCGCTGTGCTTCCTTGGCTTGTTCATCCAGTCGTTTACACTCCAGATCAGCTTGTGGCTCATCCGTGATAAGATGACGGAAATCGTCTAACTCCAGCTGCTTTATTCTCTCCTCCAGGATTGCAGTTTGTGCAGCTGAGAGACCCTGAGTGGGACATGTCCCAACAGAGTACCTTGTGCGCCTACTCGATCTGCTGTGGATGTATGAACTCTGGTGGGATGAACTGCTCGATTTGTTGCTGTAGTGGCTGTTGGAGCGGGAAACAGCGACAGGTGGAGCTGAGCGCCTAGGTGGCTGGAATCCAACTTGGTAGTCATCCAAGTAAGCAGGTAAGCGGTGGTCCTTCTGTGGACGGCTCCGGTGCTCAGATGTTTCTGATTCTGCATTGTCCATGATCTTCTTTGGGTGCACTCAATCCGGCTCGAAGGACCAGATGTGCGAAGGGGTCGAGCCTCGCTGAAAGATTTCTGGTTGAAGCGGCAGATTATGGACTAGGATTCCGGTCAGAGAATCACGGCATTTGGAGAGAGAGACTGAAGTTTCTTCTTTTATTGAACAACGTTGGAAGATGATGAACTACAGCAGCTGTTGCTTTCAACCGTGTGTGGAGGATGAAGTGTGTCAGTGTGTGTGTGTGTGTGTGTGTGTGTGTGTGTGTGTGTGTGTGTGTGTGTGTGTGTGTGTGTGGTCGAAACGAAACAAAGATATAAAATGTGTTACCACAAAGTCTGTATGACAGTGAGCAAAGCTTACACATTTACTAAACAAAACTGCTGTATGAGCACATAACATAAATTCAGCAATGAGGTAAGTAACATAAGCATTAACAAAGCCACTAATCCACTTTAAACACTCAAATTTAGCTGAATTGTTCATATAAGTAGAACTAAAGACAGATATTTAACTACCTCAAACTGTAACAGCATGTTGCCATATAAATCTTATAATATAAAATAAATCACCAAATTGTTGATAAATGAGAAGCAGAAACAACTTACATTTCCTCAAGAACGCACACAAAGAGAAGGGGAAAAACACAGTGAATCCTTACAGCTTCACACCTCTGGTAACTGCTTCTCTGCTGCTTGTCAGTGTAAGGGGCATGTCCAGGCAAGTTCAACAGATGTCGCTTTTCTTCTGTACGCCAGTAGATGGTGCTCTTCTGCCTTGACCAATAGGGCTTTCTCACAGAGGCGGCTTTAAATGGAAGGGGTACAAAGTCCTGGTTGTCATACTCACTGTGATGAGGAATGCTTGCTTCTCTGTAGATTTTTGGCTCAGTGATCACAGGTGGGTGTGGTAGTGAGACAGGTGGAAGCCCAACTGGGTGTGACTGGGGAGTCTGCAAGTCAAAGCAGAGTTCAGAATGCTGCCTTACATAATCCTTTGTTCCTTCAGCTGGATTAATTGCTGGCATGTTATCTAAGTGAGGTTGTCGTGGGTTTCCACTTTCTTAGGTGGACGTCTCCCAAGCTTGAGCCTCAACTAGTGCTGCCGCAGCTGCTTTCTGTGTTTTGAGAACATGCAATTCAGCGTCCAGATCTGCTTTCATTTTTAGCTGTTCAGATTGTTGTTTTAGGATGTTTGCTTCCTTTTGTGCAGAAGACAGTGGGGCTCGTGCTGCTCCTGGTTTAGCTCTTGCTCTAGCAGCAGCTGTAGGTGATGATGTAAGCTGGCTGGAGCGTAAAGAGCTGGACACTTTTGATCTTGTCTCCAATGTCTCTTCCATATCAGCTGCAGATCTTGCCATAATTGAAATTTCACTTCCAGATAGGACGTGATGAATTAATGCCTTTTTACTATTCAGCCCTCCGTGAATGTAGGATTCATTTTGGCTTATAGACAACAGTTCTTCAGAAAGACTTTATGAGACTTCTTTGTACTAAAGATTTATTAACTTTCTCCTGAAGCCACTGTAAAACTAAGACAGAGAAAACATACATGTGAGTGTGTAATATATGCATACAACCCATGTTGTACAACATACAGACATTTGACAAAAAATTAAGTATTTAGAGTGAAAGATAAACCTAAAAGAATAGCATCGAAGGCCACTAGCACGAAAGCCAGTTCGTAGCCCCTCTATGGTGCATTACCTGTTCTCAAGTCTTGTTCTCTGGTTTTCGCTTTCCAAGCTTTAATTATTACTTTTCCACCTCTTCTACAGGAAAAGTTGCCACGAGTGTCATCCTGGGTCCTGCCTCCACACGAGCAAATGCTTAATCAAAGATCCAAAGCCTCCAGCCACACCACGAGTCTGAGCTGCACCAGGAGTCCCAGCTGAGCCACGAGTCCAAACCGTGCCATGACTCCACGCGGCGCAACAATTCAAGGCCGCGCCAGGACTCCAAGCCGCGCCACGACTCCAAACTCAGCAACGACTCCAAGCCGCACTACGATTCCAAACTCAGCAACGACTCCAAGCCGCGCCACGACTCCAAACTCAGCAACGACTCCAAGCCGCACCACTACTCCAAACTCAGCAACGACTCCACGCGGCGCAACAATTCAAGGCCGCGCCAGGACTCCAAGCCGCACCACGATTCCAAACTCAGCAACGACTCCAAGCCGCACCACGATTCCAAACTCAGCAACAACTCCAAGCCACGCCAAGATTGACACTCCACGACTCCAAACCGTGCTACTTCTCCAAGCTGCGCCACGACTTAACTTAAGTCCCGAGTCCAAGCTGCGGCAAGACTCAACTCTTGTCTTGTTCTCTTTTTCTCCCTTTTGAAGCTTTCTATTTCTCCACCTCTTCTGCAGGACAAAATGCCATGAGTGTCAACCTGGGTCCTACCTCCAGCAGACAATGCTTCATCAAAGATCCAAAGCCTCCAGCCACACGAGGAGTCCAAGCCGCGCCACAAGTCCAAGCCGCGCCACGGCTCCAAGCCACACCACGACTCAACTCAAGTCTCAACTCCAAGCCACGCCTATTAAACCTGATAAGTTATTTGTAAGTTGTGATGCATTATAATTTCTGAAGTTACTTTTTTTCCCGAAATATGCAAGATACTTATGGGGGAAATAACTGAAATTAATTGAATACCCTCTGTCAAAAGTTGATGAGTGTCCCCACTGTCAGCATCATGACACAGTTAAACTGTCGCTCCTGTTCTTCATCCCATCCAAGTACAGGGAGCTTGGAGTGCCCTTGGTATAGATCTGATTGGTCTCCTTCCTACCACTGGAAAGGGCAAAGGTAGCACTAAATTTTATTGCGTGTGTCTTTGTGTATAAATTCATACAAAGTTAATAGTTCTTCCTGTGCATGCGTGGGTTTTCTCCGGTGACTCCGTTTTCCTCCCATCATCCAAAAACATGCTTCATAGGTTAGTTGGTCAACTTAAATTGTCCCTTGGTGAAAATGTGAGAGTGCATTGGTGTGTGACTGCGGACACTCTACCCTGCGACAGGCTGGCAACCTGTCCAGCATGATGTCCCCTGCTTTTGCCCACAAGTGCATAGTCTGCGGCAGCCCCGTGACCCCGAAAGGGACAAAAACGGAATAGAATATAAATGAATTCTGAGGGGGAGAGGCATATTAAAACTAAATTGAATTCCAACTTCCTGTTCTCCTTCAGTCTTGCTGCAGCTCAGCGTTCGCCTTCATCTTATGCCCCCCCCTCCCTGCCCGCAGCCGCCTCGTCTCACCAGCGTTACAGGCGAGGCGCTGGTTCATTTCAAACACGTTTATCGTTGCATTTTCCCCACGTATTTTTAGTGTGTCCAAGACTAAATCTTGTTGTTGCTCGCACGTGTTTCATGTTAAAGCCCTGTTAGCTGTCACGCATGTAGGTGTGGGACATTTATTCTCCACAGTGACCCATCTCCTGAGGGAGCGGTGTGCTGCGGTCACAGCTATACACGAGAACTGTTTGGTTGGGGTCAACACGTCATCGCGCGAAACTGTAACCTTAACCCTCCTCGGGGTTCGAGCGACCCAGAAACAAGTTCAGCTCTGACTGCATGTGTTTAGAAAATTACATGCAATTAAATACGCTCTAAAAAGGAAAGTAACAAAGTCCTAGATCTGGTCCGGGGAGGGGGCTGTCAGGTTTCCTGCCTTAAATGTTCCCCTGCTTTAAGCCCGGTCATTGTCACGCCCCCGAGAGTCATATAACCCACTGTGATTGATTGGTTCGTCAGCTCCGCGCACAACACTGAAAAGGTGTCATTCATACAAACTTGCAGGACGCAATAACATCAAACTTTCATTTAAGGCGGTGGCCGCAAAATATCATCTTGGGGGCCGCGAATAGCTGCAAGTTTGAGACCCCTGGAGTAAAGGAGGACTACTTTATTTTCCTTTTTATTCACGTATCCAGAAGTCCATTTGTCTCATTACGTCCAGAACCTGTCATGTGCAGAACACCAATGTGTAAACAGTTCCATACGCCCCCTCCTCCAGATGAAACATCCCGTTTCAACATAAAACAACAAAGATGAATGAAAATAGTCTTTATATTAGCAGATGAACGTTGAAAATGCCAAAAAGTGCTACTCCTCTGACGGAAGCATCACACAGACTTAGAGATCTTGGTTTCATGGAGGAAGAAAGGATTGAAGTGGACGGCTGCAGGGACACCGACGTCTTCATCAACGGCTACAGAGATCCTGCAAGCCACCCATCAATGAATAAAAGAAATGAGGTTGCAAACATTTTTAATGTTATCAATGAACATTCAGCTCACCTGTTCAATTTAGTTTAGTCGCTCTGCTCTGCTGTACTGTTGCTAAATTTCACTTTAATCTCGTAAATTTACGAGTTTTTTTTCTCATAAATGTACGATTTTAAAAATTATAATAGTACTTTTTTTTTCTTTGGGTGGCCCTAAAACTCCTTCAGAAGCGATTGTTTTTTATTTCAAAATTGTTAACAGGTCAAAGGTCACTCTACTTCTGAAGCATTTGTTTTTGTTTTAAAATTTTGGTTGGGTCAAAGGTCAATCTTTTTAATTTTTAAATTGAAGGTAGGTCAAAAGGCACTTGTTTTAATTTTTAAATTGATGAAAGGTCAAAGGTCACTCTATTTCGCTCAAAAAAGGTAAAATAAAAACAAAAATGATCAATTTATTATTGTCTCGATGAAAATTGTATTTATTTTAAAATTGTTTTCAGGTCAAAGGTCATTTTTTCCTGAAGCACTTGTTTTCAGTTTAAAATTTCATTTGGGTCAAAGGTCACTCTTTTTATTTTTAAACTGATGATAGGTTAAAGGTCACTCTTTTTCTGAAGCACTTGCTTTAATTTTAAACATTTTGTTATTTTGTTTTGTGGGCATTTCAGACCATTCATGTCTGTTTTTAAGGTGCATGACTGCATAATTGAGAAGCTCCCTGAGAGAACCATTAGAAGGCGCCGTCTACACCCTGAAGTGGCTGCAAACTTCATCTCACATTTGGAAAATCAGCAACCAACTCTTTCATATCCATTTATGGACTCCTCAATTCAACATTTTAATAATAAACTCGCCACAATTCTGGACAAAGTTGCCCCATTAAAGTTCCAGACAGTTAAGGATAAAGCTCCACCTCCTTGGAGAACGGAGGATATTAGGAAACTCAAAAGAATGACAAGGAGGGCAGAACGGTATTGGTGGAAAACAAAACTCACCATACATCACCAAATCTTTAGAAACACCTTAATGCATTACAATAATTCCATGAAAAAGGCAAGGCAAGACTATTTCTCAAAGTTCATCGCAGAAAATCAGTCAAAGCCAAAAATCCTCTTTGCCACAATAGACAAAATAATAAACCCAACCTCTGGCCCACCATCCACCTTTGGCAGTAAAACCTGTGAGGAGTTTGCAGTCCACTTTACTACCAAGATAGATGGCATTAGATCATCTATCTTACAGGGGAGGGATCAACAACCCCCAGTTGACCTTTCCACTGTACGTCCTCGTATCAGTGAGAAAACGCTCGACAGTTTTGTCTTGTCTTTTGTCAGCACTCAGAAAAGTGATGTCCCAAATGAAAACAAAAACATGGCGGCGCGACCGACGCTCGCGGCGGCCTCTCCTAGCAACAATGTAGTGCAATTGTGTGTTAATGTGGATTTTAATGTGACTTTTAGTGTTTTGAATGTAAACGGTACGAAAGAGATGCTAGTATATCAGCGACAGCTTCTCTTGGAACTCGGAAACAAGTAATACCAAAACGACAAACATCTGCTCAGTTTGCTGGGCGAGCTCGGACTCCTACGAAGAGCAGGCCGCAAGAGGCCTGCGGGCAATTCCGGAACAACATCCCAAGGAAGGCACCGAAAGCGGTGCGACAGGACGCAGAAACGAGGCAAACGTGGAGGGGTTAAAGCTAGGCTAGCAGCTAAGCCACACAAGCCGGCAATTCCCACACTCCTGCTAGCAAACGTATGATCCCTTGACAACAAGAAGGACGACATCAGATTATGGAGAGCTTCCCAACGCAGCGTGAGGAACTGTTGTGTTTTGGTTCTCAGGGAATCCTGGCTGAATGAGAACATAACAGACGCTACGATCCAGCTGGAGGGGCTAACGACGCACAGAGCGGAGAGACTAGCTTCACTAACCGGTAAACAAAAGGGCGGCGGGCTAGTTGTTTACACCAACAATCTATGGTGCCGAGACGCCATGGTGGTTTCGACCCATTGTTCGCCACACCCGGAGTCCCTGTCTGTGAAATGTCGACCCTTCTACATGCCGCGGGAGCTAACAGCTGTGATCATAACAGCTGTTTATGTACCACCGAGCGCCAACACTAAGGAAGCCATGGCAGAGCTGCACAACAACATCAGCGAACTTCAAAGGGATTATCCCAACGCCTTCTTCATAGCGGCTGGCGACTTCAATCAGGCAAGTCTCACATCGGTTCTGCCTACATTCTACCAGCATGTGGACATTGCAACCAGAGGAGCCAACACACTAGATCTAGTGTGTACAAACATTAAAAATGCATATAAAGCAGCTACCCTCTCCCACGTCGGCAACTCCGATCATCTGGCTGTTATGCTAACCCCAGCCTACAAACCCAGGGTCAAGCAGGAGCAGTCAGAGGTCAGAGAAAATAGAATTTGGCCACACTAAGCAAGTTCAGCCCGCAGGACTGCTTTGAGACCACTCACTGGGACATTTTCAGGGAAGCAGCAACCCACAATAAAATCACCGACCTGCAGGAATATACAGTGTCCGTCATTGACTACATCAGGAAATGTGTGGATGATGTGACAGTGATCAAGACCATCAGGACAAGACAAAACTGCAAACCTTGGCTAACAGGAGAAGTACGTTCCCTGTTGAGAGCCAGGGACAAGGCATTTAAATCCGGAGATGCAGCAGCATATAGTCTGGCAAGGAAAAACCTGTCACGGGGGATCAGAGAGGCGAAGTGGCTGTACGCACAAAAACTGATCAGCCACTTCGTGTGTGAGAAAGATTCACATCAACTGTGGCAGGGGTTTCGGAACAACACAGACTATAAGCCCCCACCCTCAACAATTTGCCAGAACAACCGCTCCCTACCGGAAGAACTGAACAACTTCTACGCCCGGTTTGAAGTTAACAACTCCACCCAGGCACAGATGCTCCCGCTGTCTTCCAGCGACACTGCATTACAGCTGTCAACCGCTGAGGTGAGGAAGGCCTTCTCCACCATCAATCCCCGAAAAGCGCCCGGCCAACATCCCTGGACGGGTTCTGAAAGACTGCGCGGAGCAACTGAAAGATGTCTTCACCGACATCTTTAACACATTACTCAGGCAGGCATTTGTACCCTCCTGTCTTAAAACTGCTGTTATTACTCTGGTCCCAAAGAAGTCAAATCCAACCTGCCCAAGCGACTTTCGCCCCGTGGCCCTCACACCTATTGTGACCAAATGTCTGGAGCACTTGGTCCTAAAGCACATTAAGAACAGTCTTCCCAGAAACATGGACCCTTTACAATTTGCATACAAAGCAAATCGATCCACGGAAGATGCCATCTCCACCACTCTCCACCTCACTCTGTCACATCAGGAAAGAAAAAACTCCTACGCTAGAGTCTTCTTCATCGACTTCAGCTTGGCTTTTAACACCATCATTCCACAGCAGCTGGTGGAGAAGCTGAAGCTACTAGGCGTGGACACAGCAACCCACAACTGGACACTCAGCTTCCTGACAGACAGGCTGCAGACAGTCAAGATCGGCAGACACACATCCAGGCCCATTTCAGTGAGCACGGGCACACCACAGGGGTGCGTCTTGAGCCCACTGCTGTTCAGTCTGCTCACACATGACTGCACAGCTCAATACAGCACCAACCACATTGTCAAGTTTGCAGACGACACAACAGTGATCAGTCTCATAAGCAACAACGACAAGTCTGCTTACAGAATGGAGGTGGAGCAGCTAGCAGGGTGGTGCACATCTCATAACCTCCAGATCAATGTGGACAAAACTAAAGAAATGGTGATTGACTACAGGGCATCTGGCAATCCCCCCCACTCACATCTGACCATAAACGGTGCTGCTGTGGAGAAGGTCGACAGCGTCAAGTTCCTGGGGGTGCACCTCACCAATGACCTGTCCTCCTCCACCAAATCCACAAGGGTCATCAAAAAAGCACAGCAGCATCTCCATCCCCTCCGGAGACTCAAGGCCCGTACACACCGGGACGAATATTCGCCAGGCGTTATTCGCCAGCGTTTTTCGCCACGTTTTTTGTTTTCACACCCAGGCGATTTTCGCTGACATTGAGTCGAGCGAACATGCAATTTCATTCCCTGACATTAGATGGCGCTTAATGTAAACAGAAATACTCCTGTACACAAGGTGGCGCTGCGCAACTTTATGCTTCTTAAACTCGCTTTTCCCTCAAAAGAAGAGAGCAAGTATTTACGCGCTTGTCAGAATCATACAAAGAAAACATGAATATTTCAAGCACAGGTTGCTCCAACTGGTGCTTGGTTCGGGGATATTTTAGAATGTCCGTCATTATTTCTTCACGGCTGTGTAGATGCAACTCGGCGTCTATCTTCTTCGCTGGTATGTGTGCTCAGCAAGGCAGTTTTGTGTTTGTGTTTCAGACCTCCAACGCCGCCTCTGAAAAATATGCCACGAGTTTCCTCTCTCCTTCACTTTCCATGGTGGATCATGAATTCAGTGATCTATTGAGAGGGCCTTTATGTCTTCAGTGTGCACACGTGTAACAGAGTAAACTGTTTTTATCTTCGTGAAATCCGGAGGGTCCCTGAAGGCAGCAGCTCATGCTGCTAGAATTAGATGTGTGTGCTGGGGGCGTGCTGATAAGAGACTGGATTTAAGGATCAGCAGGAATGCAAGAGGAGCAGTTTTGAAGTGAGAAGATGGTGGGGGTGCTTCTTCCAATTGTTGATTGTGTGAACGAGAGGAGCCACCGGAGCAGTGCGGGGCAGACAGCGGAAGAAATACGCTCCGAGTGAAGCATCTCCGGGTGAAGTGGCGCCGGAAGACATCTTGAAGGAGACGCCCTGCCGTGAGGATAGATGAGCGCTGACTAGCACCGGAGGAGCAGCTGAGCCGAGAGCCAGACAGAGTTCAGAGGGGATAGCGGGGTTGGAACGCAGTGGGGTGTGGTTGTGACCCGCCCCCCTTCGAGCTAAGTACCCCCCTGCTATTTTATATGGATTTTCTTTTTGATTACCCAAGAAAGTAGGTGTAGTGTCTTCAATGATGAGACGTTACTTTAGGTTGGCCATTGTTACAACTCTTTTACAACCAGGATGCAGCGCGTGCTTATCCTTAACAGTGTAACATTCACGGCCTTACAATAAAATCAGACTTTGGTGTGATGAACAATAACTAGTCAATATGCCACATTACCTCCCATTTTAACTGGGATACCTTAACAACATTAATTTCTGCAAAATAGACGAAACAGGTTTCTTACAATCTGTCCTAAAGTCTTTAATCTCAAAAAGAACTATTTTAATATCAAGTTTGAAATCTAAGGGGACGCTTTATTTCACGTTGTGAGCGTCTCAAAACCACTGGCTCAGGTGACTGGTTAGGAAAATCTCCCTTTTGTGGGGAACTTCCACAGCTCGTCTCCACTTCTTCTGTCGAGACGACTTGGTCTGCCGCAGGTACAGCTCGCTCTCGTAGCTGATCTCCATGCCGTCTGTGAACTGTGCCAGAATCCCGCTCTCGGACTTTGTAGGAAACTGGACCAGTCTGTCGCACCACCATACCAGGAATCCAATTGTGACCCCCACTCACAGTGCTACGCAGATACACTGCATCTTCCACTGCAAACGAACGATCTGCAGCACTGTAATCATGGCAGTCTTTCTGGTGATATTGTCTCTTCCTCACCCGCTCCTTGGTGCACGGCTGAAGAAAATCCAGCCTGGTACGAATGTGTCTGCGAAGAAACAGATCAGCAGGGGACTGTCCCGTGGTGCAGTGAGGAGTGGATCTGTACTGCAACAAAAACAAGGAAATCTTATCATCAATGCACAGATGGGTGTGAGCCAGTCTCTTCATTCCGGCTTTAAATGTCTGGACGTATCGCTCCGCCAGACCATTTGATGCTGGGTGTCCTGGTGCACTTGTAGTTTGATGAATCCCATTCATTTTCACAAAAGTTTTGAACTCTGCTGATGTGAATGTAGTTGCGTTGTCAGTCACAATTTGCTGTGGCAGTCCAAAAGAAGAAAACAATCTCCTTAGTCTTGTGATGGTAGCCTGGGTGGTGATTTGTGACATGCGATATACTTCCAATCACTTTGTGTGTGCATCGACCACTATCATGAACATGGCACTCAGGAAAGGTCCAGCAAAGTCTATGTGCAGTCTTTTCCATGGTTCTCCAGGAAACTCCCATGGATGTAGGGGAACTTGGGGGGGGGGTGTTGCTTTGTTCAGGTGGCATGTCTCACATTCTCTGCAAAGACGCTCTACATCCAAATCAAGACCGGGCCACCATACATATTTATGGGCTAAGGCTTTTGTCTTGACGATGCCTTGATGTCCTAAATGGATTTCTTTTAGGACTCTCCCCCTCAGCTTGGCAGGTATGACAACCCTTGTACCTTGTTCTGTTGAAAGTTCATTTTTCCTCATGCTGAATGCATTTAGGTGTTCTTCCTGTTTCCCATGCCAACCTTCCATCACGTACTTGTAGACTCGTGACAATTCACGGTCACTTGTCTGTACGTGTTGTCAGACGTTTTCTGACTCAGTCGAAGTCTCACGAGGACTTGTGTCAAAGCTGTGCCAAATGCAGCCGAACTGTCACCAACTTCATTAGCAACTGTTGCGTCTGTACAGACAAGTGACCACTTAGTGTCACTTGTGCACTAAGTGGTGCCTCTTGGAGATGCTCTTACAACAGTGAGTGAATTAGCGCTGAGGTTCCTGCTGTTCCATAATCACTAGTTTCTGGTAAGGGAACCCGGGAAAGACCATCTGCATTGCTATGCTCTTTTGACTTGCGATAAACAATGTGGTAGTCATAAGCAGAGAGGATGATTGCCCATAGTTGGATGCGTGCAGCTGCCAAAGTTGGTAGACCTTTATGTTCACCGAACAGCGTCACCAGGGGGCGATGATCAGTCACCAGTGTAAAGTGGCGGCCCCACAAATACTGGTGAAATTTCTTCACACCATAAACCAGTCCCAATGCTTCTTTTTATATCTGGGAATATTTCTTCTCAGATGGGCTTAACGTACGAGAAGCGTAGGCCACAGGGCGTCGGGCTTGACATTACGAGATCCGGGTCTGTAGGTGATAGTAAATTGGAAGCGATCAAAAAATAAACACCATCGAGCTTGCCTGGAATTCAGTCTCTTGGCAGAACGGAGATAAGCCAGGTTCTTGTGGTCGGTCCATACTATGAATGGCTGCTCGGCCCCCTCCAACCAGTGACCCCACTCATCTAGCGCCAGCTTGATGGCCAAAAGCTCCCGGTTCCCCACATCATAATTTTGTTCAGCAGGTGACAACTTCCGTGAGAAAAAAGCACAGGGTTTCAACTTGCCAGTGGCGGCTTCTTTCTGGGATAGAACGGTGCCCACTCCTGAGTCCGACGCATCCACTTCCACCACAAATTGCCGAGAGGGATCAGGTTGGATGAGGATGGGAGCAGAAACAAACAGTCTCTTTAAGGTGTCAAAGGCCTGTTGAGCTTCCGTAGACCAGAGGTAGGGACGATTAGTAGAAGTAAGCCGTGTGAGAGGGGAGGCGATACTGCTATAGTTCCTTATAAAACGTCTGTAGAAGTTTGCAAACCCCAGGAATTGTTGGAGCTTCTTACGGTTGTCAGGTGGCTCCCAATTAGCAACGGCTTCAATTTTGGATGGGTCGGGTCGGATGCAACCTGCCTCGACGATGTACCCCAAGAACTGGACAGTGGTCACGTGGAACTCGCATTTTTCGACCTTCACATAAAGCTGGTTCTCTAATAGTCTTTCGAGTACGAGGCGCACGTGGTGTTCATGTTGGGCTTGGTCGTTGGAATAAATGAGGATGTCGTCTAAGTAGACGAATACAAAGCGATTAAGGAAATCGCGGAGGACGTCATTAACTAACCTTTGGAAGACTGCCGGGGCGTTGGTTAGGCCAAAAGGCATAACCAAATATTCATAATGCCCTAGGGGGGTGTTAAAGGCAGTCTTCCATTCATCGCCCTCTTTGATACGGACCAGATGATAGGCGTTGCGTAGATCTAATTTTGTGAAGATGCGGGCCTTCTGAACGGAGTCAAACATGGAAGAAATCATTGGCAAGGAATACTTATCTTTAATCGTGATCTGGTTGAGTTCGCGGTAGTCAATGCATGGCCTGAGTGTTTTATCCTTTTTCTCCACAAAAAAAAACCCTGCTCCAACGGGGGAGGAGGATGGTCGTATGTGACTTAGAGAGAGGGCCTCCTGGACGTACTGCTCCATGGCAGCTGGTTGGGGGCCCGATAGATTGAATAGTCGGCCCTTGGATACAGGGGTGCCCGGCAGGAGAGTTATGGCACAATCATAGGGTCTATGCGGGGGCAGAGCACTAGCTTTGGATTTACTAAAAACGATCTTTAAGTCATGATAGCACGGCGGAATAGCAGAAAGATCGACCGGACTAGCATCCTCCACCTGCTGGGGGTAAACAGTTAGCGAGGCAATAGGGGCTCCATTGATTGATTAACCCCAGAGACCAGTTAAAATGAGGGTTATGTAACTTGAGCCAGGAAAACCCCAGCACTATGGAAAAGTGGGCAGACTGAGTGACGAGGAAACTAATGGACTCCCTATGATTACCTGATACGACGAGTAGGATGGGTTTAGTGCGGTGGATGATGCGCGCGAGGTGTTGGCCACCCAGACCAGAGGCTTCAATAGGGGTGTCCAGAGGTTCTGTGGGTATAGACAAAGAATTAACAAGCCGATGATCGATAAGGCTTTGTTCAGCTCCAGAATCTATGAGAGCATTGGAATCGTGGACAAGAAGATCATAGCATAACTTGACAGGAATTAGTAGAAACTCTTTACCAAAATCTTTGGAGAGCTGTTCCCCTCGGGGCCTGTCGTTTAACGAGGGGCTCGGGAGTTTAAACGAATAGGGCATGAGGAAACCAAATGGCCTTTAGCTCCGCAGTAGAAGCACGCTCCTTCATTGCGCCTTTTGCGGCGTTCTTCTTCAGATAACCTCGAATGGCCAATCTCCATGGGCTCCTCCGGACACTTAATGGAAATAGGCGTTTCAGAGCAAAAACCGTGATCTGCGGGTGGTGCACTGGGTGGCTTGGTGATGGGGCGAGGATGAGGATGGTTGCGCTCTCTTTGACGCTCCCGAAGTCTGAGATCCGAACGGAGCGCCGCGGCAATCAATTCCTCGAAGGAGCGCGCTTCGGGTTGTGAGCAGAGGTGATCTTTGATCTGCTCATTCAGGGATTGGTAGAAAACCCCTTTTAAGGCCACGTCGGGCCATCCTGCTTCCACCGCTAGGATACGAAAATCGACCACATGATCACTAACTGGGCGATTCCGTTGTTTAAGGGCGAGGAGACGCCGGGTAGCTTCTTCCTGTCTGCAGGGTTGATCAAAAATCAAACGGAACTCGCTGATAAAACGGTCGTAAGTGACTAATACGATTGGCGGAGAGAAAGGCTTGGGCCCACTGGAGTGCTTTATTGCGAAGAGAGTTTACAACGAGAGTTATCTTACTGTGATCTGTTTGGTAGTAACGGGGGGCTTGTTGACATATCAGTTGGCACTGTAATAAAAATCCTCCGCAGGCTTCCACATCCCCGAAGAAAGGTTCCGGCTGGAGTCGGAAGTTTTCCGGAGCGGAAGGAGATCCGGAACCGGAAGCGGTAAGATCACTGGGAGCTTGAGCTGTGGGAGCCGAGGCATGGGTAGTCTGTCTAGTTAATTCGAGTAAGGTTTGAGTCATACCGTCGAGACGTTGGAAAAGTTCTTGTTGGGCTGCGGCCATTTGCCAAAGGGCGTCCGCCTGGCGACCGAGCATCACGCCTTGCTGGGACACGGCAAATCTGAGTCCTTCCGGGTCAGCTGGGTCGGGATGTTGGCCAGTCCGTTCTGTCATGGCTACAGAACACTTTTCGACCCAGACGCTGGAACCCGGAAGAAACACAGAGGAGGACGAGCGTGGCAGGTAAGAGGTTTTAATAGTGAACAGACAGAAAACCATGGGCAGGATCTAGGGTTCCCAGAGAGTGAAGATCGTACTCGAGTGGCGTCACTGCTGGATCTTTCTGCAGGCAGTCGGAAGGAGTTGGCGTCGGAGGGGGTCCAAGAGATGGCAGAAGACGGCAGAGGCTCGAGGTGGGACCAGCAGGAGCGAACGGGGGGAAGGTTCCAGACAGAGGTTGATGCAGGCGACCACTTGTGACAATGGATCCCTGGAGATAAGCAGAGACAGAAATTAGCCAAGGGCTTAACGAGACAGAACACCATGAACGAGACGAGAGGACCAACTATGCACCATCAGGGGCAACGGACTGGCGAAGACTGGTGATCAGGAGGCTCCTTATGAAGGCAGAAGAGGTGATGAAGTAAGTGGCAGCAGCTGGGATGGAGAAGCAGCCAAGTGGAGGGGAGAGGGGGAGGAGTCTGACAGCGGCACCATATCAATTGGCTTATTTCTCAACCGATATCTGCAGATGTAGAAAACTGTGTAATAGAACCGTCTCCACTTACTGACCATTGTCTAATTAACCTTTCCCTAAAACTGCAAAAATACACACCCATCTCACAACACCTGGAAATTTAACGATAAACCTTTACTAAAAGATATATTTACCAAGGAGATCAAATCTCTATGTTTGAAAGTCAAGGGAATGGAAATGACAAACAATGGGAAGTGGGAGTGGTTTACTTTCAAAAGCAGACATATAGCCGGTGAAATTGGCAAAAATAGAAAAATAAAGCAAAAGGAAATTGTCAGAAATATGAATATTTTATGCAGTACGGCTGATCCTTCAGAGGAAGATCTGGCCGAGTTAAACTTGCTCCAAATTCCAACTTGATAAGATTTGTTCAGAAAAAGTAAACATTGCGTTTATACGATCCACAGCAATCCACAGCGGCGCTGGGGAAGGCCCAGCGTCTCCACTTCCTAAGAATACTCAGGAGGAACAACCCGGAAAGGAAGCTGCTGGTGACCTCAGGAGGTGCTCAAGAGCATAAATGTCTATATGCCCTATCTGTATTTATCTTTAAATGTATGTTTTTTTAATTTACATTTTTTGTCTGTTCTTAAGTTTTTCATTGCATATTTGTTTAAAATTAATTTTAAACATTGTCTTTTTATCATTCTTTAAACCGCTGGAGAGAGCTGATACATTGTGTAAGTGGTTGCATCAATCCTATTCTGTACCAAGAAAAGAGCTCTGTTGCCTAGCAACATGACAAAGGCCCTTTGATGATGCCTTAGTCATGTTGCTAGGCAACGTGACAAAAAGCCCAGTCAAGACCCATTGATGTCACCAACTGCTTTATGATGTCATGATGACTATACCAACCTGATGTTGGTGCTTTGTTAGTTACTAATTAATTAAAAAATAGAAAAAAACAACAAGAGATAAAAGGTATACAATTCTAAAGATAAAGGGAATAAAATCAGGGTTTAGTGATGTCATAGATCTCACGTGACATCAATGCCCTTATGTAATGATGATGTCAGAGCACCTGATGTGAGTTTGTCATCATGACATCATATGACATCACATGACATCACATGACATAATGTGACATATTGTAGACTGCCACTCTAGCCCACATATACATCTCAGATTTCTAGTCAAAACATTCGCTGTGGTTGAAGAGATCTAAGGTTATTGCTCTAGAAAGAGTACTTTGGAAACTTGGACACTTGGAGGACATTCTTTGCAGAGACAAAAAGCTTTTGTTTCTGAAACTTTCTGGAAACTGTCATTTCTGTTATTTTACACCTAACAAGTGGTAAAAATGCCCAGTGTAACTAAGGCAAACAGGCGCAACAATCCAAGCCCAAAACTCAGTCAAGTTCTGGAGGAACTCAACACGCTGAAAAAGGCCCATGAAAACCTCATCCAGGACAAAAAAGGCCAGGCTCTTTCTACCAAGGTGGAAGCTCTTGAGCATGAAAATGCTCAATTGAAGAAAGAACTAGAAGAACTTGCTGTTCCAACTGACACCAAAGAGTTGAGACAGAAATTCAACAACTTAAAAGAAGAGAAAGATCAGACGACTGAAGAACAGTTGACCCTGAAACAGGCCAACCTTGACATGGTCTGGGAGCTGGAAGAGTGCAAGGCCGTATTGATCCAACAAATGGACATCAATGACAAAAATGAAGCTTGCATCAAAAAGCTGAAACAGCAGCTTAAATATTTCAAAGAGCAGAAGGCTGCAAAGGGAGGCAAAGGACCCAAACCAGACACCAACAAAGCCTTTGAAGACTTTGAAAGAAAATATCAGGAGTTTCAAGAGGAAAATGAGGAACTAAAGGCAGAAAATCAAGTTCTGGTTGATGAAATTGGAGATTTGGAGAGAGAAAATGCTGACCTAAACAAGAAACTGGAGGTCTCTGCTCAGCATGAATCCACTATCACTGAGCTGAAAGAGCAACTGAAGAAACATGAGGAGGAGAAAAAGGCTCTCCTTGAATTGAACAAACTCAGAGAAAAAGAAGCAGAAGATGCAAAAAGGGAGTTGGAAGAAATGAAGGCAAACAAAGAGAAGAAAACAGTCTCTGTGCAGACTGACTCTGATGCTGAGGAGAAGAAAACAGTCTCTGTACAGACTGACTCTGGGAATCAGGAATGCATCACCAAAGAGGGAGAAACCACAGAAGAACAGGTTGAGGTAGAAGAAGAGGAACCAAAGAAAGGAAAGAAGGTCAAGAGGTTTTCCTTCACCAAATTTTGGCGCAGATTGTTTTGCTCTAAAAAAGTCAAGCAAGCGACTGCACAAAATTAAAAAAAAAGATCAACCTAGTCTTATAAAAAGGGGCTGCATGGTAAGGTTTGCATGTTCTTTCCATGCATGCGTGGGTTTTTCTCTGGGTGCTCCAGTTTTCCCCCCACAACCAAAAATAGAAAAGATGTATATCATGATTGGTCAGGGTTTAGAAGCTAGTGGGAGTGTGTGCAGTGATTGAGTTCAACTTTTGTTTTTTGGTTTTTTAAGTGAAAAAACGGGCTGCATGGTTAAATTGGCGTGTTCTTTCCATGCATGCGTGGGGTTTTCTCTGGGTGCTCTAGTTTCCCCCCAACCAAAAATAGAAAAGATGTATATCATGATTGGTCAGGGTTTAGAAGCTAGTGGGAGTGTGTGCAGTGATTGAGTTCAACTTTTGTTTTTTGGTTTTTTAAGTGAAAAAACGGGCTGCATGGTTAAATTGGCGTGTTCTTTCCATGCATGCGTGGGGTTTTCTCTGGGTGCTCTAGTTTCCCCCCACACACACAAAAAAGTGAAAATCAAGATTCCTAAATGTAATGACACAAGACACTGGTAATATCCAGGAAAACATTGAAAAAGATTTTAAGAACATTTTTTTTGTGGTTAAATTGAAGCTTTTAACAAAAATGTACATGTTTACTTCCAGTCATTCATTAAAAGTGTATTATATTTTATTTCCATGTATTTATGCAAATGTATATAATGTACAATAACTAGTTATGTGTTAGTCTGTAATAATAAAATTAAAATTAAAAAAAGGAAAAAAAAACATATATATAATCCAGCCTCAGAGAGTCACAGAGCTGTGTACTTTCTGTGATGGTCCCAAGCCCATAGAAATGGAGAGGGTATATATGCTGGTTGGAGTCCAGGTTTTTCTTAGCTTCCATGTTCAGTCAAAAAAGCAAAAGGCACTGGTAGATGGAACTCTGGCCTCAGCTAGACGGGGTTCAACTCCCTGCAGTGTCCTTGAAAATTCTTTGACATGAAACATCAAAGTAAATAGTCTTCCAAAAAGATGATTATAAAGTTTTAAAGATTAATTTATGTTGATAAAGAATTGTTTAGGCATTGATGAGTATAGCAATATTAAATGTATTTCATGTAAATGTATTAATTTTTAACTCAGTTGCTTGCATTGGTTTGTATTATGATTGTACCAACCTGACACTTTTTCCCTTAAGTTTCAGATATGAGGAGGCAGCTGCTGTTCCTGGAAACGTCTTCATGTCAAACCAAAGATTGAGCTCCAGTTGAAAAATGCTTCAACCTCTTCTGTTCCAGAAAGGACCACCATCTGATGATTCCTGAGCTCCAGAGGTCATGCGTGTGCACGCTGAAGACATAAAGGCCCTCTCAATAGATCACTGAATTCATGATCCACTTTTAGAGTTATCATAGGGCACCCTCACTAGGAAACAGGACGCCCCTGACGCGTGAATCGAGTTTGGTGTCGTCCTTTTTCAACTGTTCCTCCTCTTCATCATCCTCACCACCAGAGTCTACCCCACACCAACATTCTGTGCTGTCTGGCTACGCTCTCTACATCCACGGCTTTGCTGTCACTCATCTTTTTCCTCCTCCAAGTCCTTCACTCCTGCCTTTCCTTCTATCTGTCTACAATCAATTCTTCCTCCTCTCCTTCTTCCACCATCAGTCGTCCAATTTCTACCCTGCAGGTCAGGTGGTTGTTGTTGAACCAGGCCAGGACACATCTGGTGTGATCGGCATGATTGATTGGTCCTCATGTTTGCCAGATATGTATTTCAGTTTGCTGAGTCCTGCTTTTCCTTGGTAACTTCTGCAAATATTCAATGTAAGTAAATTCTGAATATTCTATAAAAGCTAGTTGATTAAGCGATTGCGGGGCCAATAAAGGTTATTTTAGGCCGTGACCGGATTGTGTCACTATTCTCTACCACTAAAAACTATATAGTGCAGGAAAAACCAGTGGATTGTAACGCAATATGGACCCACAACTCACTACTTCTTTTTTTCTTCAATAGCAACAATATGAACTTTTACAAAGACTATTAATTAGTCCACTGTGTTATGATGATGAAAACTAGGATGAAATAAAGTTTCTTTTTTTTTTCTGATGACAAATAGTTCAAAGCAGTGCAGTGTGGTCTATATTAGCCAATCCAGTGAGCATCTGTGCACACTGGACACCCTAAAACAAAGATGAACGGCCATTGGCTGTACGAGTGAACTGGACTGAGCCAGTGTGATGTCACCCATAGAAAACAGCCATCTACCGCCTCCAGCAAAATGATGCCGCCATTTTCCCCAATTCAGACGCCGCCGTCAGTAAACAGTTATTGGTCTATGTCAACATCTGGTGGATGAAAGCGCTTTTTACTTCACAGCTTTTGTACAACATCTGCATCTAACGGTCACCTCATTCTCTTTGTCCAAAATTAGGATTACATGAGCAAGAATGACAATCACTTTTTCTTTACACAAGCTACTTTTTCGTTAGTTTTATCTTTAATATTGTTTGGGGTAAAACGTTAATATTGATATTGACGTTTATGGAACATCTTGAAATCTAATGCAGAGTTTTTCAGCTGTTCATTCTTTCCTTTACACTGCAGTCATCTCCTCTGTGCAGCCTCCAGATCCAGAACCATCAGGATCGTCTCGGTTCCTCTCGTGTTCTCCGTCTGGTTTTCTGCCGGTCTAAAAGACAACAATTCACCGTCACTTTAAAAAAACTTCTGGTCCTGTATTTGTGTGTTCAGTACCGTGGCGTAGAAGCAGGTGACGAGGATCATCGCCATCAAACCCACCGAGACGACACACCAACGGATCATCAAACCGACAACAGAGACTGAAACAGAGGATTTCTGCTGAGTCATATTGGATATTTGAGTCTTCAGAAATTTGAACTTTTTCTTGGAAAAATAATCCTAATGTTTTTATTAATCTCCTAATGGACTGTGTGCAACCAATAAAAAAAGGCATATCAAATAAAACCTGGTTGTCTGGAGTGATCATAGTGTTCTGTTAAACTAAATGAAAAAAGGAGAATTTGTTGGTATCTGTACCCACAACTTCCTATTTACTATCAAAATAAAGTTCTTAGGCCCAGTCAATCTTTTTTCTGAAGGTCTACCTCGCTGGTTTTCCTCTTTCCTGACACACTTGGTGCTGATCTGGATCAGTAAATTCTAAAATTACAGAGTGTTGCAGCAAAATGGGACACGACCAGTAAAATAATGACATTGGTGTTTGGTTTTACCTGAACATAATATTTCAAGAGTAAATTCGCTGTGATCAACCCACTGCATAATATTACAGCCTTCCAGTGATAGGCCACACGGAGGCTGGATCCACCACACAGATCTGTTTAGAAAGTTGTCTTTGCTTCTAGAAGACAGAGCAGAACCACAACCCAGCTGAGCGCACACTGCAGAGGCGGAGTCCCGGCTCCAGTTAGAATCAGCTACTGGTCCCCATTCTCCACCGTAAAACATCTCCAGTGTTCCAGCACAGTGACTGACGTCTCCCTCTAAGCGGATGATTCCTTCATGTAGGCACAAACAGATACGTTATTGATAAATGATCACACGTGTCACCAGTTTTAAAGCTGTGGCTCCTCCTCCACCTGAACAGGTGAGGTCAACAACTTTCTCCGCTAAGCAGCTTCTCTCTAGTCTGGCGTGGTTGCAGTCCAGGAGAGCAGACTCGTGACCTTCACAGGAAAACTCTTTGTTCCACTTTGGAGCCTCTGATTCTGCATACGGCGCCCCCTGGAGGACTGAAGGAGCCCCACAGCCCAGCTCCCTACAGACCACCTCTGCATCCAGCAGGTCAAAGTCATCTTCACACACGGAGGACCACGAGTTGTTGGACTTCACCTCCAGCCTGCCTGAACACCGACTGGATCCGTTCTCCAGCCTGACAGAGTCTGTGGATCCAGAAGAGAAGACCAAGTTTAGAACGGTTCACAATGATGAATATTTAAATTCTCTGGACTCAAACATCTCAGGTTACTAAAAAAAATAACTTAAGATCAACTCAATGACTCATCACAAACTGACAGTGAGACGTACATACAGTCGGCATCAGAAGGTTTGTTACCTAAGCAGATGATTTCCATCGTCTGGCTGCTCATTGTATCTCTATACGCACATTCCTCCATATTTAGTGGAAATGTATGAAGGCAGAGAGAACTAATCTGGAAAACTAGCTTTTCTTTTGGAACTTGCTTAGTTGTTGATGAAACGTGGGATCCACACTTCAGCTTCTTGCACACATTTGCTAATGTTGGCTCTGTTCTTGAAAATTCCCAGGCATCAACAGCTCTCCATTCTCTTCCGATTTTCACTTGGACTTCACCAGAGCAACGACTCGATCCCATCAGTCTCACAGTAGCAGGATCTGAAAGAACCCAAAAAATCAAAGATTGTTTGAGAAACATGGAAACAAAACCAGGTCAAGATCTGACCTTAAATCTGTAGCAAATGTTGTCTTGCTAGCACACAAGGAAGTGCAGAAACTGCTGGTTTGGGAAAGTGGAAGGAGCTTCCCTCCGTGTTACGGCTGCAGCTGTATTTTGTTTTTTTTTCTTCTGTTTCTTCTGTTTTGTGTATTTTTTGTGGGACTTTGTTGTCCTTGTGTATTCAAGATTCAATATCAACTTTATTTATGCCCTGAAGGGAAAGTTAGTAGTAGTAGCAGCACCGCAGAATAAGATAAGAGATAATTACAAGACGCAAAATATACAACGAAGGAAAGAAAAAAAAACAGGCGAAAAACATAGTCAAAAACTCTCAAAAATCATATGTACATCCATGTCTGCCAGATGAATTGTGAAGTCTAATGGCTGAAGGCAGGAGTGTCTTCCTGTACCGCTATCTAGCACAGTGTTTTTCAACCTTTTCTAAGCCAAGGCACACTTTAACCTTGACAAAAATCAATTTCCTTAAAAAGTGAATACATGTCTACATTTATATGAGCTGGTAATGAAGATTTGTCTGCATATTCATGCTGTAATTAATATTTTGTAAGAAATTCCATCTTTATTATATTTATTTATTTTTTTCAAATTTTAAGAGTTATGATTCATAATAAAGGTGCTCAATAGTTCCAAAAATACTTTCAGTATTTTTGACCAAAATGATCCATATTTAAATTTTAAAAAAATTCTTAAAAATAAACATCACCCTTATAAGTGGCTAATAAGGAAGAGGGTAAGTCGGGGACAGCTGGAGGACTGTGACCCGGAGGTCAAACAGCCGTCCCCCATCAGGTCTTTATGAAGACCTTTCTAATGTGGAGGTGAACAGGGGTTCCGTATTATTTTTTATTATCTTTTCATCATGCATTACAGGGGTTCTATTATATTTTCTATGTTCTTGTTATTATGCATTTACTGGATTCTATATATGCATGTATATTGTATTGCAGAAATATGCTTGATTCCTGCCCTCAGTAGCAGTAATATGTGATGAGGTCACCAGCAGGCCTGTTTTTGACTATTGGTCTCTGTTTTCTTTCTGTACTGGAGTGTTTATGGAGCCACAACATCTACAATGCAGACTAGACAAAAGCACACCAGACTAATGACGTATTTTGTATGTTTTCATCTTCCTTACTGAATAATAAAAAAAGCCGTTTTGCCTTGAGTACAGAGAGAGCGGACAGCCACAAAGCCTAAAAGGTTGTGTTTGTCCACCTCTCCCCTTTTGCAAAAGGTTTGAAAACGCATCCAGACTCTTGTGTGTCTTTTCGTTTCCCAATTGCACATTTGATTTTTGGACGTCCAGAACCATCCGAATCTGCGAAGGCCGGACAGCAGGCCAACACTAACTTTACAAGTCTCCTTAGTCCTGCACCTTGATTGGGGAGGGGTACACCCTGGATGGGTCACCAGTCCATTGCAGGGCCACATAGATAAATAACCAGGCACACTCACAAACACACCTGGGAAATTTAGAGTCATTTAATTTAGCAGCATGTTTTATTGGACTGGGGAGGTAAAGGAGGCCTATTTGACATATTTTGGAATTTATAGTTTCAAGTAGAATTCAGCTGAAAACATTAAAATTCAAAATAAACAGGTGAAATAACATATATCTTTACATTGCTGAAGGTTTTCATTGCTCAGATGTCAGAAATCTGATCACATATGAAGAGATTTCACTGCCAGAAAAGTGAGGACGACTGGAGACACACACTGCGCCAACAGAAAAGGCAAAAGATGGCACAATGCGGCATGAAGAACAGGGTTGGGAGGCCTCTCCATCACAGCCCAATTAAATGTTACACTGCTGAGGAAAAGCCAACTGCTTTGGTCAGAAGCACGGTGTCAACTCTCTTACAGAGTTTCCTGTGTGTCTTCACTCTGGACATGCTATGGAATATTCTGGACTGGACTGTACTGTTCAGAACGGATGTCAGACAGAATACGACAACTGGTTCATGGCCCTCCCTGAACTTATTGGATTCATTGCCATCCTCCTTGTGAAGGGGGGGGAATAAAACTTCCATAAGTGCAAAACGCAAGATGGTTGTCGAAAATGGGAAATCCACTGATCTCCAAAATTATGGTCAGAAACCACTTTAAAGACATCATGCTTTGATGACAAGGACACGCGCATGGAACGAGTTGGGACTGACAGGTTTCCTGCAATCTCCAATGTTTGGAGGTCTTTCGTTGCCAACTGCATCAAATCTTTCAACCCAGGCAAGATCCGCCGGGAGCTTCCAGAATCAGTAAAAAAGCTCGCACAGACACATGCGGGAGCTGAGAAGGCAAAAAAGGAAAACCCTGTTTATTAACACGTTCCCACACCTGGCAAAGGACAAAGGGCAATGTGCCAGATGAATGGTCATCATGGCAGGGTACTTTGTTGATTGCTACAAGTATACCTGTGGCAAATGCAGAAAGGAGATTGTGTGGCAGTAAGCATGTGCAGACAATGTAGTGTGTTGATGATATCACTTCTACCACATGATTTCTGTCAGTATTGTGTCTGTAAAGACGTGTCTTTTGTGCATGAACAATACATCTCAGCCAAAAAAGAAAAACCAAACTGTGGTGACCTATTACTAAAAGTAACGGAAGTGAGGGGAAATCAGGAAAAACTTTCGCAGCCACTTGGATTGTCCTTTGTACATGCCAAAAGAGCAGCCTAATGGCTGCTCTTTTGGCATGCAAATTTGAACTAATCCAGCTACTTGGCTGTCCCCTGGCCATTGCAGGTAGAAAAGCCAAATGGCTGCTCTACAGACGTTCTAGTGTTAAGTGAAGCTGTAGGGGGGAACTGGCATTTTTCTTTAGTAATCCTTTTCTGCTGTTCATGTTAGTCCAGACAGGTTAGTGTTTGTCTTTGTTTTCCCTTTTCTTTTAGTAAAGGTAAGAAAACAGATTTCAATTGAATGGGTTTTGTTGGTTATTTTGGCCTTGGTTCACCCTGAAGTCTTTTTGCTTTACTTTAAGTTCTTGTTGGTTGTCATTCATTTGTAAATACATTTGTTATATTGGTTTTGGGACAGTCTTGTGGTGTTTTGTTATTCATTTAAAACAGGCAAAAACTGTAACTTTTATGTTATGCTCTCTAGGTACCTTTACACCAGAAAAGGGGCGTCAACTTCCCTAAAGCTCCGTTAACATCGGCCTCAGTAACACGTGTTTAAGCAGCCACTTCCAATGAGCAGCCACTTCCAATGAAAAGTCAATGTAAACGTGCATTTCAGGCTTCTGGTTCAAAACTCTCACATTCACGCGTAGCTATGCAAGTTTCTCTGACCGTTTGTCGTGGGTCCCACCAGGGAATGATTGGGCAGAGGCGCCAAGGTGAAAGTATTCTTGTTTTAATGCAAGAATAGAGCACACAAATTGCTCCACAAAGGTTAACCAACATAGACTTCTCCAATCCAACACTCCAAATTCTCCTCTCAGACTCCCACACTGACAGCTGTAACTGGTTCTGTTTTAAATGGTAAGCCCCTCCTCCTGGGCGTTGCTCTCCATCAGTCCCAAGGAAAAATAGGGAGAAGTGTTTACATTGTTCAAGAACATAAATAAATATACAGAAATAAACAGTTCCATTCAAAGAAACATTCTGTGTCGTGTACAGAGAAATAACAATAATCATCAATAAAAATAAATACAAAGAGTGACCGATGCGTCACATGACCCGGGGGGTCCATGACCACTTCCGGGTTACCGGGTTACTTCCGGGTAAACAAACAGACGCTAATGTTGGCGTTGTGTGTGCTTCGTGTTAATGTATGCATGGGGATGGTGAGTCGGCAACCCAGCGTGCACTCAGGGCTACCTGCAGAGGGATAGGGACGGAACGAAAAGGGTGAGTTGATGTAAATGATGTGTTTCCGGGTCCGTGCGTGCGTGTTAATGCGCACGTGTGTGTGCGCACCTGTGTGCATGTGTGTGCGCCTGCAGCGGCGGCTGACGGTTCTACACCGTCACACCGTTTTTAGGCTCCATGAACAGAACGCGCAACCTTTGAACGCACGTTGCAACCAGCTCAAACTTTGACCAATCAGAGACTTGGATTTGGGAATGACGAGTGAGTGAATATGGGTCACATGCCCGGTGCAAACAGAGCTTGAGATGACTTTCAATCAAACTTTTACTGATTGATGTACCTGCACAGGTGTTCTAGACATTTCTATAGTGGCGTAAATGTCACAAAAAGTTCCCGTCTGTGCTTATTGATACATCAGCTCCCAGTGAGATTGAACATGTTACAGAAACACGCCTACATTCACTAACTGGCAGCTGTACCTGAGCAGGTGAGTCCAACAGCTTTGTCAGGTGGACAGGCCTTTGTTTTCCTCCATGAACTTCCACAGTCCAGAAGAACAGACTCATGACCTTCACAGAGAAACTCTCTGGTCAATATCGGAGCTTCTGCTTCTCCATAGAGCGCCCCCTGGAGGACTGAAGGAGCCCCACAGCCCAGCTCCCTACAGACCACCTCTGCATCCAGCAGGTCAAAGTCATCTTCACACACGGAGGACCACGAGTTGTTGGACTTCACCTCCAGCCTGCCTGAACACCGACTGGATCCGTTCTCCAGCCTGACAGAGTCTGTGGATCCAGAAGAGAAAACCAAGTTTAGAACGGTTCACAATGATGAATATTTAAATTCTCTGGACTCAAACATCTCAGGTTATAGAAAAATTGATTTAGGATCGACTCAATGACTCATCACAAACTGACAGTGAGACGTACATACAGTCGGCATCAGAAGGTTTGTTACCTAAGGAGGTGATTTCCATCGTCTGGCTGCTCATTGCATCTTCATACGCACAGTCTTCAATATTTAGTAGAAATGTATGAAAACAGAGAGAACTAATCTGGAAAACTGGCTTTTCTCTTGGAAATTGTTTAGTTGTCAGTGAAACGTGGGGTCCACACTTCTGGTTCTTGCACACAAATGCTAATGTTGTCTCTGTTCTTAGAAATTCCCAGGCATCAACAGCTCTCCATTCTCTTCCGCTTTTCACCTGGAGTTCACCAGAACAACGACTCGATCCCATCAGTCTCACAGTAGCAGGATCTGAAAGAACCCAAGAAATCAAAGATTGTTTGAGAATCATGGAAACAAAACCAGGTCAAGATCTGACCTTAAATCTGTAGCAAATGCTGTCTTGCTAGTGATGCCTGGCCCGAGCCCCCTGCAACAGACGCCTGGCCCGAGCCCCCCGAGCTCCGCACCCTGAGCCCGAGGCCCCTGCTCTGCATCCTGAGCCCGAGGCCTGTGCTCCGCATCCTGAGCCCGAGGCCCCTGCTCTGCATCCTGAGCCCGAGGCCTGTGCTCCGCATCCTGAGCCCGAGGCCCCTGCTCCGCATCCTGAGCCCGAGGCCTGTGCTCCGCATCCTGAGCCCGAGGCCCCTGCTCCGCATCCTGAGCCCGAGCCTCCAGGTCCAGACGCGGACTCCGAGCCGCCAGCTCCAGACTCTGAGCCCGAGCCGCCAGCCGTTTGCTGGTCGGACTCTCAATGCCGGATGGCGCGGCCTCCCAGCCGCCCTCCGGACCAGCCTCGCCGGACAGAGCGGCCTCCCGCCCGCCCTCCGGACCCGACTCGCCGGACAGAGCGGCCTCCCGCCCGCCCTCCGGACCCGTCTCACTGGACTGCTGTTGGCCCTTGCGTTAACCTTTCGGGCCCCTTCCTCCCTGTCTTTAGATGGAACCTCGGTGCGGTTCCTTGAGGGGGGGGGGTAATGTAACGGTTTCAGTTTCTTTGTTTGTTTCCATGGTTTTCTGTATAGGTTAGAGTTACTTCCTGTTTTATTTGTGGTATTTCCTGTTTTGTTGTTGTTTCGATTGTTACCCTTCCCCATCTGTCCTGAGTGTTTCCACCTGTGTCTTGTTGCCTTGTATGTATTTAAGTCTTGTCTTTCCCTTCCTCCTATGCTGGTCCATAGTTTGTTATTCTGCTCTTCCCCTGTTTCGAGTGTTTCTAGTGTTTCAAGTTTTGGACTTCCTGCTTTGCAGTGGTTTTCAGTTTGTTTAGTTATTAAAGCCCCTTACCTTCCTTGAACAACTGCCTCTTCCTCTCTGCGCCTGGGTGCTCCCCCCTGTCCCGTAACAGCTAGCACACAAGGAAGTGCAGAAACTGCAGGTTTGTGACAATGAAAGGAGCTTCCCTCCACTCATCCACTTCCCTAAAGCTCCGTTAACATCTGCCTCAGTAACACGTGTTTAAGCAACCACTTCCAATGAAAAGTCAATGTAAACGTGCATTTCGGGCTTCTGGTTCAAAACTCTCACATTCACGCTTAGCTATGCAAGTTTCTATAACCGTTTTTAGGCTCTAAGAACAAAACGCGCAACCTTTGAACGCATGTTGCAACCAGCTCAATTTTTGACCAATCAGAGACTTGGATTTGGTAATGACGAGTGAGTGAATATGGGTCACATGCCCGGTGCAAACAGAGCTTGAGATGACTGTCAATCAAACTTTTACTGATTGATGTACCTGCACAGGTGTTTAGACATTTCTATAAAGGTGTAAATGTAACAAAAAGTTCCCGTCTGTGATTATTGATACATAAGCTCCCAGTGAGATTGAACATGTTACAGAAACACGCCTACATTCACTAACTGGCAGCTTTACCTGAGCAGGTGAGTCCAACAGCTTTGTCAGGTGGACAGGCTTTTGTTTTCCTCCATGAACTTCCACAGTCCAGAAGAACAGACTCATGACCTTCACAGAGAAACTCTCTGGTCAATATCGGAGCTTCTGCTTCTCCATAGAGCGCCCCCTGGAGGACTGAAGGAGCCCCACAGCCCAGCTCCCTACAGACCACCTCTGCATCCAGCAGGTCAAAGTCATCTTCACACACGGAGGACCACGAGTTGTTGGACTTCACCTCCAGCCTGCCTGAACACCGACTGGATCCGTTCTCCAGCCTGACAGAGTCTGTGGATCCAGAAGAGAAGGCCAAGTTTAGAACGGTTCACAATGATGAATATTTAAATTCTCTGGACTCAAACATCTCAGGTTATCGAAAAATTGATTTAGGATCGACTCAATGACTCATCACAAACTGACAGTGAGACGTACATACAGTCGGCATCAGAAGGTTTGTTACCTAAGCAGGTGATTTCCATCGTCTGGCTGCTCATTGTATCTTCACACGCACATTCCTCCATATTTAGTGGAAATTTATGAAAACAGAGAGAATTAATCTGGAAAACTGGCTTTTCTCTTGGAAATTGTTTAGTTGTCAGTGAAACGTGGGATCCACACTTCTGGTTCTTGCACACATATGCTAATGTTGTCTCTGTTCTTAGAAATTCCCAGGCATCAACAGCTCTCCATTCTCTTCCGCTTTTCACCTGGAGTTCACCAGAACAACGACTCGATCCCATCAGTCTCACAGAAGCAGGATCTGAAAGAACCCAAGAAATCAAAGATTGTTTGAGAATCATGGAAACAAAACCAGGTCAAGATCTGACCTTAAATCTGTAGCAAATGCTGTCTTGCTAGCACACAAGGAAGTGCAGAGACTGCAGGTTTGTGAAAGTGGAAGGAGCTTCCCTCCAGTCATCCACTTCCCTAAAGCTCTGTTAACATTAGCCTCAGTAACACACGTTTAACCCTTGTGTTATCTTAGATGACCCCACCCTTACATTGACATGTTATTCCTACTATGACAAAGGTGGATGAAGGTGGAAAGATTTCATGTAATCCATGGACACCAGTGAAAATCACAAATCATTGAAGAAAAAAGGTTCAGCGCACTGTCTAGTGGGTCTAGATGACCCAACTCCCAATGTTAAAGTGCCTAGGATAGCACAAGGGTTAAGCAGCCACTTCCAATGAAAAGTCAATGTAAACGTGCATTTCAGGCTTCTGGTTCAAAACTCTCACATTCACGCTTAGCTATGCAAGTTTCTATGACCGTTTTTAGGCTCCATGAACAAAACACAACCTTTGAACGCACGTTGCAACCAGCTCAAACTTTGACCAATCAGAGACTTGGATTTGGTAATGACGAGTGAGTGAATATGGGTCACATGCCCGGTGCAAACAGAGCTTGAGATGACTTTCAATCAAACTTTTACTGATTGATGTACCTGCACAGGTGTTTAGACATTTCTATAGTGGCGTAAATGTCACAAAAAGTTCCCGTCTGTGCTTCTTGATACATCAGCTCCCAGTGAGATTGAACATGTTACAGAAACACGCCTACATTCACTAACTGGCAGCTGTACCTGAGCAGGTGAGTCCAACAGCTTTGTCAGGTGGACAGGCCTTTGTTTTCCTCCATGAACTTCCACAGTCCAGAAGAACAGACTCATGACCTTCACAGAGAAACTCTCTGGTCAATATCGGAGCTTCTGCTTCTCCATAGAGCGCCCCCTGGAGGACTGAAGGAGCCCCACAGCCCAGCTCCCTACAGACCACCTCTGCATCCAGCAGGTCAAAGTCATCTTCACACACGGAGGACCACGAGTTGTTGGACTTCACCTCCAGCCTGCCTGAACACCGACTGGATCCGTTCTCCAGCCTGACAGAGTCTGTGGATCCAGAAGAGAAAACCAAGTTTAGAACGGTTCACAATGATGAATATTTAAATTCTCTGGACTCAAACATCTCAGGTTATCGAAAAATTGATTTAGGATCGACTCAATGACTCATCACAAACTGACAGTGAGACGTACATACAGTCGGCATCAGAAGGTTTGTTACCTAAGCAGGTGATTTCCATCGTCTGGCTGCTCATTGCATCTTCATACGCACAGTCTTCAATATTTAGTAGAAATGTATGAAAACAGAGAGAACTAATCTGGAAAACTGGCTTTTCTCTTGCAAGTTGTTTAGTTGTCAGTGAAACGTGGGATCCACACTTCTGGTTCTTGCACACATTTGTAAATGTTGTCTCTGTTCTTAGAAATTCCCAGGCATCAACAGCTTTCCATTCTCTTCCGCTTTTCACCTGGAGTTCACCAGAACAACGACTCGATCCCATCAGTCTCACAGTAGCAGGATCTGAAAGAACCCAAGAAATCAAAGATTGTTTGAGAATCATGGAAACAAAACCAGGTCAAGATCTGACCTTAAATCTGTAGCAAATGCTTTCTAGCACACAAGGAAGTGCAGAGACTGCAGGTTTGTGAAAGTGGAAGGAGCTTCCCTCCACCCGTCCACTTCCCTAAAGCTCCGTTAACATTAGCCTCAGTAACACACGTTTAACCCTTGTGCTATCTTAGATGACCCCACCCTTACATTGACATGTTATTCCTACTATGACAAAGGTGGATGAAGGTGGAAAGATTTCATGTAATCCATGGACACCAGTGAAAATCACAAATCATTGAAGAAAAAAGGTTCAGAGCACTGTCTAGTGGGTCTAGATCAGTGTTTTTCAACCTTTTCTGAGCCACGGCACACTTTAACCTAAAAAAAAATCCCGCGGCACACCAGCATCCAAAAATTTAAAAAAAAAGGAGAAACTCGGTCTGTATTGATCTACAGCCCCTCCCTCCACAATCTCACATGCATTTTTGAGATAATTGTGTCAGAAAAAGCTGGAAACTGCAGCTGTTTTTTTTCTAAAAGATTCAATAAAAGTTAAGTTAGAAGATTTAAAAACAGTTTGAAGTGTGTTCGTTGGTTTCAAGACGTTTAACAACAGATCTCCTTGTGCTCACAACCCAATGCATCATGGGAGATGTAGTGCATAAAACGGCCGGCGGAGATGCTTTTCGGAGCTTCATTGTTTGGTTCACTTGTTCCACGGTCTGATACTGGACTCTGTGGAAAGCTACACCGCTAAAGACGAGCTTTAGCTGGTATTTTTGTTAGAACTGAGGGAATTTACAAGCTAAATCGGGACAAGGAAGTGAAGACTTTAACCACTTCTGATTGGTCAGACTGATGACATGTGATTAAGCTCCCCAAGAATGATTGGTGGAGACAGTTAAAGCAAAGGGACTTTTCCAAAATACAGCCGGAGCTGCAGCTGAATCGTGGTAACGTCATTCTTATCTAAATGTCTTTAATAAAATAAAATAAACGCAAAGAAAAAGTATTTTATGATCTTTCATATTCCTAACTACTCAGTGTTTTATCAGGGCCTGTTTGGATGAACAGAGAGCTGAAATCCTGGAGATGGGAAATGTTGTTAAATCAGTTAATGAGGGCAATTTCTCACAGCACACTTGACCATCTCCCACGGCACACTAGTGTGCCGTGGCACACTGGTTGAAAAACACTGGTCTAGATGACCCAACTCCCAATGTTAAAGTGCCTAGGATAGCACAAGGGTTAAGCAGCCACTTCCATGAAAAGTCAATGTAAACCTGCATTTCGGGCTTCTGGTTTAAAACTCTCACATTCACGCGTAGCTATGCAAGTTTCTATGACCGTTTTTAGGCTCCATGAACAGAACGCACGACCTTTGAACGCACGTTGCAACCAGCTCAAACTTTGACCAATCAGAGACTTGGATTTGGTAATGACGAGTGAGTGAATATGGGTCACATGCCCGGTGCAAACAGAGCTTGAGATGACTTTCAATCAAACTTTTACTGATTGATGTACCTGCACAGGTGTTCTAGACATTTCTATAGTGGCCTTAATGTCACAAAAAGTTCCCGTCTGTGCTTATTGATACATCAGCTCCCAGTGAGATTGAACATGTTACAGAAACACGCCTACATTCACTAACTGGCAGCTTTACCTGAGCAGGTGAGTCCAACAGCTTTGTCAGGTGGACAGGCTTTTGTTTTCCTCCATGAACTTCCACAGTCCAGAAGAACAGACTCATGACCTTCACAGAGAAACTCTCTGGTCAATATCGGAGCTTCTGCTTCTCCATAGAGCGCCCCCTGGAGGACTGAAGGAGCCCCACAACCCAGCTCCCTACAGACCACCTCTGCATCCAGCAGGTCAAAGTCATCTTCACACACGGAGGACCACAAGTTGTTGGACTTCACCTCCAGCCTGCCTGAACACCGACTGGATCCGTTCTCCAGCCTGACCGAGTCTGGAAAGAGATGAAGAGCAGATCAGCTGGAGGTTGCAGACGTGGACCAACATCTCACTGCTTGGACCATCAACTACCTCACAGACAGGCCACAGTTTGTGAGGCTGCGTGTCGAATGTTGTGGTGGTCTGCAGCACGGGGGCACCTAAAGGGACTGTGGTCTCCCTTCTCCTGTTCACCCTGAGCACATCGTACTTCACCTACAACTCCCACCACTGTCACCTGCAGAAGTTCTCAGATGACAGTGCCATTGTGGGCTGTGTATCAGGGGTTGGGGGGGGGGGGGCAGCAGGAGTACAGGGGGGTCATCTCTAACTTTGTGGGCGAGTGTGAGAATAACCACCTTCTGCTTAACACCAGCAAGACAAAAGAGCTGGTCCTAGACTTCAGGAGGTCCTCACCATCACACTCACCAGTGAACATCCAAGGTTCAGACATTGAGGTCGTGGACACTTTTAAATACCTGGGTGTTCACCTGAACAACAGACTGGACTTGTCCGATATCACAGATGCTCTGTACAGGAGGGGTCAGAGTCGTCTTCCCCTGCTGAGGAGACTGAGGTCGTTCGGCGTGTGCAGAAAGCTGTTAAGGACCTTTTATGAGTGGGGGGCAGTTCAGGCAGAGACATTAAGAGGCTGAACAAACTGGTTAAGAAGGCTCTGTCCTCGGCTGCACACTAGAGTCCATGGAGGAGGTGGCGGACAGGAGGATGCTGGCTAAGCTAACATCCATCATAGATAACCCCTCCCACCCCCTGTACCAAACTGTATAGAGGCGCTGACCAGCTCCTTCAGCACCAGACTGTTGCACCCACAGTGCAAGAAGGAGCTGCCAAAGGTCCTTCCTCCCCACAGCCATCAGACTGTACAACACCATGTTTAAGTGACACTCCATGAACCCACGGGTTTTTTCATTCACTCATGTATTTGTTTGCTTATTGTTGCAGTTGTTGTTTTCAGTTGGTTTTGTTCCTTAACGGTTGTTTCTTTTGTATTTTAGTGGCGTTCTTTGTTTTTATTTACAATGTTATTTCTGTAAATACACTGAAGGTCACTTTGTCTTTTGGTATATGTCACTTTTGTTGCTGTATTTCCTGGATGTCTTTTTTTACCACAGCAGATCACAGAATTTTCCCATCGTAGGACAACCTATGAAGATAAATATCCTACAAAAAGAACGCACTTGTAGATTTTGATCGGAGAACTTGTAATATAGAATGTGAGAACTTGCACACCAAAAATCTGCATCTGTGTGTAAAAATCTTCTGCTGTGAACTGACAAATTCCCATTTGCATGTGTTCATTTAGAGTTACAACTTCAAATCTGTGATTACAACTGCTCAAATGTGCTTCTGCTTGTGCGTGAATCCTCTGGCGCAAATCACAGGTGCGCTACAACTGCGCTCTGAGTTCTGACACATTCCTTTGGAGAAACTTGTGTCAAAACTGATCTTTGTCTGAAAATGGAACGGGGGGGGGGGAGTAGAGGAGGCGGAGTCAACCAATCAGAGTGCAGCAATCAGAGGATTTTGTAAAGTTAGAAAGGTCTTCACAGATTTGGACTTCCTGCTTCAATAACTCTTCTGATAAACGTTCAAATGTGACAGAGTATGTCAATCATTTTGTATTAACTACATTTCTAGAAAAAGATCGTTATTTTCCTGCATTTTAATAAGAAATGATCTCTTCGTGCTTAAATGCAGACATGCAGCGAGACGGCTGCCAACGTACCGTTGCAGGACAATAGGGTCAGGGCTATTGAGCACCTTTATTATAAGTCATATATATTGATATATGACTTATAATAAAGGTGCTCAATAGCCCTGAATCTAGCCACAGGGGTTGCAAGCCAGTTGCCTCTGTGCCGGTCCCAAGCCCGGATAAATAGAGAGGGTTGCGTCAGGAAGGGCATCCGGCGTAAAAATTGCCAAAATAACCATGCGAATCATCCACAACACTTTAGACATACCGGATCGGTCGAGGCCCGGGTTAACAACGACCGCCACCGATGCTGTTAACCTACAGGGTGTCGGTGGAAATTTGACTACTGTTGGTCGAAGAAAGAGGGGAGGCAGAAGGGTCCGTGGCCAGAGAGAGAAGGGAAAAGGCAGGAACATAGGTTTGAGAATAGGGACTCTTAACGTTGGCACAATGACAGGGAAAGGCAGAGAGCTGGCAGACATGATGGAGAGAAGGAAGGTAGATGTACTGTGTGTGCAGGAGACAAGGTGGAAGGGCAGCAAGGCACGTAGTATTGGAGGAGGATACAAACTGTTCTATCATGGTGTTGATAGGAAGAGAAACGGGGTAGGAGTGATTCTGAAGGGGGAGTTTGTAAACAGTGTTCTAGAGGTGAAAAGAGTCTCAGACAGGATGATGAGCCTAAAGTTAGAAATTGAAGGGGTGATGGTGAATGTAGTCAGTGGGTATGCGCCACAGGTTGGCTGTGAGTTAGAAGTGAAGGAGAGATTCTGGAGTGAGTTGGATGAGGTCATAGAGAGTATCCCCAGAGGAGAGAGAGTTGTTATTGGAGCAGACTTTAATGGGCATGTTGGTGAGGGCAACAGAGGTGATGAGGAGGTGATGGGCAGGTTTGGTGTGAAGGAAAGGAATCTGGAGGGACAGATGGTGGTGGACTTTGCGAAGAGGATGGAAATGGCTGTAGTCAACACTTACTTCCAGAAGAGAGAGGAACATAGAGTGACATACAGAAGTGGAGGTAGGAGTACTCAGGTGGACTACATCCTATGTAGACGAGGTCATTTGAGAGAGGTTATTGACTGCAAAGTGGTGGTAGGAGAGAGTGTAGCCAGACAGCACCGCATGGTGGTGTGTAAGATGACTCTGGAGGTCAGGAAGAAGAAGAGAGGGAAAACAGAAAAGAAGACCAAGTGGTGGAAGCTACAGAATGAAGAAACTTGTGAGGAATTTAGGCAGAAGTTGAGACAGGGTCTGGGTGGTCAGGATGAGCTTCCAGAGGACTGGGAAACTACAGCAGAGATTATCAGGGAAACAGGTAGGAAGGTGCTAGGTGTGTCATCTGGAAAGAGGAAAGACGGTAAAGAGACTTGGTGGTGGAATGAGGAAGTACAGGAATGCGTCCAGAGGAAGAGGTTGGCTAAAAAGAAGTGGGATGTAGAAAGGACTGAGGAAGGTAGACAGGAGTACAAGGAAGCGCAGCGTAGAGTGAAGAGAGAGGTGGCAAAGGCCAAACAGAAAGCTTACGATGAGCTATATGACAGGTTAGACACAAAGGAAGGAGAGAAGGACTTGTACAGGCTAGCCAGACAGAGAGACAGAGATGGGAAGGACGTGCAACAGATAAGGGTGATTAAGGACAGAGATGGAAAGGTGCTAACAACCCAGGAGAGTGTACAGAAAAGATGGAAGGAGTATTTTGAGGAGCTGATGAACGTGGAAAATGACAGGGAAAGAAGGGAGGAAGATGTGGTTGTTGTGGAGCAGGAAGTAGCAGAGATTGGAAAGGATGAGGTTAGGAAGGCTCTGAAAAGGATGAAGAGCGGAAAGGCCGTTGGTCCTGATGACGTTCCTGTGGAGGTATGGAAGTGCTTAGGAGAGGCAGCAGTGGAATTTCTAACAAGGTTGTTCAATAGGATTCTAGAGAGTGAGAAGATGCCTGAGGAATGGAGGAGAAGCGTTCTGGTTCCGATCTTTAAGAACAAGGGTGACACGCAGAACTGCAGCAACTATAGAGGAATAAAGTTGATGAGCCACACAATGAAGCTGTGGGAAAGAGTAGTGGAAGCCAGGCTTAGGAAGAAGGTGGAGATCTGTGAGCAGCAGTATGGTTTCATGCCCCGTAAGAGCACCACTGATGCCATTTTTGCTTTGAGAATGTTGATGGAAAAGTACAGAGAAGGTCAGAAGGAGCTGCATTGTGTGTTCGTAGATTTAGAGAAGGCGTATGACAGGGTGCCGAGGGAGGAGCTGTGGTACTGTATGAGGTCGTCTGGAGTGGCAGAGAAGTATGTCAGAGTAGTTCAGGACATGTATGAGAGAAGTATGACGGTGGTGAGATGTGCTGTAGGTCAGACAGAGGAGTTCAAGGTGGAGGTGGGACTACACCAAGGATCAGCTTTGAGTCCTTTTTTGTTTGCTATGCTGATGGACAGGCTGACAGATGAGGTAAGACAGGAATCTCCCTGGACAATGATGTTTGCGGATGACATTGTAATTTGCAGTGAGAGTAGAGAGCAGGTGGAGGAACAGCTAGAGAGGTGGAGGTTTGCTCTGGAAAGAAGAGGCATGAAGGTCAGTCGTAGTAAGACAGAATACATGTGTCTGAACGAGAGGGATCAAGGTAGAAGCGTTAGGTTACAGGGGACTGAGGTGAAGAAGGTGCAGGAGTTTAAGTACTTGGGGTCAACAGTTCAGTGTGATGGGGAGTGTGGAAAAGAGGTGAAGAGGCGAGTGCAGGCAGGTTGGAGCGGTTGGAGGAAAGTGTCAGGAGTGTTGTGTGACAGAAGAGTGCCAGCAAGACTCAAAGGAAAGGTGTACAAGACAGTGGTGAGACCAGCTCTGCTCTATGGGTTAGAGACGGTAGCAGTGAGACAGAGACAAGAGGCTGAGATGGAGGTAGCGGAGATGAAGATGTTGAGGTTCTCCTTAGGAGTGACCAGGTTAGACAGGATAAGGAACGAGTACATCAGAGGGACGGCTCATGTTGCCTGTGTTAGCGACAAAGTCAGAGAAGCCAGACTGAGATGGTTTGGACATGTTCAGAGGAGGGATAGTGGATATATTGGTAGAAGGATGTTGGAGATGGAGCTGCCTGGCAGGAGGGCAAGAGGACGGCCAAAGAGGAGATACATGGATGTCTTAACAGAGGACATGAAGTTGGCTAATGTTAGGGTAGAAGATGTCCATGATAGAGTGAGGTGGAAAAGGATGATTCGCTGTGGCGACCCCTGATGGGAAAAGCCGAAAGAGAAAGAAGATTATAAGTCATATATATTAACATTTGAAAAGATGTATTAGAATAGATCAACGCGTTCTCCGCTGGCTGTCGCGGACCCAGGCAATGGGCGACGGCTGGGTCTGCGTCAAAGCCGTAGTTCGCCATCGGTCAGCAGGATTCTCGTCTCTCATTCTTCTGCGGAGCTCGGCGGCTGGGTCCGCCACGGCGAAGGGTGGAGCGCGGAGTCGTGGACACAGCCGCCGAGCTCCTATCTATCTATTTGACATCTTTGCTGCTCATTCAGAGGATGTTCTCTCTCATGTGGGGTCTGTGGTAATTTTAACTCCATTGACTTTCCTGGATGGAACTTAAGTGTTTCAGTGCTTTATTGTTTTCTTTAAATTTGTTCTTCTTCCTTAAAGTCAAAGAGAGACCCACTAATAAACTCACCTGAACAAGTTATATTCAGAATGTCTGTTGTTTTTATGACTGACACAGCAGAACCACAATCCAGTCTTCTGCAAACATTGGCTCCCATATTCGGGTCCAGGATTATTTTCCGTACGTCACGCCAATTGGATCCCTGGATCCTGCTCTGCAGTCTACCAGCACAGCGACTGTCTGTTCCTACCAACCTGAATTCTTTTGGACCTACTGAGAACAGACACAGTGATACCATGAAGCAGTGGGACTTCAGCACAACCCACAGCAGATTGTGTTTTTGTCGGTTTGTCTTATTGACCTGTTGTGTGTTCAGCCCACAGTCCTGCGGAGAAACCAGAGAGAGCGTGAAGAAGATCAGTCAACTTTCTACAACATGTCGCGTGTCCACACTGAAATCTACAGCTATCACTGAATGATGGTGAGAATCTCATTAAGCCTTAGTCACAGATGCTCTAAAGCTCCGTTCACATAGTCCTCAGAAAGGCGCGTTTAAGTGTCCACTTCTAGTAAATAGTCTATGTCAGGGGTCCCCAAATCCAGGCTTGGAGGGTCGGTGTCCTACATGTTTTCCAACCAACCTGCCATTGAAGCTCCTTATTGGCTAAACACACCTGATCAAGCTAATCAGCAGCAGATAAGGCAGGATTTCTGGAAAAGAAGCAGGACACTTGAGACCTGAATTTGGAGACCCCTGGTTTATGTAAATGCAGGTTTCAGGCATCTGCACTCAAAACTCCTTGACAGAAGTCAGAACTCTGTCTCCCCCGCTGGTCGTCGGCGGGAGCAGTCTCCAGAATAAAGCAAGCACTTCATCTCCCAGCATGCACTTCCTGGATGCCACACACCTGACTCTCATTCACTCAATCAACCAATCACCTTCAGCAAGTGAAAAACACGACAGCAGAAAACGTTAACTAAAGCGAGCAGCTGCTAACGGAAAGGGAATACCCTAATACACATGTCACAATCAGGGTGTAGTTCGTGTGGACATGTTGCGGGCGTCCTACGGATCACGTGCACACCTTGTGTGCATTGGCATTTGTACTCGGTCAGTAAGGAGGCAGTAATCACACTTTACATACCACAAGTCTGGGCGAAAGGTCGCTGTACAAAGGATCACCCATATGTAATATGGTTTTTTTTCACTATTCTTGATCATTACTTATCATTTAGTTCTCCATGCGTCTGTTTGGTGCACCTGCAATTCTCCAATCGGAGGTCTACCGTTCTACCTCTGCACCACACCCATCCTATATTATTTATAGGAAAAAACTTGTTTTTAAATATTCATCTCTTACAAAAGACCAAGACTGTTTTTGAGGAAACTTTGGTGCCATCAAGCAGAATTTACCTGCAGCCATTTTCAACTGATGCTCCTCTTAATTTTGTTAGGGTCCTTACCTACAGAGACAAGAATGATCTCCATGGAAACATCCCATCCTGAACATGAGGGCCCCTCATGAGTAGAACAGCGGGTCATGTATGACATTTTCCAGTTCAAATGCACGGATCTAAGAGTAAGGATCTACTTTTAGATCTGGATCTAGATTCTGAGTCAAGATGGAAGCAGAGTTTTACCTGAGCTGCAGAGACCCACAAACAGCAGCAGAGCTGGACGCTCCATGTCCTCTCTGTGTGTCCTCCCCTACCGTGCTCCTCTACTTATCACGCCAGTGCTCTGGCCCCGCCCTCCCAGCCTTTCTGCTCTCTCATTTTTTTTCTAACTCTGATAACTTGTTATACAAAACATCCCTCAAAGACAAGTTGTGATGATTTTCTCGGTGTTTGTTGCTGCTGAGCATCTATAAGGGTTTTAATTTCCTGACACTTGTGGCTCAGGGCTTTACATTGCAAGATATATCTTTTATCAGAAGAAACTTTAGGAGTATAACCAAGATGTGATCAAATATAAAAAACTAGAGTTTCCTCTGAGGAAGACTCTGGTCATTTTAGAAAGGTGGAGGAAGCTCAGGAGTCTGGAAGGAGCTTGGAGTTGAGGCGTCACTCCACATCAGAGAAAGGCGGTTTATAGCAAATTAATTCAGCTTGAAAATAAAAGGAGAAGAGAAAAACTGCCTTCATCTGCTCTGGATTTGTTCATTATAGAATGGCAAGCAAAGAAAATAATAATAATCATTTAAGTTTTAAAGAATTATTTTATACAGGTGGAAAAACTAAACATTTTTCACTTTTCCTTCATGACATCCACAAACATTTGAATCATTTCACTCATTTTATCCTCCAGATCTCTGTGTTTAGTGTGTTTCCTGTTGCAGCATCAAGCTCAGCCTCACTGCAAATTGTGCAATCTAATGCAAACTGGGTTGAGGGCCTCTTGCTAATTCAGTGTGTGCTTCAATGCAATGCTTTATTACAATGTTTTCATACATTTTGATTACTTTTCCTCACTTTTGCATGTGTGTCACGTGTTTCCTAACATAGAGCAGCACTGAAAAGGCATTTGCCCCTGATGCTGTGTGTCTACGTTACAGTCTGTCTGTAGTGTTCATCTTGCTGTTTTTTGGACTAAACTATTCTACATTTTACACTCTTCCTCAGTGTGATATAACCCTAAGAATGCTGATAAGAGATATCAAACACAATCATCCCTATATTTCCTATTTACCCCTTTCGGGGTCACAGGGTTGCCCCAGCCTGTCCCAATGCCACAAATTCACACAGAGGGACAATTTAAAAATGATCAACCCATCTACAAAACTTGTTTTTGGACTGTGGAAGAAAGCTGGAGTTCCCGGAGAAAACCCACTGTGGCAGTCAGCCAATCACTCGCTGTGGGGCGAAAGTACTACCCACTGCACCACCGAGCCGTAAATATGTTAACTTTGTATATTTGTGTATCTGACTCTGAAAGAACACATTTTCTGCATCTTGTGCGTGGTCGTGCACATATCCTGTTAACCCTTGTGCTATCCTATGGGGTCCTATGTCGCTAGAGGAGACATCAGGTGATTCCTCATGGGAGAAGAGCACCGCCATCTTGGTGAGGTCAAGTCACTGCTGCAGTGAAGGCATGTAAACACATTTTTTGCAAAATGCCAGGTCATTGTGCGGATTTCAACTGTCAAAATCGAAAAAATTAGTCCACGAAGGAGGAAGGCATAACATGTTACAGGTAAGTATTATCATTTTTTTTCTTTTAATGCTGCATTGTACGTATAATTTGCTGTCAAAATAAATGTACATTTTGTTTTGTTAAACTTATATATATATATATATATATATATATATATATATATATATATATATATATATATATATATATATATATATATATATATATATATATATTTCAGGATATGAAGATAAGAGGACTTAAAGATCAACAGGTGTTTGATAATTTCACCACAATCAAGTTCACACATGGATTTGGAATTATTCAAAGTTCTTTTAATTAAAACCACTGAGTGTTACATTGTAATGTGCAATAATGATTACTGAAATGTTTAGATTACAATCAATAAGCCATTGATTCTGTTTACTTGATCTGTAATGTGTAGCAATAATTACTAGTTTAATGTTATCATGTGTTCTAATGATAATCAATTATTTATATATAACGGTTACCGTTACTGTTTACTGAAATCATGAATGAATGTTTTCTGAAGATCATCAATCATTTCTAGGCACTGGATTTTGTTACTTGAAGTGAATCTATCTGATCAGAACCGGATTTAAAAACACTGTAAAACCATCAAATGAATGAACTCAGTAGGGGTGGGATTATATAAGCTTGCTTCTTCCCACTCCTTTTCAAGCAGTAAATCAAACTCTACTTATACCTCAGTTAATGATCACTGTATTTAATTAACCATATATGATTTAAGTGACATTTTTGTTTTGTTTTCTGTCTTTTTAATCTATGCATTTCGTCATTTCTGTAATGAGTTTAATAAATATGTGTAAATTCTTTATTGCTTTGACTACAATGCTTGAAATAAATCAATAAAATAAAATCAAAGTCTTAATATACAGCATTTTAGGACTAGGCTATTATAGTAATATATATTTACCGTAAATTCTGGACTATATGTCATGGTGCCTCCGTCAGTTCCTTCCCCATCCCCTTCTTTTTGGTTCCTGATGCGACACAGCTGCGACCACTTACCTCATCGCCAGTGTTCATCGCCAGTTCGTTCCCCCTGATGGTGCATATTTGGTCGTCACGTTTTGCTCACGTTTTTGCTCTTAGCCTCAAGCCTGAATCTAAATCATGTTCTTACCTGTGTCCAGGAATCCTTAGCCACGAGTGGTCGCCTGAGCCTGCATCTTTCTGGACCCTGCTCTATCTGCCTCATCCGGTCTCACCATGAGCCTCTGCCGATTCTCCTCTCCTCACGAGCCTCCACCGATCCAGCCGTTCATCAGACTCTTTTTTTTTTTTTTTTTTTTTTTTTTTGTCTTGCCCAACAGCTAGGCAAACAGATGAGAGCTGAGGGCCTCTTGTGTTGGAAAAGGAAAGAGGGGAAGAAGAGAGAGGGACGTTAGAGAGAGGGGGGGGGTAGGAGGGTGATAATCGGAGGGGAAGGGGGGTAAGACCATGAAGCAGCATAGAGCAGACAGGCTTACTGGTTGTTTATCGTTACGGTACGGTTCAAATGTAGTACAAAAAGGGCGGGGCCTGTTCACACACACTCAAATATTATCAACACACCTGCTAGCCGCAAAAATGTCCACATGTCAACATGCACACAAAACAGATAGTGTTCACGAACTCATACCTATGCCTTTAAACCAACTAGTGTGAAATCTTTCATTCATTCAATCATGCAAATTAGTGCAAAGGTGAGCTAACACCTGTGCTCAGGTGAGTGTTTATGTTCTTCTAAAATGGATGGTGGAATGTGAAAAGAAGGAGGAGGAGCGCCCAGCCACCCCCACACCCATACCCCCGCCGCAGCAGCAGCGGCAGCCGGAATTCCCCCAACGCCACACGGGAACAGGCAGGGAACAACCGCCCCCCGGGCGACCAAGACCGCCACCCAGGCCAGGGCCAGCAGGACCGCCGCGAGGCCCCCAGAGCCAGAGAGCAGGGAGGCGCAGAGGGAAAGAGAGCGCCGCCCCAGCCCAGCCAGGAAAGCAGCCCCCCGCCGCGCCGGAAGAGCCCAACGCAGGGCCCCACCGGAGAGGGACGCCCACAGCCCCAGACGAGCACCCCACCACCACCCAGGAGTTCCGGGCATCCCCCCGCCCCGACCCCAGGTACGAGCCAGGACCCCCCAAGGGAGACCCGCTCCGCACCCCAGGCAGCCACCCACCCGGCCCACGGTTGGTCCAGGTAGGATCAAGGCAGGGTTCATCAGACTCTTTGAACGAAGCCACCAGTGACGCCACGAGCCTTCAGGAACCGCTCGCCCTCGTTGTGGACCCCTCGGAGTCTGCTGCCCTTCATACTCACCTGAACATTAAATCCATTCTCAAATCACGCCCGTTCTCACCAGTGTCTCCTTCCGGGTTTCAGCGTCTGGGTCTATATTGTTCTGTGATGCCATGACACTATAAGTCGCTATTTTGTCATCCGCCTTAGACCCTGCGGCTAATTCAATGATGCGGCTAATTTATGTATTTTTTTGACTGCTGCCGGGAGCGTTCGCGCAGTCTCAGACTGGAGGATGAATGCATGATCAAACTTCTGCCAACAAGCCTGTTTCTTTTTAATCACACGCACAAGCAGCCAAACAGCATGGACCTGACTTCAGCTCTTAGACACTTCAGTCATGGTGCAACAAAAAGAAACACCCATGCCCAGCCGCATCCCACAATCCTTTGGTGCCATTAGACCTAATGTGCACGTGACCGCCACTACAATATGACGCAGCTTTCGAGTTAAAAGCAATCGTTAAAAGCAGTGTGAAAAAATCCACCATCACCGGGTTTGGAAAAGCCGGTCTACTGCGTGATGGAGAGGACAGCGCAAGAAAGGAGTGAATTTACCTCTGAGTCAGAATGACAGTAGCCCATCTATTTAGCAGCTCAGTAATATATGAGATGAACATTTAAACATGCTTTTATTATTGTTATGTTTATTATGAAGCGCCTGTTGGCTCATCATCATTTTCTGGTCAGTGTTTTTTTGTGGCAGAACGAAGCCGGAAGTACGGTTAGGTGAAGGCAAACATGCGTTTTCAACAACATTTAGCCCGGATGAACGTAAAATTGATGCGGGAAATCCCCCAATCTGCAGCTTGGCTGCACGTAAATATGTGGGAATAACATCAGCCTTTATTTTGTCGGGACACGACTAGAAACACAAATCCACTTGATTGTTTGAACAGTTTCTAAGGACTGAGCGGCATTTTGCTTTGAAAAGCTCACACCGCCCCAAAGCCGCTGTGTGAGCTGGAGACATGGTCCTCCTGAATTTGGCTGCTCGTTCACATAGAGCTGCGGGGCAGGTAGCAGTCTGAAGCCTCCCTCCCGTAACAAAGCATCCTCCCCGCCCCTCAAACACAAAACTTAAGTCTGTTTGCTCTGCTCAGAGACACGGTTCGCTCCATCCACCGGCAGCCACGCCCCGCGCGCAGGGACTGGACGTCAGGCGGCACGAAGAGCTCCTGCCTGGCGTCCCCCTCACTGGGGTGGGGTGTCGGAGAAGATAGGAAGGGAGAGACAAGGAGCCCGCGGGGCAAGAGCGGAGCGCAGAGGCATCTGCGGAGCAACAGTTTGTCACTGTTGTGGAAGGAAACTTCTGGCACACGCGCTGCGCTTTAAGTGACTTCTGCTCTTTTTTACTAGTATGTTTTTTTAACCAGCCCTGTTACTACAATATTGCTGCCGCAGAGGAGAGCTGCTCTCCCGTTCTCCCCTCCTTCCGCTGCCGCTCCCTGCTCCTTTTTAAACACGCACGCGGTTTCAGCACATATACATCCTCAATCCACAACACAGTGTGGCGAGCTGGGGGTTAGCCCCGCCTTAAGCCCCTAAGACTCATGGGAAGTGGGGAATCGCGGGTGTGAATTTCCCGACCATAACTGAGGGAGCTGTGAGCAGTGAGCAGTGAGGTCCATGCTGTTTGGCAGATGTGGCTGTGTTCAAATAAATGGGTTGACGCACTGTTAACTCCTCCCTCAATGAGGGTGAAGTCAGTCACATATTCTGTGGGTCAGGACATTCAGTGATGGGTCAGTAGTGTTGGTAACAACATGTGGCTTGCATACAGGTGCGGCTTGTAGTCAGGTGCGCTCTATAACCCAGAAATTACGGTATACGTTTCTGACTCAGTGACTGAACTTTTCTTGCAGGTTTCCAATGGATTCAGACTTCAGGAAAAAGTGGGCCTTAGCAATAAAAAGAGCTAAACCAGATGGATCACTGTGGTTATCAACTAGCAATACAGTCTGGCTAAGTTAAAAAAATGTTGTGGAAAATGATTTTGATAAGACTGGTCAGACTGTTTGCTTGAAACCCGACACCATACCATCTGTGTAACACCAAATTGATCACTCACATGAATCAGTAGATAAATCTATTTTCTTTTTTTTCCTTCTTTTTTTTAAGGGTAAATCTGTTATTGACTTTTGGACTTATTCTTGACTTATTATTGATTTTCTATTATTGACTTATTATTTATTTATTCTTATTTATTATTATTGAATTACTATTGATTTTTTATTATTTTTATTTATTATTGATTTATTATTATTATAATTATTGACTTATGTTTATATTGTTATCATTTATTATTATTGACATCCTATTGACTTATTGTTGGGCTTTTCTAAATAATTTAAATTACATGTCAAAGAGGTCTAAAACTTCTACATGTTTAAAATTATTTTAAAAAATTCTTTGTAATAATTCTTTTTGTAAGAAGTCCTGCAACTACGCATTTTTCATTAAAGTTTGAGCTTTTAAGGCTGACTGTTTCTCTTATTTAACAACAAATGATGTATATATATAAATTATATACATATAAATTATGTATTTATATATATGTATAGATATATATATAAATATATAATATATATAAATTATTTAAAAGCTACTTAGATGCCACCAAAGGCTGTAGAAATCCTTGTCATGTGGGCGCCGTCTACCTCACCAAGATGGGGTCGCGCTCCGCCACCGTCGGCCAGGCTTCCCAAGCGGGCGTGTCTCCTCTAGCGATATAACTAATTGGGGTCAAGATGACCATTGACGTGTTCTCCCTACCAAGACAAAGGTGGATAAAGGTGGAGAGGATTTCATGTAATCCATGGACACCAGTGAAGATCACAAATCATTGAAGAAAAAAGGTTCAGAGCACTGTCTAGTGGGTCTAGATGACCCAACTCCCTATGCTAAAGTGCCTAGGAGAGCACAAGGGTTAAATGTTGACAGCATCAAGCTCCAAGCGACTTTTTTCATGTTTTCTTTCTTCGTGTCGATCCCCACATGTACTCCATGTTTACCCCCACCTCCCTTTTCCCCCCTCTCCCTAAAACTTCCTCATTCTGACACTTTTCCATGTGATACAGAATTTAAACCATAAAAAAGAAAAGTCAAGCTGCAGAGTAGCTCAGCTGCTGCACAGCACAAATGTCAAATGATCATTTCTGGTCAGAAGAGTTTCCTGTTGAACCGTTATCAAGGATCCTGTTTCCTAATGAAGATTCAGAGATTAAGTTTTGAAATAATCTTTGGGTTTAAAAAGAGAGCATGGCTGAATATTAGCCTCATGGGGGAAATTTGTGGTTTTTCATTGCCTTTGTAGAAAAAGTGTTGCCATGTCCCCAGATGTGACAACACTTTGTGTCAAACAAATAAATATGAACATCGCATCACAACTATGACAATTGTATAAATGAATTGGGGTAAAAAACAACAAGCTGCATGGTGGTGCAGTGGTTAGCACTCTTGCAGCATAAATGGATCAAATCCCGGCTGGGTTCTTTCTGTGTGGAGTTTGGATGTTCTCCTCGTGCAAGTGTGGGTTTCTCCGGTTTCCGTCCAAAAACATGCTTCATAGGTGTGTATGTGAATGTGTGGCTCTGCAACAGACAGGTGACGTAGTCAGGGTGAACCCCATCTACACTCAACAGTAGCTGGGATAGGCTCCAGCAACCCTCAAAGGGATTCAGTCAGTTCTGAAGACGGACGGACAGATAAAGAACCCAGTGAGACTCAGAAATGTGTTTCCTGAAAGCCGGTTAGAGGGAGATGAAGGTTCACCGCAGCAGAGGAGGAGGCGACGTGTCCGAGTTTCCCGGCTAAGGATGAAGGAGACGAGGTGAGGACTTTAGGGGGGGGGGGGACCTGGAGCGGTTTCAGGACACACTGGAAAAGATGGTTTTATTTCTCTTCTTTTTCACAATAAGACACAGACAGACACGTCCTTCACATGACCTCAGGGTCAAATCTCTCCTTTGCTCTGGAGTTGTGACCAGCTTACAGGTGTCGACAAAAGAAATGATGGATGTGAACGTCCACTTTTTCTTAGTTCCTTTCGTTTTTGCAGCTGGTTTTATTTGTTGAACTTTAGTGCTTAGCCACGCCCCCGCCGTTGACAGCCAAACCGAAGCATTTGTTTTTTTTTTGTTTCTATATTGTTGTCAGTCTTATGAAGCAGCTGTTCCTAATTTGTTTTGTTTGTTTCTTGTTTTTCTTAAGTTTAAGGGGAATTATTTGTGGTTGAAGTAAATGTGATGAAGGGCATTAGTGAATTATATTGTTGAAGGAAATATGAAATATTTCATGAGAGTAATTTTCTTTATAATTATTTCTTAGTAGAGTGCCTAATTAGGTGGGAGTAGCAAAAGAGGTATATAAGAAGGTGCCTCACTCTCAACATGGCAGAGGCACTGAGAGATTGAGTTTGAAGGAGAAATGGGCAGAAGGAGTGCCAGTCTGATGCAAACACAATGGATGGTGAATTGTTCTGAAATCAGATGAATTTATGTTGTTTTTGCCTTCATCCCTGCTTTATTTGTTTGTGTGTCTCCCAAAGACTCTATTAAAAGGCTAAAAACTCTATGAAATCTCTCCTGGCTTGCCTACCAGTTTTTGTTTTTATATTTTTCTGGATTTCTTGAGAGAACCCCGCGACAATCAGAATCAGAAATACTTTATTGATCCCACAATTTGGAAATTTGTTTGTCACCATAGCAACTGACAGCAGAGGGAAAAAAAGACTTAGAATGAAATAAAAAAAAACAAGAACAAAGAAAATGTAGCGTAAATGCAAATATCAAAGTAGTAGTATAATTTAAAAAGCTATTTACAGAACAGTGCAGGTAAAAAGATGTGCAAAAGAAATGTGCAAAATAGAAAAAAACTAAATAAATAGATAATGAAAATGTGCAAAGGTTATCTTTTGCATAGTGAGTTGTTGTACAGGGTTATTGCATTCGGTATGAATGATTTTTGGTACCGGGCAGAACAGGGTGGAGAGGATGCTCTGGGTTGTCCATGATTGAAAGGAGTCTGTTCAGTGACCTCCTCTCCATCACTGTTTCAAATGTGTCCTGTTTGCAGCCAATGACAGAACCCGCCTTCCTGATCAGCTTGTTCAGTCTGTTGGCGTCACTGACTGCAATGCTGCTTCCCCAGCAGACCACAGATGAGAATAACGTGCTGGCTACCACAGACTGGTAGAAGATCTCCAGTATCTTGCTGCACACATTGAAAGACCTCAGCTTCCTTAGGAAGTAGAGTCTGCTGCAGGCCTTCTTGTACACAGCAGAACTGTGGCTCTTCCAGCTCAGTCTGCTGTCAATAGTCACACCCAGATATTTATACTCCTCCACCACTTCCACATCCTTGCCCAGGATGCAGAGGGGTTGTAAGACAGTCCTTTTCCTCCGGAAGTCGATCACCATCTCCCTGGTCTTGTCCACATTGAGCAGCAGGTGATTCTCTCCAGCCCACTCCACAAATCCGTCCACCAGCCTCCTGTACTCCTCCTCCCGTCCACCGCTTATACACCCCACAACCACAGAGTCATCAGAGAATTTCTGTAGGTGACATGACTCTGAGTTGTGCTGAAAATCTGAGGTCTATAAGGTGAACAGAAATGGAGAGAGCACAGTGCCCTGTGGGGCTCCCACACCACTCAGCACCACGTCAGACAGGACGCCGCCCAGTCGGACAAACTGTGGCCTGTCTGTCAGGTAGTCAGTGATCCAGGAGACGGTGGACGCACCAGCACCCATCAGCCTCAGCTTATCACGCAGCAAAGAAGGCTGGATGGTGTTAAAGGCACTGGAGAAGTCAAATAAGGTGATTCTCACCATGCCTCCACCACCATCCAGGTGTGAGTGAGTTCGCTGCAGCAGATGGATGACAGCATCATCCACCCCCAGGCGCGGCAAACCGGTAGGCAAACTGCAGGGGGTCTAGAGAAGAGCTCACCACCGGTCTCACTTGAGCCAACACCAGCCTCTCCAGCACCTTCATCACATGAGAATTGAGGGCAACTGGACGGAAATCCCCGGGGTGAGAGGTTTTCTTGGGTACAGGGACCAGGCAGGAGGTCTTCCAGAGGAGGGGCACCTTCTCCAGTCTGAGGCTCAGGTTGAAGAGATGCTGGAGAACCGCAGACAGCTGGTGGGCACAGGTCCTCAGAGTACGAGGGATGACGCCATCCGGACCGGCTGCTTTGTGCTGGTTAAGTTTCTCCAACTGTTTCTTCACCTGGCAGGCTGTTACAGTCAAACAGGAATTGAGGGGGGTGGTGAAGTCATTCAGTAGGTGTGGCGTTGTAGAGGGGGGAGAAAGGTGAGGAGGTGTGGGGGGTTCATGAGGGGGGAGGTCAGATAGCTGAGAGGCAGCAGGAGCGGGGGGGGGTGGTGTGGTGGAGGTGGGGGGGGAGGCTGAGGCATTCAGAGAGCTAAACCTTTTGAAAAACTCGTCAGCTCTCTCTTTGCTGCCTGTGATGGGTCTGCTTCTCCCCCGACATCCTGTGATCTTCTTCATTCCAGACCACACCGCTCTCATGTTATCCTGCTGGAGTTTGGATTCCAGCTTCCTCCTGTAGGAATCCCTCCCGTTCCTCAGCTGATCCCTAAGCTGGTGCTGCACCCTCTTCAGCTGCTCCCGGTCTCCAGACCTCAAGGCTCTCTTCTTCCTGTTCAGGAGGTTCTTCAGGTCACAGCTGATCCAGGGTTTGTTGTTGGGGAAGCATCGAACAGTTCGAGGAGGCACAACAGACTCCTCACAGAATTTAATATATTTCGGGATGCAGTCCGTCATGCCGTCAATGTCCTCCCCATGAGGCGTGCAAAGAGCGTGCCAGTCTGAGGACCCCAGACAGTCCTGCAGGGCCTGCTCCGTTTCTGGGGTCCACCTCCTCACAGCCTTTATGTGGACACGTTCCCGCAGGGCAATAGGGACATAGTTTGGGATGAGGTGAACCAGGTTATGGTCAGACCTGCCGAGGGGGGGGAGGGCTGTGACTCTGTATGCATTCCTTGCATTTGCATACAGCAGATCCAGAGTTTTATTTTCCCCGGGTGGAACAGTTCACATACTGAGTGAAGTCCCCAAGCGTTCTGTCCATGGTGATGTGGTTGAAGTCCCCAGTGATGATGCAGAAAGAGTTAGGCTGCTGTGTCTGCAGGCGGGAAACGGTGGTAGTGATGACGTCAGCGGCGGCCTCAGCATCGGCGGATGGAGGAACATACAGATTCACCACCACAACCGATGTGAACTCCCTCGGCAGATAATAAGGCCAGACTCCCACCGCCAGCATGCCCAACTTGCGGCGCGCAGAGTCGCTCCTTGACGCAGACGTGTCCGGGGTTACACCACCGCTCACTCACATAGAGAGCAATCCCGCCTCCCCTCTTCTTCCCGCAGGCGGCTGCATCTCTGTCCGCTCTCACAGTCGTAAAACCGGGAACCGCGACGCTGCTGTCCGGGATGTGGGAGTGCAGCCACGTCTCAGTTAAGCTCAGTAGGCTGCATTCCCGATACTCCGTCTGGGTGTTCATTAGTGTCGTTAGCTCCTCGGTCTTGTTGGCCAGTGAGCGCACATTCCCAATAATGACTGCAGGCACAACAGGTTTAAATCTCCTCCTGTTCATCTTAACGTGAGTCCCGGCTCTGCGACCCCGACGTCTCCTCCGTATCTCCTTCATAATCTCATGCCGAGCTCCATGAAACAGGCTAGGCTCCCTCCGAGCCAGCAGCTTGTCGCGCGTGTTAACAATGGCCATGCTTTCCAGTGTTATTCCTTTCGATGAGAGAATATCAAGCGAGAGGAAAAAGTAAGTAAAAAGCACAAAAATGGAAAAATGACAGAAATAATGGAAGAACAACAAAAAAAGTGAAAAAAGGAAAGAAGACAATGATTACAGACTTGAGTAAAAGAGCGATTATAGGAGCTATGGCAACAGGCCATAGTTCACGGCGCCATCTTCTGCATGGAGCATGGAGAAGAACGAACCAGTGGAGCAGGACTGTTTGTTTCCCTGCATTTAAAGTCAGCAGCTCACGTTTACCAGAAGACATGACTTCCTGTGCAACTTCCTGTTCTGACCAATGAAAGACTCACGATCAGAGAAGCTTTTTGTGTCTTAGTCTTAGTCACAGCACCTGTACGGGGGGGGAACCCGTTTTTGGGTTGTCTAGGTCCATGGAGGCTCGTAGAGAGGAGCGGCTGCATCTTAAGGGGAGCACAGGTGTGTCTTGAGGCTCGTACAGCCACCACAAGGAACTTCCCTTAAATGGAACGTAACGTTGTCGTGCGTCTAGTTACACGGACTTATGATGTACAGGTGATGATGTCGTACGGCGTCCTTATGCTGCACTCTAGTCGTTAATAAGTGTGAGTACTGGCCCTTTTCCTATAAGTAAGAGGGCTATACTACTAAATCAAATGCATTTCACTTAAAAAATAATTGGTTTATTCAATTTTATACAAATGAATACTTTACATCTGACACTAAAGCAATCCTGATTATAAACTCAAGAGGGGCTACGTAAATAATGAAACACCTGCCTAGAATGTAAATGTGCAACTCAATGAAAAATTAAACTAAATTAAACTTGCAAACATTTGTGAAGGTAAGAATTTGGAGTTAACCTCTCTTTCTCTCCTAAAACTTCATCCAGCCATCAATCTCTGGATTCAATCCGGTGCAGAAACACATTTAATGTCATTCAAATGTGCAAAACACAATATAACGTCCAAGAATCTTTTCCTGGTTTCTACCTGAATTCTGTGGCATCACCTGCCTTCTTCCTGACCTTTGATGGGGCGCCATCAGTGACCAGACTGACATCACGTGACCAGTTCATTCCAACGTTGTCCAGCACAGTAACTAGAGAGCTGACTATGTCATCAGCTGTTGTTGTGTCCATCAACTCAAGAAACAGCTAATAGTTGATAAATCTTCTTTTCTTAAAACTGCAAATGGTGAAACTTTTCTTTATGGTGAGTCTCATAGTGGAGGTAAATGTTATATTCTTTGAGCACTGAGACCTGTTGATGACATACCAATCATGCAGGTTTTGCAGTCAGCTCCGTGAACAAATAAAACTCTGTCCATTTTTCCACTTCAACCTATTTTTTTTCTTTTAGACAACATTTTGGTTATTATTGTGTCACTACTGATCATTCTTGGAGCAATGTAACAGTGGTGAGGCTCATGAGGAACCAAACGACATCTTACCCAGACGCAGAGCTGTTAGGTTTCACTTTTAGCACATGCAGAGATGCTGTTTCACCTGTTTTGCTTTCCCTTTGCTTCCCCTAGTGGCGGAATTGCACATTTGGGTTGTTTCTAGAAAAAATCATAACTCGCCACAGGAATGGACTAGAAACCTGCTTTTTTATTTTTAAAAACTTGCTGATAATTTTTACTCTTCATGACTGGGCTGGATTGAACCATCTTGCTGGCCGGATGTTTGTCACCCCTGCTTTACATCATTCAAGGATTTATTTAATTGTGTTTTTTTTGCATTAATTAAGATTTGAGTTTAAAGTCAAAAGTCAAAGTCGGCTTTATTGTCAAATGTACTGCATCCATAAAGACATACAGCACAGATGAAATTGCTTTCCTCTCACCCCACAGTGCAAGCAGCATATAAAAAAAATAAATAAATAAACGACTTAAAAAATAGATAAAAAGACAGCAATAATAAGAAGAATAACAGTAGTCTAAACAGTGCAGAGAGCAATGAGATGGTTAAAGTGGCAGTTTAAAGTGACAACAGTGCTGAGAACAGTAAGTGGATGAGTCAGTGATGGCAGTCTTTGGTGAAGGTGGTGATCTGAACTGTTGTGAAAGTTTTCAGTGTGGGCTTGTAGGACGGAGTGGAGGGGCCAGAGGGGGGAGGGCAGGGAGGGAGTTGAGGGTCCTTATCGCTTGATGGAGGAAACTGTCTTTTAGTCTGCTGGTTCTGGCCTGCAGACTTTGCAGCCTCCTCCCTGATGGCAGCAGGTTGAAGTGTCTTTGGGATGGGTGTGAGGGGTCCCCTGCAATCCTTATGGCTTTGCGGGTGAGGCGGGAGCGGTAAATGTCCGAGAGGCCAGTAAGAGGGACACCAACGATCTTCTCAGCTGTTCTCACAATGTGCTGCAGAGTCTTCCGGCAGGACGCGTTGCAGGCTCCGTACCACACGGTGATACAGCTGGTCAGGATGCTCTCGATGGCCCCCCTGTAGAAGGTCTGCATGATGGGGGGAGGAGCTCTGGCCCTCTTCAGTTTGCGGAGGAAGTACAGGCGTTGTTGGGCTTTCTTGACGAGTGATGCAGTATTTTGGTTCCAAGACAGGTCGTCGGAGATGTGAACCCCCAGGAACTTGGTGCAGCTCACCCTTTCCACAGCAGCACCATTGACGATCAGTGGAGCGTGCTGGGTGGGAGTTCTCCGGAAGTCCACAACCATCTCCTTTGTCTTCTCCACATTCAGGTAGAGATTATTGTCTTTGCACCACAGAGCCAGCCTGCTCACCTCCCTCCTGTAGGGGGTCTCATCGTTGTTGTTGATGAGACCCACCACTGTTGTGTCATCCGCAAACTTGATGAAGAGGTTGGAGCTTGATGTTGGGGTGCAGTCGTGGGTCAGCAGAGTGAAGAGGAGGGGGCTTAGCACACATCCTTGGGGGACCCCTGTGTTAATTGTAATGGTGCTGGAGGTGTTGTTGCCGACACGAACTGCCTGTGGTCTCCCTGTCAGAAAGTCCAGAAGCCAGTTACACAGGGAGGTGTTGAGTCCTAGCTGGTCCAGCTTGTGGATGAGCTGCTGGGGGATGACTGTATTGAAGGCGGAGCTGAAGTCAATGAATAGCATTCTGACATGAGAGTCTTTTGTTTCCAGGTGAGTGAGGGCTGAGTGGACGGCTGTTGAGATGGCATCATCGGTCGAACGGTTTGACCGGTATGCAAACTGGTAGGGGTCCAGAGTGGGGGGGAGGGTAGACTTGATGTGCTGCATGACCAGCCGCTCAAAGCACTTCATCAGAATGGGGGTGAGAGCGATCGGGCGGTAGTCAGTGTAGCAGGAGGGAGAGGACTTCTTTGGGACTGGGATGATGGTGGTGGCTTTGAAGCATGAGGGGACAACAGCCTGGCTCAGTGAGAGGTTGAAGATGTCGGTAATGACATCTGTCAGCTCATCAGCACAGTTCCTCAGGACACAGCCAGGAATGTTGTCAGGTCCTGGGGCTCTCTGTGGCTTAATGCTTCCCAGTGAGCGCCTCACGCTGTCACGTGATAGCATCAGCACTAGGTCACTGGGAGGGGGAGGAGTCTTCTGTGCCGGGATGCTGTTGTCTGCCTCAAAGTTTAATAGGAGAGAATTGTATTTTGTCTTTAGAAAATAATATTTCGTTACATTTATTAGCCAGGACACTTGTGGATGATAATTCCTGAAGGCAAGGCGTAAGTATTATACTAACGAGTGGCAAAGGTACATGGAAGACCAGACAAAGCATCATAGGGGAACAACGAACTGGCGAAGAATGCTAGATCTGGATCTCCTTAAGTAGGTCTGTAGGTAGATGAGCTGAGTGTCCACAGCTGGTGATGATCAGGAACAAAGCAGAGAGGGGCAGGGGAAGAAAGCTGCCAGAGGCACCATGACAATCCAAGTCTTTTCATGTTTCTCTGTTGTAGGTATATGTTTCTGAGGCACTAACTTAATGCTGTTGTCATGTACTATGAAGCGCGTGTTTGTGTGAATGCATTGTAAGGTAGGAAATGTCATGAAGAAAAACTCGGCCCTAACTTGTTATATACCGTAAAATCCGGACTACAAAGCGCACCCGATTATTAGCCGCACCCACCCATTTTCACGTGTTTAACTAATTTTATACATACACAAGCCGCGTCGGGGTACAAGCCGCATGAATTAGGCAACATTGTCATCCTGACGGATCACTTCCTGACTCAGAGTGTAAGTGTGATTTATTAGCACACAGTGGGTGGAGTCATTTTTGCCTTAGGCTCATGTCTTTGAGTCTATCTGCATCTGCCAAACAGTATGCACCTCTATTCTGTTCACAAGTTCCTCAGTTATGGTTTTTATTTTTTTTATTTTTTTTTAACTTATTGACAATCTAGGTATCACACATAAAATTACAAACAGTAACCATATAATCAACATTACATCCCTCAGTTATGATGAGGAAATTTACATCCCCGATCCCCCATTTCCCATGAGTCTTAGGGGCTAAAGGCGGGGCCAACGCCCGGCTCGCCATTCTGTTGTACGTGTTTAAGAATGAGCAGCAGTGCATGGAGGGGTGAACGGGTAAAGCTCTCCTTCCGCTTGTGTCGCGGCAGCGTTATGGGAGTAACAGGGCTGTTTAAAAAACACGCTAGTAAAATAAAGCAGCGACGACTGAAAAGCGCGCGCCTCAGCGCGATACGCGCGCCTCCTCGCGGCGCGTGGGTCAGAAGTTTCCTTCCACAACAAACACTTGCTCCGCGGACGCCTCGAGTAAGCCCTGGCTGCAGCCTGCAGAATGGCTCGACGCCTCCGCGCTCCCGCGCGCTCCTTGTCTCCCCTTCCTATCTACTCCGACAGCTCTGGCCAGCGCGGCTACAGGGAGGAGCGCTTCGTCCCCATTGCGCCGGTGGACGGAGCAAATCGTGTCTGTGCAGAGCAATCAGACTTAATACTGTACGTTTTGTGTATGAGGGGCGGATGCGTTGTTACGTGTGGGAGCCTTCAGACTGCCATCGGCCCCGCAGCTCACACGACACGCAGTCTCCAGCTCACACGGAGGCTGTGAGCGTTTCAATGCAAAACTCCGCTCAGTCCTTAGAAACCGTTAACACGACCACGTCAATTTGTGTTTCCAGTCGTGTCCCGACAAAATAAAGGCTGATATTATTGCCACATATTTACGTGCAGCCAGCCGAGTCACTATGACTCAGAGGTAAATGCACTCCTGAGCATGCGCTGTTCTCTCTGTCACGCAGCTGACCGGCTTTTCCAAACCCGTTGGTGATTTTTTCACGCTGCTTTTAACGATTGCTTTTAACTTGAAAGCTTCATCATATTGTAGCGGCGATCACGTGCACGTTGGGTCTAATGGCACCAAAGGATTCTAGGATGCGGCTGGACATGCGTGTTTCGTTTTGTTGAACCATGACTGAAGTGTCTAAGACCTGAAGTCAGGTCCATGCTGTTTGGCTGCTTAGAGGTGTGTTGAAAAACAAATGACTTGTGTTTGATGTTAGAGAATTCAAACCATTCACTGTGTCCAAAAATACGTACACGGCGGCCGCCAATAAAATCCAATAATTAGCCGTGTCACTGAATAAGCCGCAGGACTGTAAGCGCAGGAAAAAAGTAGCGGCTTGTAGTCCGGAAATTACGGTAGTTATTACAGATGTATAAGATAATTGGTAAGAATGAATAGATGTTTCCATATTAGTGAAACCATGTGTACAATTAATGTATTCAAATGGATCATTTAGTCCTATTTTCTAAATGTTAATAAATTATGTATCTTGTGTAATTACAAAATGTATGTAGTGAAATCATATGTAATGAAAACTACATCTACAAGAAAATCCCATGAGATCCCTAAAATGGGGAGCATGAAAAAGACATCTGCAATTCAGGACCAGATGTAGCTCAAACATCAACTGGTACATGTTGAGTCTAATGTTCAAGTCATGTCATTGTGCAAAACCACTGAATGTTTTTCTGTTCCATTATTTGTTGACCTCACTGTCTGCTTTGGTTGTGTACTAGGGTTAACATGTGATGTATTGTGTGCTAAATTATTTTGCTTTTGCTTTACAGATTGATACAAACGCCATTCTGCTTATGGAATAAAAGCTGAAAGTCTGCATTCCAATAGTATCTGAGTTGTTTTATTTAAAATTCTATGTGGCAATGTACAGAAACAAAATTAGAAAGGATGTGTCTCTGTCCAAATATTTATGGTCCTGACTGTATACCTCTATAAAGAGATTCTTTTCAGTAAAGCCTCTCAGTTTATGCAGTGCATGTAGTCACTTGGTTTTCCTGGGTTGGGTGACTGCTGACTTGGAATCACTGTTCCTGTCCCTGATTTAAGAACTGAAGAGCCCGGTTCCCCTTGTTTCTTACAAGGTCAAACTGCAATTTCCTTTGCTTGGATTGTCTCATCATTTTATAGCAACTAACAGGACAATAGAGACAGGAATGTCGTTTATTGTACACTCTGCCATCCTTTTTTGATTTCAATATGAAACCTTTTCCGAAGTTCAAAGATGGCTCCTCATCTTCTGAGTGGTTAGTCATCAAAGAGGGGTGTGGCTCTGCTTTAACCCTTGGTATGACTTATGAGCTTTCCCTTGCCTCTTTCTTTTAGTTAGAGTGTTTGTTGGAATAACTATGGATTCGTCCAAACTACTTTGCTGCATCTTTGGTGGGAGGTACTCGTCGTCCTTGTCATTACCTGTGGTTTCTATGCAGCTTGAGGGAACGTCTGACCGATCTTGAACCATGTCACGTTTGGTAGAGTAGTCTTCAGTGAGCTGGAGAAAAGAAACAAGTTTGTTTTCATTTTAAACTTTGCAAATAATATTTTATTAAAGTTAGAGTTCAGTCTAAAGCAAGTTTTGATGCTAAAGATTCTGAGCCCTAGTTATAAAGACAAAAGGGTTTAAATTGATAGATTCCATGCTAAACACTTACAAATCCACTGTCTGTTCTTGTCAGTGGAGGAACCTATCGCTCGTCTGCATCTGTTCTCTTTGGACACAGACAGTGGAGTTTGTATCTGATTCCAATTCCTTTGAAAATTATTTGTACTTTTTAAAAGTATAAACACTGTATGGCAGTCATGTGAGCCGCTGTTCGTGGTCAAGCCTTGTATAAAAATGACTTCATAACTATTCAAACAAAAACTATTAAAGTAAAGTCAAAGTAAACTTGTCAATTTCTATAATGTTTTCACATACATAGAAATTTCAATTCCGTTTCTCTCAAGCTCCAGCCTTAACAGGGAATCCAACTTCAAATTTTACAAAAACTAGGCAGTGAAAATATAAAAAAAGCTATGCAAAGTGCGCATATCTTTGTAATTTTGTTAGTTTTATGCGCCAAAGTCACCTTATTTAACCTCAAAGTTGACAACATTAACTGTCTTCAGAAAAAATGACATGTGATAACTGATAAATAATAACAATAAGCTATTAAAGTAGACATCGTTTTGTTAGGGGAAAGTCATTTGAATGTGTTAACAGACGGGGTTTACATATTATGTTCTATCCTAAACATCCTTTAACCACGGCTGAGTGAACAGCGGCTCACTCGACCGCAGTCACCCTAGACCGGTCACTGCATGGAGCTGGAGCAAGCTAACGAGCAAACGAGCTCCGGCCCGTCGCAGGGCTCTTTTGCTCGTCATGCTGGCATTCGGGCAGCTGGCTGCGGTATGTGATGTTGTAGTTTAGGGTCAAACAGGTTTAATGATATTCAGGACGTGCTGAGGTAACTTGTCTTTTGTCAACATCGTCGTTAGCAGTCACTTTACATCCGAAGGCTAAATGCTATGTATCTGATGCATCCCACATTTCCCATAATGCCCCTGTAACTGTGGTGAATTAAAAAAAAACAGGATAAATGTATATCAGAATTCCATTTCGTGGGAACACATTAATTATCGCGTAGGACTGAAATATTATTTTGTGGGATCGCTTTATATATCTATTTTACCCATAATATAAATATCTCAGGCTCTGTATTATATAGATTTTTAAAATAAGTTATATACCATATAAAAAATTAAATGAAAATATTTTATATGGAACTCTCCTTTTTCTAAGTCAAATGTCATTCGTGCTCGTTTTCATTTTTTCACGTCCTTCGTGACAGGCTGACCGAGTGAAGTGACAATGAGGAGTTAGCCTGCTTGCCGCAAAAAATATGACAGGAAAGCGAAAAAGGGCACACAATTTTCAAAATGATTGGGAGGTGGAATTCTTTTTTACATCATTTAACGATAAATGTCTGTGCCTTATTTGTGGGACAGCTATTGCTGTACCAAATGTGGCGAGGCACTTCAAACCTGCCACAAAAACTTTGATGTTAACTACCCGCCCGGCAGAAAAAGCCCGCGGGTTAAAAGTACCTTTAGACATACAGGAGAATTTTTTTCACGTGGCCGGCAAAAAAATCTCAGAACGCAACCGAAGCTTCGTTTAGAGCTGCACATTTTTGGATAAAAAACAAGAAACCTTTTTCGGATAGGGAGATGAAGCTATGATGCTTTTCGCTAACACATTATTCAGTTTACTTATCCTTTGAAAAAAAAAATGAATTGCATATTAGAAGAAATAAGAGTAACAACAATTTAAAATTTATTTTAAAGGATCACAAGAGAAAAAAGGGAAAAGAAGACAACACATGGTAGAGAAGGCAGGTGGCATGACAGCTTTATTGAATACCTTCAAGAGTGCTAAAGATGCCATTACACAGGCCACATACTCTTCACAAGTGTGGTCAGAACTTTAAATCTAACCTTTTGGTGAAGACAATAAGAAGAATCGACATTGGCTTTGGGTTTTGTGGACCAAAAATCATTGTGGTTTAAAAACCCCAATACAAAAAATGGGATCAATGCGTTGAGGATCTGTCATTGAATCGCGGGAAGAAGATCTACATTTAGACTCTGTTAAAGAAATATGTCAAAAAACTAATAGCAGCTTAAATGTGTGCACATTATCATGTGAGGATGCACTGCAAACTGAACAATTCATAGAAACCAATGGAAAGAGGAAAAGGCAAGACTATCCAGAGCCAGTGTTTTCAGAGGACAAATGGACACAACTCTTCAGATGCTGAAACTCTGATGTCAAACAGCCAGAAATCTGCAGAAAGTGCTAACTTCCAAGAATCCGAGACAGAATGTTTCAAAGATGAAAATCCAAAAAAAAAAAAAAAAATGAAGAACTGCATGAAAAAAAATGAGAAATGTACCTGCAGGGCATAAACGCTTCGTTATCACTATCAAAAAAAAGATTGGAAACAAATGTCTCCAAGTGCTGGTGCTAACAAACTGAGATCACCCTGGACAAACATTTTTTACAAAAGCTTTCGGAAACAAAATCCATGCAGCACACTTGCCTTCAAGATCCATCATATAAAACAAAAATCCAGTAGAAAAATGAAGTCCTTACCTAAACACTACAGCTGTTTGCACATTCCCCTCATGCAGAGAGAGATACATTTTCAACAGAGAGAAGGAACCTCAAGGAGGTTCTTCAGTTAAAATATCAGTTCATCAAAACGGCCAAATTTCACACAAAACAACAGAAAAAAATTCAGGCCAGCCACTAAAACCAAAAGAGGAAAAATTGCAAGAGCTCTTCACATTGGTGTGAGCAACTATTTTTACATAAAAATGACCTAAACACCTATGGCCGAACTCATTTCAGGTAATGTGACACGAAGTCTCAACAAAAAAGTTCTGAAAGTTATTGGTTCAGAGTTTGCAGGAAAAAAGGATGACTGCATGAGGAAATATTTTTAGAACTGTTCCTCACTCAAAACATCATTAAAGAATGTGACAATAAATACAAAAACTTCCCAGGATACATTCAACATTTTCAAATTCACCCATTTGGCATTCACATGTACTAAGAGACAAGATTGAACATTGTGGTGCAACATTTGCACAGGAAGACTCCTCTGGCATTATATCTCGATGCGACAGGCAATGTCACTTCTAAGGTTCCTGGTAAAAAACAACAACATTTTCTACTACTCTCTAACTCTCCCTGGAGATGGTGCAGGTACACCCCCACTGCCAGTCTGTGAAACGCTTAATAATGCACACAAATAATATTCCTTACAACTATTTTGACACGTGAGCCATTAAATATAAATAATGCCCAATTATTTTTTTTATTTGTGTCTTAGATGGTATTTTACTGTAAATGCAGGAATAACAAAGATAAAATTAAAGCCGCAAGCGGCGTTGTATGGCCCGCAGACGCAACCCGCCTTCTACGCCCAACTCTACGCCCCACCGCCACCCTCACCGCCCTCACCGCCCAAAAATTAAAAGCTATTCAAGGCTGATTTTGCTAATTATGCTAACTATGCTAGCTATGCTAATGTGGCTAAAAGTGCTAGCATAGCGATCAGCATCATCAACTGACTCAGAAAAACACATTACCTAAAATGCTAATTATGCTAACTATGCTAGTTATGCTAACATAGCTAAAAGTGCTAGCATAGCGATCAGCATCATCAATCTTTCTTTCTTCCACTTTCGGCTTCTCCCATCAGGGGTCGCCACAGCGAACGAGTCGCATGGTAAATTTGGCAATGTTTTACGCTGGATGCCCTTCCTGACGCAACCTTCTCAAACCGGGCTTGGAACCGGCAGAGGTAGAGAAGGGAACAGGGAGCAGCCTGGAGTCGAAGCCGGGTTTCACGGACGGAAGGCGCCGCAAACCAGCACGAGCTAAACTGGCTCCCAATCAGCATCATCAATCGACTCAGAAAAACATATTACCAGAAATGCTAATTATGCTAACTATGCTAGCTATGCTAATGTGGCTAAAAGTGCTAGCATAGCGATCAGCATCATCAACTGACTCAGAAAAACACATTACCTAAAATGCTAATTATGCTAACTATGCTAGCTATGCTAATGTGGTTAAAAGTGCTAGCATAGCGATCAGCATCATCAACTGACTCTGAATCTTTCTTTCTTCCACTTTCGGCTTCTCCCATCAGGGGTCGCCACAGCGAACGAGTCGCATGGTAAATTTGGCAATGTTTTACGCCGGATGCCCTTCCTGACGCAACCTTCTCAAACCGGGCTTGGAACCGGCAGAGGTAGAGAAGGGAACAGGGAGCAACCTGGAGCCTGGAGACTCAGAAAAACACATTACCTAAAATGCTAATTATGCTAACTATGCTAGCTATGCTAATGTGGTTAAAAGTGCTAGCATAGCGATCAGCATCATCAACTGACTCTGAATCTTTCTTTCTTCCACTTTCGGCTTCTCCCATCAGGGGTCGCCACAGCGAACGAGTCGCATGGTAAATTTGGCAATGTTTTACGCCGGATGCCCTTCCTGACGCAACCTTCTCAAACCGGGCTTGGAACCGGCAGAGGTAGAGAAGGGAACAGGGAGCAGCCTGGAGTCGAACCCGGGTTTCACGGACGGAAGGCGCCGCAAACCAGCACGAGCTAAACTGGCTCCCAATCAGCATCATCAATCGACTCAGAAAAACATATTACCAGAAATGCTAATTATGCTAACTATGCTAGCTATGCTAATGTGGCTAAAAGTGCTAGCATAGCGATCAGCATCATCAACTGACTCAGAAAAACACATTACCTAAAATGCTAATTATGCTAACTATGCTAGCTATGCTAATGTGGTTAAAAGTGCTAGCATAGCGATCAGCATCATCAACTGACTCAGAAAAACACATTACCTAAAATGCTAATTATGCTAACTATGCTAGTTATGCTAACATAGCTAAAAGTGCTAGCATAGCGATCAGCATCATCAACTGACTCAGAAAAACACATTACCTAAAATGCTAATTATGCTAACTATGCTAGTTATGCTAACATAGCTAAAAGTGCTAGCATAGCGATCAGCATCATCACCTGACTCAGAAAAACACATTACCTAAAATGCTAATTATGCTAACTATGTTAGCTATGCTAATGTGGCTAAAAGTGCTAGCATAGCGATCAGCATCATTAACTGACTCAGAAAAACACATTACCTAAAATGCTAATTATGCTAACTATGCCAGCTATGCTAACATAGCTAAAAGTGCTAGCATAGGGATCAGCATTATCAACTCTCTTCTTCCTCTTTCGGCTTCTCCCATCAGGGGTCGCCACAGCGAACAAGTCGCATGGTAAACTTGGCAATGTTTTACGCCGGATGCCCTTCCTGACGCAACCTTCTCAAGCCGGGCTTGGGACCGGCACAGAGGTAGAGAAGGGAACAGGGAGCAGCCCGGAGTTGAACCCTGGTTTCATGGACGGAAGGCGCCGCAAACCAGCACGAGCTAAACCGGCTCCCCAATCAGCATCATCAACTGACTCAGAAAAACACATTCTTCCATTGGTGAGAGCTATATGCCATAAGTTGATAAAAAATCCACTTTTTCCAAAATGGCAGCTTTTTTGTTTATTTTTATCTCCATAGCAACCATTTTATGTTTTGGTCCCCTTGAGAAGACGAACAGATTGACGTCAGTTTCGGACAAATCGGTAAAAGTAAACTTTTTTGTCGTCCTTAGCAACAGTGGTTTTATGCTAACCACGCCCACATTCCTTATATGTCCATATCCAGTGTTTTTCAATGTATTCAGTTTCAGGCATGAATGCATGCATTCAATTTTCACTGTATTGTATTGAAATGCATGGGAGTTATAACAGTGCGCCATTTTTGCTAGCTTGCCACCCGCACGCCGTTCAAAATCTACAACTTCTAATTGCAACATTTTTTCACAGTAGCTTGCCGTTGAAGCCCAAAAAGTTTCGAGACGATCGCGGAAAATTCCAACGACAAGTTTACGATTGAATCCAGGGGTGTCGTGGGTCCCACCAGGGAATGATTGGGCAGAGGCGCCAAGGTGAAAGTATTCTTGACTTTAATGCAAGAACAGAGCACACCAATTGCTCCACAAAGGTTAACCAACATAGACTTCTCCAATCCAACACTCCAAATTCTCCTCTCAGACTCTCCAACTTCTCCACTCAGACTCCCACACTGACAGCTGTATCTGGTTCTCTTTTAAGTGGTAAGCCCCTCCTCCTGGGCGTTGCTCTCCATCAGTCCAAAGAGAAAACAGGGAGAAGTGTTTGCATTGTTCAAGAACATAAACATAAATAAACATACAGAAATAAACAGTTTCATTCAACTAAACATTCTGTGTCGTGTACAGAAAAATAACAATAATCATCAATAAAAATAAATACAAACAGTGACCGATGCGTCACATGACCCAGGGTGTCCATGACCACTTCCGGGTTACCGGGTTACTTCCGGGTAAACAAACCAACGTTAATGTTGGCGTCGTGTGTGCTTCGTGTTAATGTATGCATGGGGATGGTGAGTCGGCAACCTAGTGTGCACCCAGGGCTACCTGCAGAGGGATAGGGACGGAATGAAAAGGGTAAGCTGATGTAAATGACGTGTTACCGGGTCCGAGCGTGCGCGTCTATGCGCACGTGTGTATGTGTGCGAGCGTGTGTGCATGCGTGTGCGCCTGCAGCGGCAGCTGACGGTTCTACACCGTCACAAGGGGTAAAGGCGTTTTTTATAGAAAATTCAAGATGGCGGCCTTTTCCCGAGGTCAAAGGTGGACGCAACTCCAGAGGTAGTTGTGGACTGGCTCTAGCAACATGTGAGTCAAATTTCGTGAAAATCGCTCGAAAAAAAGTTCCTTTTTCCATATTGTGTAGAAACGCGAAAAACTCTAAATGGCATATTTTGGCACAAAATGGCCGCCAAACCGTAGGTCGTGTCACCATCCCGTAATGATTTCAAAACGTCCTTTGGATATCGCGGACAAGGGTATATGGGTTTCGTTAGTCGATTCTCAAAAAAAAAGTTCCGAATTTTTTCGTTTTTGCCGAGTCGCCCACATTCCTTTATCGATCTTGTCGTGCGTATGTTACGGGTCCCGAGTGCGGCGACCACAATAACAAAAAGAATTGTGTCTCTGTGAAAATATAAAACGAGTCTCAGAGCAGAAACGACACGAGCACTCTTTCATTCTCCAAATCACTTCTGTTTAAATGTTTCAACACATTTACAATTTCAATTCAGTGCATGTAATTGTCCAATGTACAATCTGACCTCTTAATCAAGTCTAAATTAAATATCTGACGAATATCACGCATCAGTAATTACTCTCTGTTTTCAAATACATTACATTTAAAATTTCAAAACTAAACAAAAGAATCACATAAGTTTAATTGACTTTAACTTCTGTAGTCTGCACAAACAAAGGAAAAACTTCTTTCTCTTTGTTACTTTAGCATATTGTTCTAGCTTATAAATGCTGGACATTGCACTGTTAGAAATATAAACTTATAATAATAATAAAAGAACTATAAATCTGTAAACTTTCATCCCTTTACAACTGTTACAAAAGTAATTGTTTCTGTTGCTTTTAAACATGTTTAAAGTCACGTCAGGAATCTTACAAAATTAATAAAACAAACACAGTAATGGATCCAACTAGTTAGCATAGTTGCTATGGCAATACAAGCTCATTTAGCGCGAGCTAACATCATCCTGTCTTGTGAAAACAAGCTAGCGCGATAACACCCGCTACTTCCGGTCTGGCTTTTCCCGCCGAAATTGCCGAAACTGAATTAAACTTCCCCAGTTTACATCAAAATTACAAATTGAACAACACTGAAAATCATCTGGGAAGTAGACCAAAGCTTAGGGCTTACATCTGCTGGGTTTAAACCACATACTAACCTGTGAAAATATAAAACGAGTCTCAGAGCAGAAACGACACGAGCACTCTTTCATTCTCCAAATCACTTCTGACGGAAACAGGAAGTTGATCCGTCTTCGGCCACTTGGAGGCGCTGCGAGTGTCAAAGGTTCCGCCTACCAGACTCATAATATAGTTCCTTTTTATATTCTTTTTTTTTCAAAGACTATTTTTAATAAATGCATTCAAAAATAATTATTTTAATTACTACAAAATAATAATAATAATGGTTTTTAATTTTTAAATAAATACCAAATGTGGATGCACATATTTGGGTGCACCACACGCTCCCCAACAACAAAAGTGGCTCCTGACACTTGACTTAAAACTGTTAAACTTTAAACACATATAACACTAAAGTCTCTTGTCAACTGGCTTGTCCATGTCTCTTTCAGTGTTCTCTGAAGTTCAAAAGCATGTAACTGGATATGGAAAAGGTAAGTATGGGTTAAAGGGTTGAGAGTAAAGATGAGGGTACACCATAAAAGGATATGATATTGGCTGGGTTCTCTCAGCATGCTCTGTAGGACGAGGCAAGTATGCTGGCTGGACATTCATGGAGTTCACCGTGGGATGAGGTAAGTATGCTGGCTGTCCCAGGGATGGGTAAGTGAAGATAGTGTTTGGTCGTCTCTCCCTAGTGGATCTTCGGTAACGGACTGGTTACTCAGCTGACGAATTTAGCTCCAGCTTTGCACATGTATTGGGTGCTGGTTCAGGTCTTGCCTCTGCTGGATCCTCTTCGTGATGGAGTCGCTGTTCTTCCTGACTACCATCAGGTCCAAGATCTGTATCTTGCCTTCCATCAGTGTGTTCCTCTTCAGTGACGGCTGTGTCTTCTCTTTGTTCAGGCTGGATGTTAACCTTTTCTCTCAAAGTTGTCCCGATCGGTCTTAAGTGTTGTGACACATCGTGAAATTGTCGGGATGAGTGCTGGTTTTCATGTTGTGGTTGACGGTTAGGTACTCGGAACCAGTAGGTAGGTATATCATCCTCTGATTCACTTGCTTCAGGGCTCTGAGGTTGATCAGATGTTTTTGATCTGTCTGGTGTCTTTCTGTTTTTCTTTTGTGGCTTGGTTGTTGAGTCTTGGACTATGTCTACTGGCAGGTCATTTACTTGTAACAACAAGTTTCTGTGGAGGGTGCGAATGGGACGACCTCCTGCTTCTGGACTCACTTTATAGACTGGGTTATCTCCAATCTGCTCCCGCACGATGTAAATTGCACTCTCCCAGTAGGGTCTCAGTTTGCCAGGTCCACCCCTTTCACTCAGATTACGTACGAGTACTCTGTCTCCAGCTTGCAGTGTCACTCCCTTGCATCGTTTATCATAGTTCGCTTTACCTTTGGAACTTGAGTGTTGGCTGTTTGCACTTGCGATTCGATAAGCCTCAGTCATCTTTACTTTCCATTTCTGGGCATATCCTTGTGGCGTTTCTTCTGCTTCTTCGGTCCTGAGGCCAAAGAGGATGTCAATTGGTAGACGAGGATGTCTGCCATATAACAGGTAATACGGAGAGAAACCTGTCGCTTCATGCTTTGTGCAATTATAAGCATGTAGAACATGTGGCAGATGATCTTTCCAGCACTGTTTCTCTTTTTCACCCAATGTCCGAAGCATCTGTAGCAAAGTGCGGTTTAATCTTTCGGCTGGGTTGCCCTGTGGGTGGTAAGGTGATGTTCTCGAATGACCCACACCAGCGAGCTGTCGGAGGGATTTGAACAGTTCGTTTTCAAATTCCCGACCTTGATCGTGATGGAGTTTGGATGGATATCCAAATCTGGGGATGAAATCATTAAAGAGTCGATCTGCTGCAGTCTTGGCTGCCTTGTTCTTGGTGGCATACGCTTGTGCGAACCTTGTGAAGTGGTCCACCACAACCAAAATGTACTCGAACCCACCTTTGCAGGACTCTAAATGCAGAAAGTCTATACTGACAAGTTCAAGTGGCTCACTGGATGTTAAGCTGCCCATAGGTGCTCTCTCGTGTGTTGTTGGCTTTTTCTGTTTTATGCACAGACACTTCCTGGTGATGTACTCCTCAATCTCTTTCTTCATGAAAGGCCAGTAGAATCGTTCTCGGGCGAGGTTTAATACTTTCTCCACTCCAACATGGCCCACGTTGTTATGAAGGTGGATCAGAGCTGTCTGTTTGTAAACAGCCGGTAGAACTAGTTGTTTTCGTTCTGTCGTCTTTCTGTAGAGAAGGCCATTTTCTATGTGCAACCGACTCCACTCTCTCAATAGTCTTTTTGTGTTGATGTCCACTTTTTCTCTGTCGTTATCTGTAGGTGTCTTGCCTCTTTCTTTCAATCTCTAAGACTTTGCCGATAGCTGGATCTGCTCTTTGTTCTTGAATTAGGCTTTCATGACTGATGGTTCGCAGAGGCTCTTTAAAAGAGTGGCTTGGTGAGGCAAGGGTGAGGGCAGCTATCCAAGGTACATCTCCACACTTTGCTCTTCTGCTCCCTTCCCAGACTGCACCAACTGCTTCTTCAGGTAACTCCTCTGAACACTCTTTCATGAAGGTCTCAATGTCAAAAGGGCAATGTGACAACACGTCTGCATCAATGTTGGCTTTTCCTGGCCGATATTTTATATCGAAATGGAAATCTGCCAGTTGTCCCACCCAACGATGTCCGACTGCATTAAGTTTTGCTGTGCTTAGGACATATGTTAGGGGATTGTTGTCTGTGAAGATAGTGAAGTGGGGCGCGTAGAAGAGATAGTCTTTAAACTTGTCGCAGACGGCCCACTTGAGGGCTAGAAACTCTAGTTTTCCACTATGCAAATGGTAGTTTTGTTCAGCCGGTGTTAGTGTGCGTGACCCGTACCCTATCACCCTCATTTTGTTGTCCTGGTTTTGATAAAGGACTGCTCCGAGACCCTTCTGTGAAGCGTCTGTGTGTAATATGAAGGGGCGGGTAAAATCTGGGTACGCCAACACTGGTGGTTGGGTTAACATGTCAATCAGGCGTTCCAGAATCTCTTGTTGTTTCTCATCCCATTGTATTGGGGCACGGGAGGACAGTTGTGGATGTTTAGCTCGGCCTCTGGTTGGTTTGAGTTTTGCTGTGTCTGGTTTTATCTGGAGTAGGTCGTATAGAGGCTTGGCAATTTGTGAGAAGTCCTGCACGTATGTTCGATAATAGCTCAGAAATCCAAGGAGTTGCCTTAAATCTCCAACAGTTTGGGGTCTTTTATGTTTGAGCGCCTGCACAGCCTCGATGTCTTTAGGGTCCACTCTTACTCCCTCTGCAGACACTAAACGGCCAACATATCGAACCTCTTTACGGAACAGCTCGCACTTTTCTGGCTTTAGCTTCACTCCATGGCGTTGTAAGGCTTGCAGAACTTTACGAAGCACCTGAACATGTTCCTCAAAAGACTTTGCAAAACAAAGGACATCATCGAGGTAGGGAATGCAACACTCATCACGGAGTGTGTCAAGCATCTCCTCCATGCTTCGTTGGAAAGCTGCAGGTGCGTTTGACAGCCCGAAGGGTATCCTCACCCACTCATAAAGGCCCCAAGGAGTGGTAAATGCAGTCATGTATCTTGACCCTTCAGCAATGAAACCCTGATGGTAGGCCTTACCCTGATCCAGGATTGAAAACCAACTGTAGCCTCCAAGTGAGTCTGTGAGGTCTTGGATGCGGGGGAGGGGGTGTCTGTCTGGAACTGTTTTACTGTTTAGAAGGCGATAATCAATACAAAGCCGTAATGACCCATCTTTCTTCCTTACGCAGATGACAGGGGCTGCATAAGGGGACTGGGACGTTACAATCCATCCTTTCACTAACAGTTCTTGAATGTACTCCTTTACTTCCTTATAAAGAGGTCTTGGGATGGAGGCATAGGCCCTTTGTACTGGAGTGTCATCTTTCAACCTGATTTCCATCTTTAGTGAAGGGATACACCCAATGTCGTTGCTGTCGCGGGAGAACGCCTCACACTCTTCCTCCAGCACCTTTTCAACTATTTGTTGTTGGTCTGAACTCAGGTGACTTAGGTCGACAGGTGGCAACCAGGGCTCAGCAGAGGATTTGTTCACTTCCACTGCATTTGCTGCAACTTGGGCGAGATGGGTTAGGGGCTGCTCTGATGTCTCTGGTTGGATGACTTTAGCAACATTTTGGATGGTACCCATGATTGTTTTCCTTGGCAGAATTATTTCATGTTTTGAGTGATTGGAAATGGGGATCTTTACATAGGGTCTTTGGGGGTTGTTGACCTCTAAAAGTCCTTCACCCACGCTTAACTGTCTTAGCATATTGGTCTCCTCTGCAGGTTCATACAGCACCAGGGGGTCAGAGATGTCAAAGCTCTGGGGGACTCTGCACCATAGTTGAACTGCTTTCCCAGCAGGGATAGTTACATTGTCTCTGCCAGTTCTTACTGTGGCTGGGCCTCCATCAGTACTTTTTGGTGTTTGAATGAAGTTCACCATAGCAACTACCTGTTCTTCATCCATTCCCAAGGCCTGACGAAGGAGGCTGTATAGAACTGTGCTGGCTTCTTCATCAGACTCCTGTCTTTCAATAATTGCTCCAAGCACATTAGCTCCCACTAATGGCTGGGGTAGTGACAATCTACTAACGAGGAATGGTGCTTGCACAGTGAGATTAGGATCTTCGTGACCAGCGAGTGTGACTGTGAGTTCTACCCACCCGTCGTAGGGGACTGTTTGGCCATTGACGGCGTAAACTTCAAACCCATCGTTAAGAAGTTCTTGTAGTGGTCTCACTGAATAGCTGGGGATATACTTCTTGGCCCACTGTTGGTCTACCATACTCACTTGTGAACCAGAGTCAAATAATACTGTTGCAGGATAACCACTGATCAAACATTTTAAAAGACTTTTCTTACCGACAAGGGGAACTTTACATCTTGTGATGTTTTGATTGGAGTTCTCATAGGGTTTCCTCTGATGGTGTTGAGGGAGTTTTCTTGACTGTTTATTGTTGTGTCTTGCATGCAGTTTTGCAGGAGGAGGTTTTACTGGCTGGGACTGGAGCTCTGGACCGGTCTCTGGCTGTCCCTCGACAGAGGCCGATTCACGTTTCCCTGAAACTTGGTCCGCTTTAAGCATCCAATTGCTCGATGCCCTGATTCACCACACACAAAACAATGGCAACAGTCCTGCAGGTTTTGCTCACTGCATTTTGGGCAGCGGAATGTTCTTTTCAATGGGGTTGTACTTTGGCGAGCAAAGGGTTGAGGAGCTTGACAGTATTGTGACTGAGAAGGCGAAGGTGTAGTGACATGAGTCTGGGCTTGGGTCGGTGGTGATGGGGCATAGTGGTATGGCCCTGTGGCCTTTGATTCCATCAAACTAGCCACCAGGTTGGTTAATGTCTCTACTTGGTCTGTGAGTTGTTTGATTGTTTGTGCCGTTTGTTGATCTTTGGTTATTTTTGTTTCTTTTGTCTCAATTACTGCACTTTGAGCTTGTGCGGTTCTCTGGCGGGATACTTGGCCTAATCTCCGCTGATGTTCTTTCTCATCGCTGATTACCTTTGTGATTTCGCTAAGTATCTCTTCATCGGTGACGTTATGATTTGAGGTAAGGGGTCTCAGTCTTAAGCGCAAGTCTGCATATCTAACTCCCAGGCCTTGGTAGACTGTGTGAAGGAACACTTCCTGAATTGTCTTGGGGTCATAGGAAATGTCAGAGGTGGCCTGTTTTGACTGAAAAATTAATTTCTGCTTGAGTCCAATCATGCGATACAAAAACTGTTGAGGTGATTCATGTTCGGCTTGTTTGGCACACATTAACTCCTGAAACATCTCCGTTGTAGCTTTTTCTCCAAGGTGAGACCTGAGGAAGCATTGTAGTTCTGAAAGAGATAGTTCATCCTTGTGCATGAGCATGTCCCTGAAGGTACCAGGCTTTACAATTCTCAGTACACCTCTCACAATCTCAGCTTCGACAAAACCTTCTTTAGCTCCTTCGCTGATCTGTTTGGTGAGACTGTTGTAACCAATGTCAGAGCTGTTGTCTCCGATCTGTCCTCCAAACACCTTGAATTCTCTCCGAGGCAGGTAGGAAAGGTCTCTCAGAGTTACGGGTCTTTCTGGACTTTGTTGTGGTCTGTTTTGGGACTGTGAGTGACTGTGATGACTTGGTGTTGTGGCAGGTTGTGATGCTGTAACTTCACATTGCCTTAGCCTCTCAATCATTTCCTCACACATTCTCCTTAGTTCTTCTGTTGATTGTTCTTCTTTGTTAGTATTTGTGCTAAGGTGTCTGTCCGGAGGGTCTGGTAATATGTTAGGCTGCAGTGAGCTGGGCATAGTGTGTGTTTCAGCTTTGGAGGATGCATCAGCTGGAGATTCTGGATCATTAGTTTGAATAGCTTGGCTTATTAGGTCATTCAACATGAGCAGGTGGCTCATCCCCTCATCCTCAAGGTCCAGCAGGCTGTCTGATTGTATATAAGAGGTGATGTAGTCCATGCAGCTTTCCTTGTCATGTTGACTGAATTGTGTGGAGTCGCTATTGTCTGTAGCGATGCTTCTTGCCAGATCAAAGAGATTTGTGGTGGAGAGTGTGAATAAGCGTCCTCTAATTTCCCACACTAGTTCTTTGCGTACTGTTGACATGTTGTCAATGACGGGTTCTGTATTCTTCTTCGGTGCGCTCCGTTATAGTTTTCTGTGACGTATGTGTTTACTTCCTTTCAGCAGTGCAGCTCCTTTCTGAGGTGAAGATCCTTTGCTCCCTGATCTCCCGCCTTGGACACTCACCGACTGACTTGACTTGAATGGTGGTCCGGTCTCGGAAGTCTCTTGGTTCAGTTATCACTGGATCTGCTCCTCAACGACTGAAGAGGAGAGATCCCGGACGAGCCCCCACAGTTTGTTACGGGTCCCGAGTGCGGCGACCACAATAACAAAAAGAATTGTGTCTCTGTGAAAATATAAAACGAGTCTCAGAGCAGAAACGACACGAGCACTCTTTAATTCTCCAAATCACTTCTGTTTAAATGTTTCAACACATTTACAATTTCAATTCAGTGCATGTAATTGTCCAATGTACAATCTGACCTCTTAATCAAGTCTAAATTAAATATCTGACGAATATCACGCATCAGTAATTACTCTCTGTTTTCAAATACATTACATTTAAAATTTCAAAACTAAACAAAAGAATCACATAAGTTTAATTGACTTTAACTTCTGTAGTCTGCACAAACAAAGGAAATACTTCTTTGTCTTTGTTACTTTAGCATATTGTTCTAGCTTATAAATGCTGGACATTGCACTGTTAGAAATATAAACTTATAATAATAATAAAAGAACTATAAATCTGTAAACTTTCATCCCTTTACAACTGTTACAAAAGTAATTGTTTCTGTTGCTTTTAAACATGTTTAAAGTCACGTCAGGAATCTTACAAAATTAATAAAACAAACACAGTAATGGATCCAACTAGTTAGCATAGTTGCTATGGCAATACAAGCTCATTTAGCGCGAGCTAACAACATCCTGTCTTGTGAAAACAAGCTAGCGCGATAACACCCGCTACTTCCGGTCTGGCTTTTCCCGCCGAAATTGCCGAAACTGAATTAAACTTCCCCAGTTTACATCAAAATTACAAATTGAACAACACTGAAAATCATCTGGGAAGTAGACCAAAGCTTAGGGCTTACATCTGCTGGGTTTAAACCACATACTAACCTGTGAAAATATAAAACGAGTCTCAGAGCAGAAACGACACGAGCACTCTTTCATTCTCCAAATCACTTCTGACGGAAACAGGAAGTTGATCCGTCTTCGGCCACTTGGAGGCGCTGCGAGTGTCAAAGGTTCCGCCTACCAGACTCATAATATAGTTCCTTTTTATATTCTTTTTTTTTCAAAGACTATTTTTAATAAATGCATTCAAAAATAATTATTTTAATTACTACAAAATAATAATAATAATGGTTTTTAATTTTTAAATAAATACCAAATGTGGATGCACATATTTGGGTGCACCACACGTAGCATCGTTTTGTTCAGCGCGGGCCAAGGAATCGCATATTTCCTCTTCACGACCCGGATGGTGGTGCTTCCACGGATGCGGGGACTGATTCTCCTGGCTGGGCACATACTGACATGGGACTGTGTCAGTTGCAGATGTGCTAACCCACCCAGTTAAGAGGACTGTACACGGTGGCGGACGAAACCCAGGAATGTGCGATGGAGTCTTCAGCCAGTGTGTGAATGCGTTTTGCTGTTGTGTTGTGGTGTTCAGTTCTGCAGCTATGTGAGGCTTGTGGGGACACTAACCCTCTTAGGTGGGGGCATTGTAGCGATCTTCGGGTTAGCCCCGCCTTCAGCCCCTAGGGCTCATGGGAAGTGGGAAGTTTTAGGGTGAAATCTTGGCTGTGTCCGAATTACCGCCCTAACCCCTATATAGTGCACTATATAGTGCGGTCGCCATTTTGTAGTGCTGTCCGAATCTACAGTTCAAAAATCATGTGCACTAGAAATTTCCCAGAATTCTCTACGAAAAACCAGTGTGGATCGATGCACACTCGATCGGCGAATATTGCCCAGAATGCACTGCGTTCATACCAGAATGCATTGCGTGTGACCCACAATACACTGCGCTTGAATTATTCGAAGATGGCGGACGGTTGCGCGAGAAAGAGGACTTAAAAATGTAAGTATATTTAAAAGTATCAAGTATCTGTTGTAAAATATATTTGTCAATACGTAAGATGATGTGTTTAAAATGTTATATTCCTCAATCGACTATCTACATTGTTTTGAAGATCATCAATTTCGGTAATGCTAAAGCCAACGCTAGCGCGAATTAGCGCCGAATGCTAAAAACAAACGCTGTTGATATTACATAAAAAAATGAGTGAGTTCTAACCGTAGTAATAAGTTATTAACACATTTTTTAAATGTGATTATATATGTAGGGACTGACGAGGATAAGGAAAATCTGATCCATCTGTGGATGGAGAAAGATAGCCTGTTTGTTATCAGGCAAGCTCGTGCCGGATGGGAGTAAGAGACACTTGATCAGATTTGTATTTATTTATCATTAAACTGTAATCGTTGTCATGTTGGGGTAAAGGTTGTTGTTGAAAGAGGAGAGGAGGAAAGAGCACGAAGGGACAAAGAGTGACGAGAGTCTGTTAAGCTTACCTGAGTTTAAAATATTGTTCACAAAATGTAACGTCGTCGTTGTTTTTGCAGTTTGTTTAATAAATGCATGAACAAAAATGAATTATTTACATGCATTATTTAAATCTGAGCCATTTTTAACAATCTCAAAAGAATTTTCATATAAATATCAAATGTACATATTTACATTTTTGTTTTATATGTTAACATTTATTTTTATACATCTTAACAATAATCCTGGTGTTCTAGAGTCATGTGTGTCACAGTTGGAGCTGAAAGGAAAGCAGAGATTTGTCTTCGCAGACGAACGCCACTTTACCCGTCCTACTGGTTCCTGCTGTGGCTCAACATCTGTGGCTCCCAGCAGTCCCCTTCGCTGATGCGCAGATTGTGCAGAACTGAACTGCAGGCAATGATTTTCATTGCAAAGGTTGGTTTTACTTCCAGTGCCCCCAGAAATATTGCTCTCCTCCTCATCTTCAAAATGCCAAATGCTCTCTCCACCACAGAGCATGCCTTGGCGTGGTGCTGGTTGGAACGGGCCTGAACCACATTCCTCATGGGTTCAATTTAGGGTGTCAGCAGCGTGATGGGATGAGCAATGCAGGGATACCCACCATCACCCAAAAAGATTCCTTCAGGTGGGTAATGTTTTATTTACATAAATTGGGCTTTTACGTAGAACCTGTGAACTGTGGACTGATCCTTGATTCCCAACAAAAATATCTCTAAATTTGGCATTAGTCACGTACAGCCTGCAGTTGAATGGAATAAAAAAGCTTCCTGTTAAAATAACAAGCTGCATTTTCTTTTAGGGTCTTTATTCTTAAGTGGCAGCCATCAATGCTCCCCACGACCTTTTGAAAGGTGGAAGACTCAGAGGGCTGCTAAAAAACCAGAGGTGACTAATGGCAGTTCATTCCCACTGGATGCTGGGTGACCCTGCTCATCAGCTGGAGGATGCGGTCTGCCGTCCTGTGGACAACGTCGCTCACAGTGGACCGTGGCATGTCAAAGGCTCTGGTTACCACACCGTAAGATGTGCCACACGCCAGCCAGAAAAGAAACACCAGGACCTCAGTCTCCTGTACGCCCCCCCAGAGTGTGAGGAACCCGAAGCTGCACTACCAGATGCTCAATGGTCCTGCGGGTCAACCGATCTGCTGGGCTGGTCTTGTGTGGGACTGACCGTCAGCGTGAAGGGCCACGACAGACACCTTTATGTTGGCAAAGCAGTAGAGACGTGGAAGATCCTGTAAAATAGAAAAATAATTATTTCATTGAGAAAATTTAATCTGATTTTTTTGAATGTTTCATTTTATTCTGATGTCTTAAATTTTAGTTTGACGTATTTATCTTCTTTCTCTTTCGGCTTTTCCCATCAGGGGTCGCCACAGCGAATCATCCTTTTCCACCTCACTCTATCATGGACATCTTCTACCCTAACACTAGCCAACTTCATGTCCTCTGTTAAGACATCCATATATCTCCTCTTTGGCCGTCCTCTTGCCCTCCTGCCAGGCAGCTCCATCTCCAACATCCTTCTACCAATATATCCACTATCCCTCCTCTGAACATGTCCAAACCATCTCAGTCTGGCTTCTCTGACTTTGTCGCTAACACAGGCAACATGAGCCGTCCCTCTGATGTACTCGTTCCTTATCCTGTCTAACCTGGTCACTCCTAAGGAGAACCTCAACATCTTCATCTCCGCTACCTCCATATCAGCCTCTTGTCTCTGTCTCACTGCTACCGTCACTAACCCATAGAGCAGAGCTGGTCTCACCACTGTCTTGTACACCTTTCCTTTGAGTCTTGCTGGCACTCTTCTGTCACACAACACTCCTGACACTTTCCTCCACCCGCTCCAACCTGCCTGCACTCGCCTCTTCACCTCTTTTCCACACTCCCCATCACACTGAACTGTTGACCCCAAGTACTTGAAGTCCTGCACCTTCTTCGCCTCAGTCCCCTGTAACCTAACGCTTCTACCTTGATCCCTCTCGTTCAGACACATGTATTCTGTTTTACTGCGACTGACCTTCATGCCTCTTCTTTCCAGAGCAAACCTCCACCTCTCTAGCTGTTCCTCCACCTGCTCTCTACTCTCACTGCAAATTACAATGTCATCCGCAAACATCATTGTCCAGGGAGAGTCCTGTCTTACCTCGTCTGTCAGCCTGTCCATCAGCATAGCAAACAAAAAAGGACTCAAAGCTGATCCTTGGTGTAGTCCCACCAAAATTAAAGCATTCTTGTTTAAAACAAGTGATATGGTTTGACTCTGAATAAAAAATACTAAACTTTGATCTCACAAGTGTTTCATGTAGTTAGACTATACAGTTCATAGTCCAGTGTTGAAAAATAATGTTAAAAACTCTTACCCAGCAGACTGTGTAACCTTGAGCACAATTAGTAACAATTGCTTAAATTGAACTAATAACAAAACTTTAACTCACAGGTTGTTCATGTCTGGTCAGGGCATCCAGAGGAAATCTTCTGAGACTTCTGCTTCTCCTTGCTGTCCTGTGATGCTGCATATCTGCTCGTTTTTGGTTTGATCTCACGAAAAACGGTTGAATTATTGCCAGGAAAAAGGACAGATTCATATATAAAGCTATTTTCAGTAAGATAGAAGATAAAACTACAGAAAAAAAATGCTTCCTCGCAAGAGCCCGTAAATTGTTCAGCGGCACAAAAATAAATATCGCCAAGGACTAATCACTTGAGGGTTTATTTATCAACAAATACATAAAATCTACACCAATTATTTATAAATCAGCCACGTTTTCCATGATCAGAACACAGCAGATTCATAAATAGTCTTCATAAAATGTTCATATTTATTATATTTTTACTTTGACAAATGGGTGTCATTATCTGCGTTAAATAGTAGTAGTTCTCCTCCAGACCAGGTGGTGGCGGTAATGCGCCACTTTGTTTTCGTGCCAAGCGCCATTTGAAAACACCCGAAAGAGAAAACTAGTGAGCACGGGTGTCCGAATTGCTTAGAAAATTCAGAGAACTATATAGAGAACTATATAGTGCCACACTATAGGGTTTTAGTAGTTAGGGGTTAGGGCGGTAATTCGGACACAGCCCTTGAGTCATTGTGATGTGAACTGAAATGACCTGAATGCTGTTTGGGCTGTTACTGTGTGTAGGAAGAAACGGGCTCGTTGCTCTAAAAAAGATATTGTCACTTTCGGTGTTTATTCCTCTCTGAGACTGCTGGGGTTGTGCACTGTATGGAGCACGGACAGTTCTCCAATGATGCCTATTCATGAGCAGTTTGGCTTATGCTTCCCCGCTTAAATGACGTTCCGGCTGGGTCGTTACAATATTATTCTGTAGTTTTACCACAACTTATTTATATTGTTAAAATGAAAGAAAACACTACAAATCATGCACCACACAAACTCTGGCCTTATTACAATGGAAAGATTTACAAATTGACTTGGAATAACTACAGTATTTTTCATAAAACTCTATGAAATACACATATTGGTGATTAGTTTCTTTCGTTTCATTTTTATCTTGAATCTATACTATAAATTTAGGAAAAGAAAGACTTAATATGTGTCAGAATTTCCACCCTAATCCCTAACTACTAAAACCCTATATAGTGCTACACTGTGTAGTGCCCTGGATTTTCAAAGAAATTCAGACACCATGCTCACTCCTTTCTTCTTCAAGAGTTGTTCATATGGCGCTTGAAGAGAAAACATAATGGCTCATTACCGCCACCACCTGGTCTGGAGGAACTACTTCCATTTTAACGCAGATTATGACTATATTGATTTTCCATAGTAAAAAACTAATAAGTATGAACATTTTACAAAGATAATTTATGAATCTGCTGTGTTCTGATGATGGAAAACGTGGCTGATTTATAAAGAATAAAATTAAATACACATTGGCGTAGATTTAATGTATTTGTTCAGAAATAAACCAACAAGTCAGGACTCTTCTTCATCAGGTCAACAACAATCAGCTGATGTTTGTTGTGTGTTTTTTTTCCATCTCTGACTTACAAACCTTCCTGTTCTCCTCCATCCACGTCGGAGTGTGAACTGGAACACAGAGTCATATGAGAATAAACTCGTAGGATTGTCGGTAAAAGAGTCAAAATTTTACAATAATAAAGTTATAATTTCATAAGTTATGAGTTGAGAATGAAAATCTTCCATTTATAAGGCAATAGTCTGATACTAAGAAAAGTCTAAGTAACAAAAATGAACCAGTATGGTGTTTCCAACAACATGGAAGACTCTTCTTCATCAGGTCAACAACAATCAGCTGATGCTTGTTGTGTGTTTTTTTTCATCTCTGACTTCCAAACCTTCCTGTTCTCCTCCATCTACGTCTGAGTGTGAACAGTGTTGGGAGGAACTCATTACTAAAGTAATAGATTACAGTTCCAGGTAACTGTGTGCTGGAACACAGAGTAATATTTCCTCATTCCATTTTAAGGAACTCTCAGATTCCATCAGACAAACAACCTAAAATACAAATGTTTGTAGCAGAGAGACCACGAGGCGTTAGTGGATAAAAACATGCGGCCAAAGATTTTTCTGCTTTTCTTGAACAACTATAAATTCTGTTTTTTCATATCATCTTAAATGATTGTGTTCAATCTGCTTAGTCTTCATTGACCTTAAATTTTAGTTGTTGTGTTTCTTCTGATTTGCACAAACTTGTCTGTCTAGTTTTTCTAGTTCTGTTATGGTAACTCCATGACAGAGATTTGGAGCCACCATCAAAATCAAAATAAATGCATTTACCAGAATAAAGCAGTAATTTAATGAGAATAAACTCATAGGATTGTCAGTTAAAGAGTCAATATTATACAATAATAAAGTTATAATTTCATAAGTTATGAGTTGAGAATGAAAATCTTCCATTTATAAAGCAATAGTCTGATACTAAGAAAAGTCTAGGTAACAAAAAGGAACCAGTATGGTGAGAGATGTAGAGAACATTGTCTTTCATTCAGAATCGGTTTCACTAATAAGGGAATATTAAGTCTTTTAGTGAGTCGACATTGTTTTATTAGAAGTTTAAGGACATTGCAGAGAATTTCAGGACACTGGACGTCTTCAGAAGAACATTCTGGACCCACAGGAAGTGGATTTCTGGCAGAACCTTTCACATCAGGGGTGGGCAATTATTTTGGCTCGCGGGCCACATAGGGTTCTAAAATTAGATAGAAAGGCCGGACCAATAAGCAGATCTGTGGAGTGGGAAAGAAATAACATGGAATCTGGATGAAAACATTTGGATTGAAAATTATATTCTAAAACAGAGCATGTTAGAGTTTTTAGGTTAAAACTTTTGTTATCATTTTAGAGCCAATTGCACAAACGGCTTGATGTACCTCGTGTAAAACTTGGAGAAATGCTGCGTTCATGTGGTGTTTGAATGATCGGAAGACTGAAAAACAACAAATCTTCCAACACCACATGGATGCTAGAGCGGAGTCCCCAAAATTCTTCTTCTGAGGGTCACAATAAGTCTTTAAAACTTTGAACTTCTTTTATCTTTCTTTTATTGTAAAGCCCTATAATAAAGTTTTAGTAATTCATTATCCTTTTAATAAAATAAATAACACTATTTATGAAGTAGAAAATGACCAAATAACTCTCTGTGAATTTTCAAAGACAAAAAGACAGGGGGAAAAAAAGATATATTAAAAAGAAAAAATAACAAATAATGGATCCTCTCCCGTCCTTGTCCCGAGACTTTGAGGCCTGCAGCTCCACACGTCTCACAGTTTACACTAAAACTGCGCTGTGTCCTGCGCATCTGTTTCTCATCCAGGAATTATGAAAAAAACACATTTTTCTGTCTTCTGCTGCAGCTAATGGAATATCTGCATTACCTTTTCACCAGTTCCCTCGTTTATTGCAGGAATTACTTTCTAAAAATAACCCTGATCGGTGAAATCCACAGAGAACGAGGATTACAGATGTTTATGGCAGTAAAACTCCTCACTGCCTAAATACACTTTTCTAACACACACATGAACAATTTCACCATTTTCTCTTTTGTTTGAATGCTTAAACCTTCATAGAAATTGATTGATCAGATCTTTGTTTTCATTCTAAGATCCTGGACCTAAAGATTTCTGTAGATCTGAAGAGCTCTGCGTTTCTGTACAGGAGACACGGCACGGGGTGAGGAGATTGATTTGACAGGGTCTCCAGCCAATCAGGACACAGAACAGGCTGCGCTGTTTTAAAAAAAGCAGCACGATCGCTCTAAAAGAATGAGCTAAACCAAGAAAGATGAACTGCAACGTAGTAAGGGAAGACTGCCTTCTTTTCTGTTTGACAGAGATTTTAGAGGTTTTCAGGTTGGAGCACAGATTGCAGTAGGGGGGGAATAAAATGTTATGTTCTATGCGGATCTCGATCGTGTGGGGCAGAATAAAAAAAAATGGGCCTTTCATATTGTTCAGTGGGCCGGATCAAACATGGAGGCGGGCAGGAGCCAGCCTGCGGTCCATAGTTTGCCCACCCCTAATTTACGGCATCTGCAGTGTAGTTGCAGGGGCAAAGGTATTATGCTAGGGTTACACAATCAATTATGTTTTTTAAAAGCACGGCTGTTTCCTTGTTAAATTATGATTTTTTTTTCCAGAAGTCTAACAATTTATTTTTGTAGAATTACGATTTTTTTCCTCATAATTGTATAAATTAACTCTCTTAAATGTATTGTTTTATTTTTAAGGCGGTCCTAATACACCGTCGTAGAACCTGATTTAATGAAACAGCTTTTTTTCTGAGGCTCAAGGGCCTGAGATCAACAATCTGTCAATCAGCTTGAAGCTCCGCCCCTCCCCCTAGCTGCTGTCAGGTGGTGTCAGGTTTCTTCTTGAACCTGTTCTCTGTCTTTAGTTCAGGAAACAAACATTCTGCAGCTCCTGACAGTCATTTCACCTCCAACAAGAAGCCCCGCCCCCTTTTTCATGTCAGGACAAAACCTGATCTGGGGCCTCATTTATAAACGTTGCGTACGCACAAAAGAAGGAGTACGCCACTCTCTACGCAATAGTTGAAATTTATAAAAAGCAAACTTGACGGGAAAATGTGCGGTCCTCCACGCAAGCTCTGACCCAGGCGTGCGCACAAAAACGGGTGAAATGAGAAACGGCGACACCGTCGGCAGATGGAAGAAACACGTGAAAGTGAAAATGACAATACTGCCTCTCAGAAATAACATGAAGACTTCACAAAGCAAGTCTTACAATTAACAGCCTACACGAACACCCGTTGGACCGATCAGCAGTGAAACAAACAAAAAAAATCAAACGAAAATTACAACAGAAATTCAAATGAACACTTATTTGCAAAAAGAAAAGTGAAATATGTTCTGCAATATTGGCATGTTGTGCAATTCATCCTCATAAATAATATAGTTAACAGAACGAAATAATGTACAAAACTGATATTCTCGTCAGTGTGTCCGTCTGGCGGAGCAGATATAGGAGCAATTAGATAGATAGATAGATAGATAGACAGACGTACTAATTGTCCACTGGGGAAAGTTGTTTTCATAGTAAAACATTTCTTCATAAGCTATGGAATTATGGTATTCATGCATATGCCTTCAATTTGTTTTATTTTTGATAAAACAATGTATGGCGTATGTCTCAACCATTCAGAAAGCAACAAGAAATTACATTTGCGCTGATCAATTTCCCATTTCCAAGTCGATTATTACCGACATCTGTAGCTTGTCAGATGTAATTAAATTGATGGAAATAAAATGCCCCATCACAATGCGGAATGACGCACAATGGCTGATCTTGCGCTCTTAGAGGATGTGGCAAATGGAAGAATTCGGAGTGAACGCATCTTTAGACAGCAAGAAGACGTGCTGGCAAACGAGGACGAGTGGCTTATGAGCCGGTTCCGACTTACTCCAGCCGTCCTGTTGGACCTCTGCGGGCTTTTGGTCCCGGCGTTACAGAGGAGCACTCAGAGGAACCACGCGTGTCACCCGGTGCATCTGGCGCTCCGGTGTCTCCCCATGGCAGACACACTCTGACGTTTTTTTGCCTCGACTTTGATGCCCAACCATTTCTTTTTTATTTCGGCCACGGTCCGAGGATGTGAGGCTGCAGCATTTTCGGCGTCTGCCACCGTTTGCCGCTCACGTGCCTTTTTGGCATTAGTAATGCCCACACTTTGCCCTCCAAACAACATTTTTCTCCTCTTTTCCACCTCGCCAACGATAACTTCTACTTCACATTGAGTGAAGTTACGTTTTTTTGATTTCCTCTCTGTGTTTGCCATGATCTCGCAAGACATGAATATTCATTTGTGGGCGTTTCACGGACTATTTATGGGCAACTATGGGCGTGTCATGAGTTCGCAAAAGCTGCGCTGCATTTAGAATTAGTTGTGATTTATTAAGGGAAAGATGCGTAGGATGTGCGTGCGCACGGTTTTATAAATCCCAATATTTCTGTGCGTACGCACATCCTATGTTTCATCTGTATGCCACTTCTGCCGCAAATCCTACGCAAAGTTTTATAAATGAGGCCCCAGATCCTGATCACTACGTAGACAACAGGCAGGTTAAGGGTTTGATTCCAGGAAGGCTCCCAGTCTGAATCTGAAATTAAAATTCCATTTCAGCTGCTCCACCTGCTGCCCCGCCCACCTGTTCTGCTCCGCCTCCATCCCAGGTGGACTCTTCCTGGTTGTGAGTCGTGCGAGTTGTGAGTTGTGCTGCAGCTGAGTTGACACGGTAAGTGGAGATTCTTCTTCCTCTTCATCTCTTTGAAGAAAATGATGTGAGATGGTTTCTGGAACTTTGTCTTCATTAACTTCACTGTTTGTTTCTGAATGTTTGGAGACGATCTTCTTCTTTCTCTGCAAACTCTCATCACCCTGCTGTATCCAAAGCTTCATCATTGGTTATTACTGATCAACAACATGGAGGACTCTTCTTCATCAGGTCAACAACAATCAGCTGATGCTTGTTGTGTGTTCTGTCCTTTCTGACTTCCAAATTATTTTATTTAGTAGATGACAGATGAGGGGAGTTCATGCACGACTGGAAGGAGAAGGTCACATGTCCTCACTTTTTTTCAGCTCTACCCTTATCACTGAGATCAACATTCTGTCAATCAGCTCGAAGCTCCGCCCCTCCCCTCAGTGACTATCGGGTTTCCAGTTGAACTTGTTGTCTGTGTTTAGTTTCTCTAAATGTCTTGCTCATGTAACCTTCCAACTCCATCTTCATCTCAAATTGTCAGATCAGTCAGATCAGTTTGCGGACATCCTGCAGTTCAGTGTCCAGTCTGAACACACCCCAAGTTTCCTTTATATGGACTAAATTCACTGAAGCTCAGTTTTGATCCATTGTGTTTACATTGTTTTCACTTTACCAGAAATAAACTATATTAGAAATCTTCATGAAACCAAATCATCCTTTATAGAAATGAGAACAACTTTGTGGTAAATTTGTCTCTTTAGAAGTTTTTGTTCTGCAGTTGTTCTAAAGAAAAAAAGTAAAAGTAACTAAGGACTCATGTTACAGTTTTCAGAGAGTAATATTGTAAGGTAATGGATTACCTTGAACAAGTAACCTGTATTTCTGTCCAGTTTAGACATTCAACATTGGGAATCAAATTCTCTGTTGGTGCTTTGAGAGGAAGAATTTATGTATTTCTTTCGTTTCTCCTCATTCTTTGATATCTGTATGTTTTTCTTGATTCTTCATGTTTCCTGAAGTGTAGAAACAGGAAGTTTGTTTTTTCTTTATCAAAGTGGCTGAATGGAAATGTTGTTGCTGTAGCTCCATGTCTCCACCTGGTGGAGAGAGAGCAAAAGTGCAGCATCTGATGCCTGCTTCCTCTGCCTCCCACTGTCTGACTGCATTCACCTGAACCCGAAGGGAAACACAAGAAAAGAGCCAATCAGTGGAGGAGCAGCTAATCTGTTCCTTGAAGAGGATCAGAGCTGACGGTGATGAGGGTTTCCTCTGCAGGTGAAGGTGGAAGGTGTGTGTGAGCTGATGTGGATCCAGTGAATCCAGCAGCATGGATCCGTGGGACGATCTGTGGGACGAACCCCAAAGCAGAGATGATAACCATGACAATCAAAGCAACGCTCAGTGGTGAGATAAACATCTCCAAGGCCGCCTTTACACTGCATGGTTCAAGTGACCCAATTCCGATTTTTTCCTCTCATGTGGCACAGATCGGATATGATCGGTGAACGTGTAAGCAGGACAAAAGCGCATGGATTCCGTTTTTCTCAGATCGGATACAGGCCTCTCTCATATGTGGAAATAAATCGGAAACAAATCGGATACGTGCATTTGCGTGTGCCATGTAAGCAGACAAATCGGATATTCCCCAGTAAATGCGAGTCGTACATCAGTGACGTCAACTCATGATACCACCAACTGAGATCACATGACTTATTAAAGTGCTTTTGTGATGCTGATTTTGCCGTCAGCGTGTTACCTTTCAGCCTCAGGCTTCAGACCGTAGTTGGAAACCGCTGTTATGTCTGGTCCGGACGCAAACGATAACTAATGAAGCGTTAGTATGAACCGTTGCTATGGAACAGCAGGTTAGAAGCCGTTTATTTCTTTGGGGATCGTGTGTGTGTGTGTGAGCGCGCGCGTGCATGTGTGTGTAAGGAGAGAGGGGGTGTGTGAGCGCGGAGTGGGGGAGTGTCGGAGAACCGTAAATTAAAAATAAGGTGTCTCCCCCAAAAGTTTCGGAGTCTCTTAGCCCACTCTGGAGGCTGAGGGTTCAGAACGGAAAAGTGAACCCCGAGGAAATCTCCCGTGCGTTTCTGACTATGGTCGGGAAAGAGAAGTCATCGTGCAGGAAAGGTTCAACACTTGGATCAAACTGCTCGGACAGCACAACGTCTGCAAACACTTCCTCATTCAAAACTCAGAGACAGCCGAGCAGCCCTCCCTTTTACTCCCTTTTACTTGCCTCCATGACAACCGCAATCACAAAAGTCCAAAAGAGGTCCGCGGAATGCGGAAATACTGCTACGTAGTCCTCAGAACGTCTACATTTGATAGTTTCAGCATTGTATAGTGTAAATGCAAAAATCAGATACGGGTCACTTTTAAAAGATGATGTAAGCGGGTCGTCAAAAAAATCGGATATAGTCAGAAAATCGGATATGAGCATCTAGACCTGCAGTGTAAAGGCGGCCCAACTGTCCATGATCTTCTCCATGTCAGAGCTCAGCACTCACATCAGCAACCTTCATTCTTTACAGGAACCAACCTGGACCAGGATCTGGATTTGAATTTGAATCTGAATCTGAAACTGGATTTGAATCTGAGCCAGAATTGGAAGATTTTATCGGATCTGAACCTGAGCTAGAATTGGAAGATTTTATTCGATGTGAATCTGAAATTGAATCCCCAATTTCGGGATCCAGCTCCGTGTCCTTCGAGGCTTGCAAGGATGTCAATTCAGACAGGGAGGAACAGTAAGTGTTTTTCAGAGTTAAAGGAGGTTTTATTCTGGTTTAGATGATCAACAGTTTTCAGATGAAGGACTTTAAGTCATGTGCATAATGAGATCTTTTCAGTTGAGTATTCTGAGAGTCTGTGAGAGCAGAGATGTATGGAATTAATTCAGTCTCAATAATTGTCAATTGTATTTGTGAACTGTGTGCTCACATTATTGCAAAAGGACAGGACTGGACACAGGATTTCACTCTTTCCAAATTTTTATTAGCAACAGTAGATATTGGCGGTAGGTGAAAAACCTTTAAACAATCAAAACAGAACAATAAAGTATATTTAAATTAGGGCTGGGCGATATGGCCTAAAAATAAAATCTCCGATTTTTTTTTTTTAAATTCGATTTCCGATTTTTTCCCGATTTTTTTCCCCCCCCACCCTACTTAAGGAAAGCAATAAGTACAAACGGCAGACAACTTAAAGCAAATGTTGCTTTTATTTAATCAAACCCAAAACAAATGTAACGCCCATTTCTGGGATGAATAATAAATAAGTGAACACACTCTTGGAATCAAAGTTAAGTATAAGATTTTTCTTCTTACTCCCTTTTTGGACTTGTGTTTAAATAATTGTGACTTGTTTTATATAACTTTTGTCTTGTTTCTGTCTAATTTCGTTATTCTAAACTTGTTTTCACTTGTCCAAAATAAAAAGGTTACTTTTTTACTTAGTCACAGCTGTGTTTTGAGTTGCACTTTGTAGTCTAGACTAAAAGGAGACAAACATTCAGCTTGACAGTAGCACCATTGTCTATAGGATTAACAATACAGCTCATATGTGGGCTCTAAGGTTTTAATTAAATTAAGAAACCCCATCTTCTCCGCAGAGAAGATGATGAAGCAGCAGGAGTTGCGGTCGTTGCAAAATGAGGAAATAAAACACTTTATGTTCTTAATTTGTTATTTATTTATTTATTTTTGTCCTCAAAAAGTATCGATAAGAGTACCGTTAAAATACCGGATCGATAAGCAGTATCGATAAGAGTAGTAGTTCCGTTAAAACCTTAACGATACCCATCCCTAGCGCTGATTGACTTAATTGATTTCAGCTGGTAACGGCGCGCATGCATTGTTCTCCGTGCTGAGCGCACAGGGCGTGCATGCTCATGTGCAAGGTGCTGCGCACTCGTGTGAGGTGCTGCGCGCTCCAGGACACAGCGAGGCAACCAACTCTGCTGATCAGCTTGACAATAATCACAAGTGCAAACAACTAGGTTTCACAAATACACACGCTCTGATTCAAACTGTAATTTTACGCAAACGTGCAATATAAATTTGGAAATTCACACGTGTTTCACACATGCACGCTAAATGTTTCACACATGCACAATAAGTGTTTCTTATTATTGTCACCATTGGCTAATGAACCTGTCAATCAAACTCATCAGCAAAGCAGGCTTTTTTCTCTTTCAGCCAATCCAATAGCCCCTGAGACTTTCTCCAGCTTGCACAATGATGTCGGAACTGAAGGTCCATGGCACACAAACATGGCAGAAAAGTTATAAAGTCCGGAGATGCAAAGTCACTACTTAGGAGTCACACAATAAAATCATACATTAAAGTCAGGATTGTAACTCTGTCCTAACTTTTGGGGTAACGCAAAAGGACAGTTTGAGGCTGACTCCACTCTATGCCCTGACTTGAGGTATGAAAAGGAAAAAAGGGGGAGGTAATGATCTGTGATTGACAGTGAGGTTAGCTTGAGGTAAAGTAGTCACACTGCATTTTTAAAATGGAGAGTGTTACAAAGTGATACCAGTTTCTCCAAAGAACTTTTTGTGGAGGTTGAAGATTTTTCTCCTCCACCTCCTCATGATCCAGACCGAAGGGAACCATGTCTGAGTGCTAAAAGGACACTAGCAGCAGCTGCCGTATTAGCAGCTAATAAGTATTAGCAAACTATCTCCAGTGAAACATTCATAGCAAATCGCATCACCAGGAGACAGTTCTCTGGATTTAATGCCAACTCCATTCAACCACCGTTGCCTTGCTTCCAGGTGCACTGGAAAGTTGCACAAGCCAGTAATTTTTGAAGACCGAAGACAATAAACCTACAGGAGCCATGCTAAAGCTAACACGCTAACGACCGACCTGTACAGAATCAAAGGTGGGCGGGGCTATTTGTCACCTGTGTGGAAGCTGGAGAAAGTCTAAAGGGATTGGGGGATCATTGGATTGGCTGAAAGTGAGCACGCCTGCTTTGCTGATTCATTTGATTGACAGATTCATTCGCCAATGGTGACATTAGTTGACCTGCTCCGTCAAACGAGTCTCAATATTCACCATAGAAAAATCTCTCACAAATGTGGGGAGATTCAAAAATGAGAGCGAGCTTTTGAATGCACATTCTAAAACTTGCATGATTTGTGAGTTCACATCACAAGTGTACCTAAAAATTGTGTTTGTAAAGCATATTTTATGAATCTCTGATTATTACTTATGATTTATTTTGTTTTTGTGAAACAGCGTGCACATTTGTGAGAAAGACTTATTGTGCATGTGTGAAACACAGCGTGTGTTTGTGAAAGACAAGTGCATTTCCAAATTTATATTGCACATTTGCGTAAAATTACAGTTGTGAATCAGAGCGTGTGGTTGTCTGCATTTCTGATTTTTGAGACTGAATTAATTCCATAGATATGTTGGAGAAGAAAACATGTTGACTGCTTACTCTGACTGACAGCAGCTCTAGTCTGATTCCAACCAAATCAGGAAAAAAGTTCCAGTTTTGACTGGATTTTGTAGATTTGGTTGTTGGTGTCTGAGTTTGGTTTCATACTGTGGATTTAGTGTGCAATATCTGAATTGCAAAAGTTGGTGAAAATCGAAATAAATTGTAAACCTTGAAATGTGCTAAAACAGTCTTATGGCAGCTTGAAGTATTTAACAAATTGAATAAATGCATTTATGCATTTGTTCAATCAGATGGAGCCCTTCAAGTTGTTGACTAATTGGATGGAGCTTTTACGTTAGATCAGGGGTGTCGAACTCATTTTCATAGAGGGCCACAACAGTATAGCAGCTGTCCTTAAAGGACCAGATATAACTTATACATGTAACTAAATGCAATGAAAAATTAAAGCCGCAAGCAGCGTTGTATGGCCCGCAGACGCAACCTGCCTTCCACGCCCAACTGTACGCACCAACGCCGCCCTTCACCGCCCTCACCGCCCACAAATTAAGGGCTAGTCAAAACTGCATTCGCTAATTATGCTAACTATGCTAGTTATGCTAATGTGGCTAAAAGTGCTAGCATTGCGATCAGCATCATCAACTCTCTCAGAAAAACACATTACCTAAAATGCTAATTATGCTACTATGCTAGCTATGCTAATGTGGCTAAAAGTGCTAGCATAGCGATCAGCATCATCAACTGACTCATGAAAACACATTAACTAAAATGCTAATTATGCTAACTATGCTAGCTATGCTAATGTTGCTAAAAGTGCTAGCATAGCGAGCAGCATCATTAACTGACTCAGAAAAACACATTCCTCCATTGGTGAAAGCTATATGTCATAAGTTAGAAAAAAAAACACTTTTTTCAAAATGGCTGCTTTTCTGTTGATTTTATCTCCATAGCAACCATTTTATGTTTTAGTCTCGCCTCGGGATGACGATGAAAATTCCAACGATGAGTTTTCGTTTGTATCTGGTGCTAAAGGTGCTTTTTTGAAAAAAATTACAGATGGCGGCCTTTTCCCAAGGTCAAAGGTCAACGACACTTCTGTGGTGTTTGTAGACTTGTTTGTATCCCAGGTGTGTGCACGTTTTGGTGACTTTTCGAGCATGCGGCGGGGGTCACATTCTCGCTGAAAGGCAGCGAAGTCGTCGTTCCAACTGCGAAAACAATATGGTCCTTGCAGTCAGTGACTGCTGCTGCGGGCCATAATAAGGAATGAGGAATAGCAGTGCGCGACTTTGCGAGCTCGCCACGCGGAGGCCGTTCAAAATCTACAACTTCTGATTGCAACATTTCTTCCAGAGTAGCTTGCCGTTGATGCCGGAAAAAGTTTCGAGACGATCGCAGATAATTCCAACGACAAGTTTACGATTGAATCCAGCGGTAAAGGTGTTTTTTATAGAAAATTCAAGATGGCGGCCTTTTCCCGAGGTCAAAGGTCGACGAAACTCCAGAGGTAGTTGTGGACTTGCTCTAGCAACATGTGAGTGAAATTTTGTGAAAATCCCTGGAAAAAAAGTTCATTTTTTCATATTGTGTAAAAACGCGAAAATGGGGAAATTGCAGATTTTGGCACAAAATGGCCGCCAAACCGTAGGTCGTGTCACCATCCCGTAATGATTTAAAAACTTCCTTTGGATATTGCGAACCAGGGTAGATTGGTTTCGTTTGGCGATTCTCAAAAAAAAAGTTCTGAATTTTTTCGTTTTTGCCGAGTCGGCACATTTTTTTCTGACGGTTTTTTGCTTACCATGCCCACATTCCTTTATCGATCTTGTCGTGCGTGACATCGTTTTGTTCAGCGCGGGCCAGGGAATTGCATATTTCCTCTTCACGACATTCCGATGAAAAATGTGCGAGCTAGCTAAGATGGCAACGGTTGCGAGCTCGCCACGCGCACGCCGTTCAAATTCTATAACTTCTAATTCCAACATTTTGTCCAAAGTAGCTGGCCGTTGATGCCCGAAAAGTTACGAGACGATTGATGAAAATTCCAACGATGAGTTTTCGTTCGTATCTGGTGCTAAAGGTGCTTTTTTGAGAAAATTACAGATGGCGGCCTTTTCCCAAGGTCAAAGGTCAACAACACTTCTGTGGTGTTTGTAGACTGGAGCTGGCAGCAAGTGTGTGCAATTGCGTGAAAATCGCTCAAACAAAAGTGTCGTTTCCCCATATCGTGGGAAAACACGAAAATCGCCAATTCTCAGAGTTCGCCACAAAATGGCCGCCAAGCCTTAGGTCGTGTGGCCGCACCGTAATGATTTCAAAACTTCTTTGGGATATCCCCGACACGAGTGTTTTGGTTTCGCGACTGTATTTTGAGGTACATTTTGTTGGGCCCCATAAGCGATTTTCGGCCCATTCATTTTTTTGACGGGATCGCTGGCCGTGATGTCATCGTCTTCGGGGGGGTGACGTTGACTTTGTGGAAAATTCAATTGCAATTTATCCCAGGTGTGTGCACGTTTTGGTGACTTTTCAAGCATGCGGCGGGGGTCACATTCTCGCTGAAAGGCGGCGAAGTCGTCGTTCCTACTGCGAAAACAATATGGTCCTTGCAGTCAGTGACTGCTGCTGCGGGCCATAATAAACATAACTACTTAATGTTAAATTACTCATATTTATTTACTATAACTTTTTAAAGTGACAATTACAGTTGAAGAGAAAACAGATGGTTTTTAATTTTTATTTAACCTTCATTTGTCCATTGAGATTAAAAACCTCTTTTCCAAGGAGGTCCTGGCCAAGAGGCAGCACATTTCAATACAAAAAATACATAAAAACTAACAATATTAAAACCACATACATGATAAAAAGCAGTTGCACATTACTGTTTCAGTCTTTGATGCTTTGAGCTTGTTCTTAAAAACATTTAAAGATACCAGTACACTTAGTTTCCAGTCTTTCTGGAACATATTCCAAGCAAAAGGAGCAGAGTGGACAAAGGCTTTTCCCCCAGCTCTGTGCGGGCGACTGGAACAGAAAGCAACAACTGGACTTTAGATCTTAAGGAGTAAGATTCCACACTTCTCCTTGTGATTAAAGAACAAATGTAGGGAGGCATGAATCCAAGCAAGGCCTTGGAAATAAAAGTGTACCACTGTTCCTGCCCCCTGGTGGTCAGAGAAGGCCCTTTTACTCTTGAATACACAATGATGCATCATGGATCTACAGTTGGCAATGAACCCCAGGGAAGCATGATACATGGTGTCCACATGAAGATGAGGCATTCATATACAGAATATCACCAAAATCCAGCGCAGATAAAAAGGTTGCAGCAACAAGGCAATTTTTTTACTTCAAAAGGAAAGCACAACTTGTTACGGAAGAAAAAGACAAGTTAAGTTTGAGGTTTTTTTACAAGTTTTTCTACGTGAGGTTTAAATGTGAGGGAGTCATCAATCCAGACACCAAGGTGCTTGTACTCATGAACCAACTCTATGACATTTCCATCCAAGGTGGACACCATTGGAATTGTTTCAGGGACCTTCTTTGAGTTTGAAAACAATATTAGTTTTGTCTTGTCAGCATTGAGAACCCATTCTTACTGATTAAGTGAGTGCTGTACTGCAACAAAAGCTTTCTGCAAGGTTTCAATGGCCTGAGCAACAGATGATCCATAACAGTAAATGACTGAGTCATCAGCATAAAAATGTAGATTAGCATCAGTGACATTTTCCCCAAGTCAATAATGTACAAAATAAATAGTGTGGATGTTTGCTTGTTACTCTAACATTAACCCTTTTTTAAATTTGATTCTGTCAGGTTAGATTATATGGACAGAGTTTAAGTCCTAATGCATAATTGCCCAATCCCAGTTTTCAAGTCTGATTCCCCCTAGATATGAATAAATACACACCAATTTTTATTTTTATTCTAAGAACTTAAAAACCTTTATGCTCTCATGGGCCACATACAATGACATGACGGGCCACATATGGCCTGCGAGCCTTGAGTTTGACACGAGATGTTGCCCTATGTAGAAGAGGATCATTTGGGGTGTAATTTAAGATATTTTGACTCTTATTTATATTAAACTGTTGCAGTGAAATGGAAATGTTTTCTTTTGTTGGTGTGCTTTTTGTTCATTTATCGCAAGTTATATCCTCATTGCAATATTGATTACGAATATCGCACATCGCGAGTTTTCATCATATTGTGCAGCCCTAGGTCATACTAGTCAATATTTAAAACTTCCCCAACATTTTGCTCTGTAATGTTTGTGGTTAAAGTTGGAAGATAAACACAAACTGGAGATATCGTGACGAATACATGTCATTGATGTCAATCGCACTTATTTTTGTGTGACCAGCACAATATTGCTATATTACAATATGCTGCACATATTTTAAGCGTGTCCCAGGCTAAATGTTGCTTGTTGCATGTATTTGAAGTTCAAGTCTCATCAGCCGTCGCGCTCCTAGGTGCCGCAAGGAACCATTTGGTGGTTGAACCTTAACCTTAATTAACCACAGTTGATACTTCTCCTTGAAAAGCCACTTGTTGTCCAAGCTACATTTCCTCAGCATTTTGTAGCTTTTCACAATCCATGAATAACAAGTAGAAAGCATCACGCACTGAACTTATGAAAGTTCCTGCTGCTTTACGTCAACGTCAACTCACATCACAGATAGCCCCAGGTTCAAGTTCTGCCACTATTTAAATTAAAATCTCATGTTAAACTAGTTTATTTTTATGGTATTGCATCAAAAATATTAATATTTCATGACTTTTCCAAAACTTTACAAAGTTTTGAAAAAATGACATTTTCTGTAAAGACCTAGACATTGCAATTTCAATTTCCCAAATTTTCTAGGTTTTTCATGAACATATTAACCTTATTCTAAGCTGGAATTCAGATTATATTTGTCCATATATGACATAAAGGTAAAAACATTTCCTTTGCATTCTAATAAATCTGTAGTAGCTAATGAATCCGTAGAAGATGGTGGATCCTCCTTTATCTAGTTTTCTTAGTGATTACAGCAGTTGTCCTGGCAGTGTTCCTGATGTGTGTGTGTGTGTACGTGCGTCTGTGTGTGTGTGTGTGTGCGCGTGTGTGTGTTTGTGTATGTGTGTGGCACACAGTTCCATGAGTCTTTTGTTATGTGACATTACATTTCAAATCAATTTTAATTGTACTGAATTCATTTGAAGTGGGAGTTAGATATTAATTACATGCTGATGTGCCACCAATCCTTGGCTTATTAAAAATATTGTACACTAAATATTTAGACTTCTTTTTTGTTTCCGGACCTTAACTTCAAGAATTATTTTCTTACTGGACCACCTTCAATTTTAATTAAAGACCCCTGCTATAAACTATCTCATCCCAGAGGGAATCAGCCCCCACCACTGTAATATCATCTGTAATTTTAACAAAAGTGTTGTTCCAGTGTGTGGGTTTGCAGTTGCGGGTGTAAGTCAGGAGTAGGGAACCTTTTTGGCAGAGAGAGCCATAAACACCACATATTTTTATTGTAGCGTCCCTTTCCCACACTTAGGCACGGAGACTTAACCTCTTTTAAGGTTGTTTATTCTGGTTACTGCAGGCCGTAACCAACGCCGTACAACTCATTCAGCAACTCTTAAATCTCTCCCGCTGAGAAGATGAATGAATGCATGCATATCTTTAGAAAACATTCATTCATGATTTCAGTAAACAGTAACCGTTATGTAATAATCATTGTTTATCATTAGAACACATGATCACATTAAACCAGTAATTATTACTACACATTACAGAGCAAGTAAAGATAACCAATAGTTCATTGATTGTAATTAAAACCTTTCAGTAAATCATTACTGCACATTACAATGTAATATTCATTAGTTGTGATTAAAAGTAAAATTTAGACTTCAAATTATGTTTACTCTTAATTTGAAATTAAAAGTAAAATGTTGACTTTCTTATTACTTTTCGCTCATTTTAACCCTGCTCAAAAGTTATTTTAGAGGAGCCATTCACCCACTCTTACATTTTCATAGTTGAATTAAAACTGTGGTTAGTAAAAGAACGGGCACTGTTCATTGGCGATTGAAACAAGGGTTACACAAACCTGTGGTCTGCAGTCTGAATCAGATCAGATCTATGTGAGAGTATCAGAATGCATCACGCATCATAACATCCATTCGCTCCCATTTTAAATGGAGAGGGGTGTCAGGTTTGCTGCCCTTGATGTTTCTCTGTTGTCTGTCTGCCTGCCATTAAGCCAGTCAATGTCATGCCCCCAGGAGCCATGCCTCACTATGATTGGTACATTGCAAAACAATGTAAAACACTGTAAAATAGCTATTCATACAAAACTAAAAGTAAACTTTCATATCAAGGTGTGGGCGGTAAAATATTGTCATCTTGCTGAGTTTTAAAAACAAAACTTTGTCTTTTTCTTCAGCCAGAGAGACAAAATTGAGGGCCTCGGTAGCAGACAGAGAGTTTGATGAATATGGCAACTTGATTGGATAGAATGCAGACAATCAGCATGAGCCCTCTTGTCTCATTGGCCTTTTGGTGGCACAAACATCACGCTAAATTCTGAGATGTGAAAGTAAAATCAAAGATGGGGAGAAAGCGAGATGTGAGACAAAGAATTTTTCGCAAACGCAAAAATGTTTTTTTTGAACAAAGAGAAAGATTTTGAAACCAAATATTTAATGTTTTCATTTGCAACTTAGAAAGTTTTGTTTTTTAAAACAGAACATTTTCATTGCAAATTAGGACATTTTTATCTCTAAACTGGGACATTTGTTCTCAATGTGGTGGCCCAAATATCACTGCATATACAAAGGCCCTGAAAAGCTTGATCCAATTTTAACAAACATTTACATACAGCACACGTTTGATCAGAATAAACAACAAATTGCACAAATTAATACGTTTACACGGTTTCACAGGACTACTCTAAACATCATTTCCGCACGGAAACACAAAAATTCTCCATAGTCAGGCAGCTTGCCCGCACAGAGCAGCCGGCCTGTCCTGTTTGTGCCTCAAAGCCTCCTTCAGTGTGCACACCGTCTACACCTGACTTAGAAGCCAGTAGTGCAGTAATCTCCTCAAATAAGAGTAAAAGGGTTACACGCTACACAATCGGATCAACATCGGCATAACCCCCCCCCCCACACACACACACACACACAGTCTCCTCTTGATGAATTTTTCGAGTCTAATCCAACCAGAGGATTCAGAATGGCATGTATGCATGACACATTTTTATTCTTATCAGCTGTTTATTTTGGTTGTCTCCATGGAAATGCAGGTAGTGCTGACATTGAGGGCAATGAGTTGAGTAGCCATAAGTCCACATAGGTCTCTACTGGTTAATTAGGGAGGATAGTGTTAGTTCTACATCTCAACTGTGAAATAAGAAATGACAATTTGGAATTTCATTATTTTTATACATTTAAATTATATATGAAATATAAACTGATAAGATTTATTAAGTAACTTTATAAATGTAACCACACAGGAATAAATACTGTAAATATGCTTAAATATTTTGTTTACTTGGGTCATTTTACATTAGAGTGAATAGAAACTGACTTGTTTGTAGAACATTCTAGCTGTGACATGACTCCAGTTAGTTTGGTTTAAACCCACCAGTACAGACAGAATGGATCTGACTGTTGATTCTCCACAGACTGGACCAGCCGGGCTCAGAGACTCCTAGTGGTCCATCTGCCCAGCAGCATCAAAAACAGCTGGACTCCATCTTTCTGGTCTGCACATGAACAACTACTTTTCCATCATTCTGTTGACAGTCATCTCCATTCTGCACTTTGGACACCAGTGGACTATCAGTGTGTCCAACATGGAGCTGATGTTTGGCTCCATGACTTCACTCCGATTTGCTCATTCATCTGGAATTCTGTTTCAGCTGCTGGAGGACGACATTGTCACTTTTGCGAAGAAGGAGCTGAAGAAGATCCAGAAGCTTCTGAGTCAGAGGGAGGATGAGGATGAGCTGGAGGCTGAAGATGAAGAGCAGAGGAGCAGCAGAGAGTCACTGATGAAGATCACAGTGAACTTCCTGAGGAGAATGAAACAGGAGGAGCTGGCTGATCGACTGCAGAGCAGTAAGAGGATTTCTCTGAAGGTTTCAGCTGTTGAGAAATTAAGATTTACTGATGTATCAACACATGGAACCACAAGGATTCAAACCCTCATCACTCAGGGCTGCAGAGAGTTGATTTGCTGTTTGTTGTCTTTATTCAGGATCTCCAGCAGTTTGTCAACGTAAAGTCCAATCTAGTCTGAAGAAGAAGTTCCAGTGTTTGTTTGAGGGGATGGCTAAAGCAATAAACCCAACCCTTCTGAATGAGATCTACACAGAGGCAGCATCCAAGAAAGCAGACAGAGCAGAAACAACCATCAGACAAGAAGAGCTCTTTCAACTCCCAGCTGGAAGACAAGAACCAATAAGAACCGTGATGACTAAGGGAGTGGCTGGCATCGGGAAAACAGTATTAACACAGAAGTTCACTCTGAACTGGGCTGAAGGCAAAGCCCACCAGAATCTCCACTTCATATTTCCATTCACTTTCAGAGAGCTGAATGTGCTGAAAGAAGAGAAGTTCAGCTTGGTGGAACTTATTCATCACTTCTTCCCTGAAACCAAACAAGCAGGAATTTTCAGATTTGAAGACTTCCAGGTCCTCTTCATCTTTGATGGTCTGGATGAGAGTCGACTTCCTTTGGACTTCCACAAGACTCAGATCCTAAATGACCCTAGAGAGTCCACCTCAGTGGCTGATATGCTGAGAAACCTCATTAGGGGAAACCTGCTTCCCTCTGCTCTCATCTGGATAACCACACGACCTGCAGCAGCCAATCAGATCCCTGCTGAGTGTGTTGACATAGTGACAGAGGTCAGGGGGTTCAATGATCCACAGAAGGAGGAGTACTTCAGGAAGAGGTTCAGAGATGAAGAGCAGGCCAGCAGGATCATCTCCCACATCAAGAGATCACGAAGCCTCCGCATCATGTGCCACATCCCAGTCTTCTGCTGGATCACTGCTACAGTTCTGGATGATCTGCTGAAGAGCAGAGAGGGAGGAGAGATGCCCAAGAACCTGACTGAGATGTACATCCACTTTCTGGTGCTTCCGGCCAAAGTCCAGAAGGTCAAGTATGGCAGAGGAGCTGAGATGGATCCTCACTGGAGTCCAGAGAGCAGGGAGATGATGGAGTCTCTGGGAAAACTGGCTTTTGAGCAGCTGCAGAAAGGAAACCTGATCTTCTATGAATCCGACCTAACAGAGTGTGGTATCAATATCAAAGCAGCCTTGGTGTACTCAGGAGTGTTCACACAGATCTTTAGAGAGGAGAGAGGCCTGTACCAGGACAAGGTCTTCTGCTTCATCCATCTGAGTGTTCAGGAGTTTCTGGCTGCTCTTCATGTCCACCTGACCTTCATCACCTCTGGACTCAACCTCATGGAGGAACAGCAATCACAGATGTCTCAGCATAAACAGAGAAGATCAGTCCAGTTGTACCAGAGTGCTGTGAAGAAGGCCTTAAAGAGTCTAAACGGACACCTGGACTTGTTCCTCCGCTTCCTCCTGGGTCTTTCACTGCAGACCAATCAGAGACTCTTACGAGGTCTGCTGACTCAGACAGGAAGTAGCTCAAAGATCAATCAGGAAACAGTCCAGTTCATCAAGGAGAAGATCAGTGAGGATCTGTCTGCAGAGCAAAGCATCAACCTGTTCCACTGTCTGAATGAACTGAATGATGCTTCTCTAGTGGAGGAGATCCAACGGTTAAGGAGGTTAGGACGTCTGTCCACAGAGAAACTGTCTCCTGCTCAGTGGTCTGCTCTGAGCTTCATCTTACTGTCATCAGAAGAAGATCTGGAAAAGTTTGAACTGAAGAAATACTCTGGTTCAGAGAAGGGTCTTCTGAGGCTGCTGCCAGTGGTAAAAGCCTCCAACAAAGCTTTGTAAGAATTCTCAGGAAAATCACCTACACAGTGAATAAATGAATCTGAGTGGAAACATGACAGATTCAATAACTGCTGTCTGACTTTGTTTTCTTCAGGTTGGATAATTGTAATCTGTCGGAGAGAAGCTGTGCAGCTCTGTCCTCAGTTCTAAGATCTCAGTCCTCCAGACTCAGACTTCTGGACCTGAGTAACAACAACCTGCAAGATTCAGGAGTGAAGCTGCTATCAGCTGGACTGAAGAGTCCATACTGTAAATTGGAGACTCTCAGGTCAGGTTTGATTTAAATGTTGATTATCTACATCTGTCTGGTTTTAATCTGATTCAGGAGAAAATGTCAGATGTGTCAGTGACAAAGGAACAGCAGTAGGTAGATGTCAAAGTTAATTCTGAAAACACAAGACAGCATTAACAAAGAAAACAGACCAAGATCTGAGTACACTTTTACAGTCACAGACCCATTCACCCAGTCACAAACACATTAATACACTGGTGGTCGCTCCGCTGCCAAACACAGGCGCCCGCCTACCACCAGAGGGAAGGTGGGGTTCAGTGTCTTGCCCAAGGACACTTCGACTCATGGGTGAACAAGACGGGAATCGAGCCTGCAACCTTACGATCATGGGTCGACCACCCTACCGCCGCACCACGGCCCGCCCTTTATGACAGTGCCAATATGAAATTTTCTCCGCAACAACTGTGCCATCACCACCTATAATGTCAATTGTAATACTGTCAGAAGTCACAGCTCTGTCTCCCCCTCTGCTCAGCATCCCCAAGCAACCACAGCGCACACTTCCTGGGGGCCGCACACCTGACTCTCATTCACTCAATCACCCACAGCATACGTAAAGCACTACACTGAAATTCACTAAGTCACTCAAAAGGAGAGATCCCGGTGGCAGATGAAGGGGGAGTATTATGGGCATACTCGATCCATATTGGGAATTGGGACCAGTCCTGTTGATTCTGTGCCGCCAGACAGCGGAGGGCTGCCTCCAGTTCCTGGTTCGCTCTCTCCGCTTGGCCATTTGACTGTGGATGGTAGCCGGAAGTGAGACTGACCGTGGCCCCCAAGGCCGAACAGAAGGCCTTCCAGACCTGAGAAGTGAACTGGGGGCCACGGTCGGAGACAATGTCCACAGGGATGCCATGGTGGCGAAAAATGTGGTTGACCATGAGGTTAGCTGTCTCAGTGGCAGTGGGGAGTTGAGGAAGGGGAATGAAATGAGCCATCTTAGAAAAACGATTTACAACGGTGAGGATGACTGTGTTACCGTGTGACAGGGGAAGACCAGTGACAAAATCCATGGCCAGGTGAGACCAGGGGCGGTTGGGAGTAGGAAGGGGATGGAGCAGACCTGCTGGGGCTGAGGATGAAGACTTAGACCGGGCACACGTGGAGCAGGCTGCGATGTACTCCCGCACGTCCTTTTCTATGGCAGGCCAATGGAACCTCTTACGGAAAAGACTCAGGGTCCGGTGCACTCCCCCGTGGCAGGCTAAACGGGAGGTATGCCCCCAGGTGATGACCTCCAAATGAAGCTCAGCCGGAACGAACAAGATACCCCTGGGGATAGGAGGGTGGTCGTTGAGGTTACTCAGGGCTTGGAGTACCTTATTTTCGATTTCCCAAGTGAGGGCTCCGATTATGCAGGTGGACGGCAGGATATTGGAAGGGGTGTGTTCAGAAGGGCTGTATTTCCAGGACAGAGCGTCAGGCTTGACATTACGGGATCCGGGTCTGTAAGTGATCGTGAAATTGAAGCGGTCGAAAAAGAGACACCATCGAGCTTGCCTGGAGTTGATCCTCTTGGCGGAGCGGAGATAGGCCAGGTTCTTATGGTCGGTCCATACGATAAACGGCTGCTCGGCTCCCTCCAACCAGTGACGCCACTCCTCCAGTGCCAGCTTGATGGCGAGTAGCTCCCGGTTCCCTACATCTTAATTCTGTTCTGCTGGTGACAGTTTGCGTGAGAAAAATTCACAAGGTTTCATTTTGCCTGTGGTGGCTTCCTTCTGGGAGAGGACAGCCCCAACACCAGAGTCCGAACCATCAACTTCGACAATGAATTGTCGTGATGGGTCAGGTTGGATGAGGATAGGTGCAGTAACAAAAAGGTTTTTGAGTTTGTCGAAGGCTTGCTGAGCTTCTGTGGTCCAGATGAACGGACGATTAATGGACGTAAGACGAGTGAGGGGGGAAGCGATGCTGCTATAGATTCTAATGAAACGTCTGTAGAAGTTTGCGAAACCTAAGAACTGTTGAAGTTTCTTTCGATTTTCAGGAGGTGCCCAGTTGGTGACAGCCTCAATCTTAGAGGGGTCAGGACGAATGCAGCCGGCCTCAATGATGTAGCCTAAGAACTGGACACTAGACACATGGAACTTGCATTTCTCATGCTTGACGTAGAGCTGATTTTCGAGTAATCTCTCGAGTAAGAGACGTACATGATGTTCGTGCTGGGCCTGATCATGAGAGTAGATGACTATATCATCTAAGTAAACAAAAATGAAACGATTGAGAAAGTCATGAAGGATGTCGTTGACCATTCTCTGGAAGACTGCCGAGGCGTTGGTGAGGCCAAAGGGCATGACCAAATATTCATAGTGCCCTAGGGGGGTGTTGAAGGCAGTCTTCCATTCGTCGCCATCTTTAATGCGAACCAAATGACAAGCATTACGGAGGTCTAGCTTTGTGAAAATGCGGGCTTTCTGAACGGAGTCGAAAACTGATGTGATTAATGGCAGACAGTATTTATCTTTGACAGTGATCTGATTAAGTTCGCGGTAGTCAATGCATGGCCTGAGTGTTTTATCTCTCTTTTCCACGAAGAAAAATCCCGCTCCCACAGGGGAGGAAGAAGGTCGAATGTGACCCAAAGCGAGCGCTTCCTGAACATACTGCTCCATAGCGTTTTTTTCAGGACCAGACAGGTTAAATAGTCGGCCCTTAGGTAAGGGAGCACCTGGCAGGAGATTAATCTTACAATCATAGGGTCTGTGAGGAGGAAGAACGCTAGCCTTGGTTTTGCTAAACACAGCTTTTAAGTCGTGGTAACAATGCGGGATAGCAGTTAAATTTACGGGAACAGAACTCTCGGGGTCAGGGGTGGACACACGTGGTATGGCGGATAATAAACAGTTAGCGAAGCAGTAAGGGCTCCATTGAGTGACGGATCCCTGGGACCAGTTGAATTGTGGATTATAAGCCAGGAGAAAGCTAACACAATAGGAGTATGGGCAGACTGAGTGATGAAAAATTGGATAGATTCTCTATGGTTACCTGACGTGACTAGCAGGATGGGCTTGGTGCGGTGAGTAATACATGATAGGTGCTGACCCCCAAGACCGGATGCTTCTATGGGGGTGTCCAGAGGTCCTGTGGGGATGGACAAGCGGTTGACAACATGGAAATCAATTAAGCTCTGCTCAGCCCCAGAGTCAATGAGGGCCCTTAAATCATGAACTTGAAGGTCGAGGCATGACTTGACAGGCAAAAACAGAAATTCTTTACCAGAATCAGTGGCTGTGCTCTCCCCCCACGGCCTGTTGTCTAGCGAGGGGCTTGGGAGTTTAAACGAAGTGGACATCCAGAAACTACGTGGCCTTTAGTCCCACAGTAGAAGCAAGCTCCAACTTCGCGTCTCCTGCGTCGCTCCTCCTCCGATAGCCTAGAGCAGAGGTCGGGAACCTATGGCTCGCGAGCCATATATGGCTCTTTTGATGGTCACATGTGGCTCGCAGACAAATCTTTAATTATAGTTTTTTTTTTTTTCATTAGTCCAGTCCTTCTCGGGCGCGATGCGATGCCAGAGGCGCGCAGTAGTAGCGGTGCTTAGAGAGAGAAATCTGCGCCAGCGCTATCAGTTACTATTATCTATTATTTCACAGAGTTTGTACCAGCTGGAAACCTGTGAATTGACGTGCCTAAAACTACGCGCTCCCGTCTCTGAGAAAGAGCGCGCAGATGCGGGGATGGGATGTGTGAGGGAGAAAGCAGAGGGTGGGGCTGAGGTGTTGTGGGGACAGGCAGCAGGTGAATCGCGCAGGGATTGTAAAAACGTAAAACCCACTGCCCGTCACTGCAGCGTGTGAGTGTGTGTTTGGCTCCCCGTCTGCATGTGAGCAGTCTTTGTCACATCTACAGAACATTCAGACCTACGATGACGTTTAAAGTCTCAACGCCTGCATGAAGCAGAAACTCACCACGTATCAACCAGACTAGACCATCAGCAAAACTACCACGAGAAATACTCATCATTTATTAGCAACAGAATAACAATGTTATTAAAAAAGAATCCACAGACTTATTGTACTTTAAAAATGTTGAAATTAAATCAAATGCACACATTCATTTGTATATTTAGTTTTAAACAAATTGTCGCGGACTGAGTTGGGTGGCTGTTGGGCCACGTTAAAAGTCTGGAGTTCATTGAACGCGTCAAGCAGAGATCTGATTGGCCCTCAGTTCTGTCGCTCAGCCTGTTGTTAGGTAGTTTGGACCAATGGGGTTCAGCTATGGGCCGAATAAGGGAAATGGGAGGGCTGCAGCGGGAGCAGGGGAATATAAAGTTGGGAGAAGCGCTCTCGTGTCGGCGGGAGAGATTCAGGAGTTGCTGAATTAATTGAAGGGCGTTTGTTGCGGTCTGCAGTAATCGGAATAAAGAACTTTAAAAGAGGTTAAGTCTCCGTGCCTCAGTGTGGGGAAGGGACACTACATTATTGTGTGGCTCTTTCGAAATTACATTTCAAAATATGTGGCATTTATGGCTCTCTTGGCCAAAAAGGTTCCCGACCCCTGGCCTAGAGTGACCGATCTGCATGGGCTCATCCGGAGGTTTGGAGGGAAAGGAGAGCTGATCAAAGGAAAGGTGATCATGCTCTGTTCGATCGGTGACGTGTAAGCGGACTTTAGAGGACGAGGAGGTGGATGATTTCGCTGCCTTTGACGTTTTCGTATCCTAATGTCCGATCTAAGAGCTGCAGAGACTAACTCCTCAAAGGAGCGTGATTCAGGTTGAGAACAGAGGTGGTCTTTTATTTGTTCGTTCAGGGATTTGTAAAAAAATACCTTTAAGATCGGGCCAGCCAGCTTCCACCGCTAAAATGCGGAAGTCGATGACATGATCGCTTACGGGTCGGCTCCGCTGTTTGAATGCGAGTAGCCGCCGGGTCGCTTCTTACTGCTTACGAGGTTGGTCAAATATAAGGCGAAATTCACTGAGGAAACATTCATAAGACAGGTGAGTGATAGGATTGGCAGAGAGGAAGGCTTGAGCCCACTGGAGAGCTTTGTTTCGCAGAGAATTAATAATGAGTGTGATCTTACTGTGTTCGGTTTGATAGTATCTGGGGGCTTGTTGACATATCAACTGGCACTGCAGCAAAAATCATCCGCAGGCTTCAACATCCCCGAAGAAGGGTTCCAGTCGGAGTCGGATATTTATGGGGGTGGACGGTGATCCGGAAGCGGGAGGAGGTGAATTGACGGAAGCATGAGCTGTGGCGGGCGAAACATGGGAGAATTGACTGGTTATTTCATGTAAAGTCTGAGTCATACCATCCAGGCGATGGAAAAGGTCCTGCTGGGCCGCAGCCACTTGCGACAGGGCGTCCGCTTGACGTCCGAGCATAATGCCTTGTTGGGAAACGGCTAGTCTGAGTCCTTCCGGGTCAGCTGGGTCGGGATTATGGCCAGTCCGTTCTGTCATGGCTACAGAACACTTTCGGACCCTGATGCTGGAACTCAGAAGAAACACAGCGGAAGACGAGCGTGGCAGGTAAGAGATTTAATGGGAGATTCAGGAGACAGAGTTTGAGCAGGACATGAGGTATGTCCCTGGCGTGAGGCAGATGCTGGTGGCGTCACTGGTGGGTTCCTCCACAGGAAAGTGCAGCCGTCTGAAGGGGAGGTCCAAAGAACAGAGGCAACGGCAGAGGCTCGAGGTGTGACCGCAGGAGAAGACAGAGTGGGGGATCCGGGCTGAGGCTGATTCTGGCGACCACTCGTGGTAATGGATTCCATCAGGGGTAACGGACTGGCGAAGACTGATGATCCTGGAGCTCCTTAAGAAGGCGGATGAGGTGATGAGGTAAGTGGTCGCAGCTGGGGAGAATCAGCAGCCAAGCGGAGAGGAGAGGGGGAGGAGTCTGACAGGCACCATATCAGTGGGATTATATAAGTTTGCTTCCTTCCACTCCCTTTCAAGCAATATATATTAATATGTCTAATTAACCTAAGTTTGATTAGTTACTGTATGAATGTATAACTGATGATTATATTGCTTTTGTGTATTATTTCTACTTAATTGCTTGAAATAAACCATTTCAAATCAAATAAAAAAAAATCATGAACCCTCTGGGCAATTAGTTATCAGTCTTTTATGGAGGTACCATCATTTTTGTCCAGCCCTATTTCATTTTTTTTTAATAATACTGTTAATCAACAACTGAAAAGTAATGGCTGATTTTGATTATTGAATTTTCAATAAATTTTAATTTATTGTTACTTTTGAACGTTTCAAGTAATTTCAGTGAGGATTATGGACTTTCTTTTTTTAACTGAGGGGTACCAACAAATTTGTCCACCACTGTATATCTTTACTGCATTTGTTGCTTCAGACATCGGTGATCAAACACTTCTCAAAGTCCTTCATGGTGTTCATAACCAGAATCTTGGACCGGTCCGGTGAACCGAGTGGTTTGGCGTAAATCCTGCAGGCTTTAACCCAAGTGTTCTCAATCTGCTTACGCATCCTGAGAAGCCTGGCATGTTTGGCGATTCTATTCCTTCTGGTCAGATGATCGTTCAGATAAGCAGCGGATCCTTTCGCGGATTCACAAACCTGATGAGGAACGCTGGTTTATCCATCTCCTTTCTCCTGGGGAGCGGGTGGCAGGTCTCTATGGTATTTAGAACTAGGGAAATCCCTTTAGACGTAAAAATTATTGCATTTGGTGTTCCAGAGATTCTCCATCGCCCCCCATTTCAGAAGAACTGCTAGGAATGCTAGAGCTATTAGCATTAGCATTGCTAGCCCCAGCTGCATTTAGCTTTGCCCAAGGTTTGATCTGTAATCCAGTGAGAATGACATTGTTCATTGCTTGCTGTTGCATCTCATCCATTCTTTTTTCTAGAATCTCGAACCGATTATCTCATTGGTCGTTTGGAGCTCGGAGTCTTCGGAACTCTTCAACTTTCTCCAGTGTAGTAGCTAGCTTAGCATGGATTTCAGCGAGTGCAGCTTTAATGTCATCGTCGTTACTTGTTATTTGTTTTTATGTCACATTGCTGTTTTTCAGAATGATTTATTTTATGATGAGCTTTTTCAGCAGAATGAAAGTCTGTCTATCAATCAAAATAAACAAGGCGGAGACACTTTTGTGATTGGCGACATCAAAGTCACTTCAATGAACGTGACAGCGCAATGCACACCCCTCAACACTAGGTTGGAGTATGCTCCTCAAACAGTGAATTGTGGGAAACGGCATCCTGACAGTTCTTGTAGTTAAAATGGTCAAATAAAATAATTTAAAATACCTATTGATAAAAAAGATGTCATATTTGTAGATATCATAATTATAGAAAATTTAATAACACAGATCATAGTAAGGGAAAGAGTCACATTAAATCTCAACTGAATGTTAAGGACAACTCCAACTTCCTCATCTTGTTCAGTCTCGCTGCAGCTCAGTGTTCGCCTTCATCTCACCACCTTTTCTTGTCTGTAGCTGCGGTCTCACCAACGATTCAGGCGAGGCGCTGGTTCATCTCAAACATGCCTATCGCTGCTTTTATTTAGTCATGAATAATTGATGATGATAAATAAAAAGTGAAAATGTCATCTGTTACTTTGTCATCAGAGCGGGTCCCACCTGACTGAATTTACCAAGTTCCTGGACTTCCAGCTGCATCACTGCTCCTGAACACACTATTCTGTCTGATTGCAGGTTGGTGAGATGCAGTTTGTCAGAGAACAGCTGTGAAGCTCTGGGCTCAGCTTTGGAGAAAAACCCATCTAATCTGAAAGTACTGGACCTGAGCGGGAACAAGAACCTGCAGGATTCAGGAGTTCTTCAACTGTGTGGTTTTCTGGAGAGTCCAGACTGCAGACTGCAGACTCTGAGGTCAGTAAAGAAGCTGAACTCCATGAAGGATGAGAAGAACGTATCAGTTGAAGAACTTTCTGATGTTTCACTGGAAGATTTTGTGTCTACAGCCGGGTTCAAGATAAAGATACTTAAGTGATCCCAGTTTGGGAAATTGGGTAAACAAAAATTAAAACAAACTGATGATTGTTTTTTTTTTTTTTTCATCAATTGAATTGATTGGGCTGAGCTGATGATTGATATAAACTGATCTGTTTCAATCAGGATCTTGTAAATCCAACCTATTTTCTTAACGTGAAGGAGGGTCTAAGGGCAGGGATGCTCAGTTTACCTTAATCCGTTTAGTTAGAGTTTAGTATCATCCTATTGAATTCTATGCATTTATGATCCTTTTTGATTGTATGTTTACCTTACAATTAACGGTACAAAGCCCATTGAGACGACTGTTGTTGTGAATTTGGGCTATATAAATAAAATTGAAATTCAATTGAATTATTTTAGAACACTGATCAATTTCATGTCAGAAAAAATGTTTACAAATCCGCCTGTAGAAAGTTCAGGTTGGCGTCTAAATAAGTTTTAGCTTCCAGTTTTTAGAAATACCAAAGGATTCTACATTAAATCTATTTGAAGAAAATAGATCTTTAAATATTGAATCTAGAATAGACACTTCCTTTGAATGTCACTAGTACAACAAAAACACACAAAGTCTTCTTTGGTCAGTGCATTTTTCAGTCACTGAAAACAAGAAATTAATTTCTATTGGTAAATTAATTTACCAATAGAAATTAAAAACTGTCACCCCTTATTTTTGTAACTGTTTAGAAAGGTTTTCTAAATGTTAAAATATGCTGAAACATGAAAAGTTCAACTCAAGCCCAAATACAACAAAATAAATTTTGAATAGAGTTCAACACTTCATACAACACAAAGTTATTGAGCATGACTTGGACCAGGGTTAGTCACCATAAGGGGTAACAAACTGGCGATGAACTGTGGTGAGGAGTCTCCTTTTAAGCAGCAGCAGCAGATGAAGAGAGTGGAGTCAGCTGGTGGCAATCAGGCAGAGAAGCAGGCAGAGCTGGAGGGGGGAAGAGTTTGACAGGCACCATGACAGTGCCCCCCCCCCCCAACGACCGCCTCCAGGCGGTGCAGGACGTCGATCAGGGTGGGCACGATAGAACGCCGAGATGAGGGCAGGGACCAAGATCAGGGAACGGGAGACCCAAGAACGTTCCTTTGGACCGTAGCCCTCCCAGTCCACTAGGAACTGGTGCCCACGACCCCGGTGGCGGACGTCCAGAATCTGGCTAACGGTGTAAGCAGGGGCACCATCAATGATCCGGGCGAGAGGAGGGGAAGTGGACGGCGGGCATAGCTCGCTGTCGACCACAGGCTTGATCTGGGAGACGTGAAACGATGGATGGATCTTGAGTGCCGTAGGTAGCCGGAGACGGACGCAGTTGGGACTAATGACTTTGTCAGTGGCGTAGCGACCTATAAATCGTGGGGCAAGCTTGCGAGAAGTAGCATAAATGGGAATGTTGCGTGATGACAACCAGACCTTCTGTCCTGGGAGGTACGCGGGACCCGCCACCCGGTGACGATTGGCTGCACGGCAGTTTATGTCCCTGTTGCGGAGCAACGCATCCCTGGTCTGACGCCAGATCTCCTGGCAACGTTGAAGGTGGTCCTGAACAGAAGGAACAGCGAGGTCCAACTCATGAGAGGGAAACAGAAGGGGTGCATAATCCAGAGCGGCCTCAAAAGGGGTTAGACCCGTGGCAGAAGAGGGGTGCGTGTTATGGGCGTATTCCGCCCAAACCAGGTAAATGGACCAGTCTGAGGAGTTGCGGTCGGCCAGACAGCGTAGCGAGGCCTCCAGCTCCTGATTGGCACGTTCTGCCTGGCCGTTAGACTGGGGGTGATAACCTGAGGTCAGGCTCACAGTGGTCCCCAGGGCACTTCCCCAAGGCCTTCCAAACCTGGGAGACGAACTGGGGTCCCTGATCAGAGACGATGTCAACGGGGAGCCCATGGTGGCGGAAAACCTGCTGCACCAGAATTTCTGTAGTCTCAGTGGCGGTGGGTAACTGAGGTAGGGGAATGAAGTGGACAAACTTAGAAAAGCGGTCAATGACAGTAAGGATGACGGTGTTACCCTGAGATGGGGGGAGTCCAGTGACAAAATCCAGAGCTACGTGAGACCACGGGCGGCTGGGGGTAGATAACGGCTGGAGGAGGTCTGATGGAGGTAAATTGGAGGAACTGGAGCGAGCGCAGGTGGTACAGGTGGCAACATACTCCTTAACATCCTTGGACATGGAGGGCCAGTAAAACCTCCGCCGAAGAAGGTTGAGAGTCCTGGCTACCCCGCCGTGGCAGGCAATGCGAGAGGCATAGGCCCATGTGATGGCGTCAGACCTGAGGGATTGAGGGACATAGAGAGTACCATCAGGGGGGTCCGGGTGGTCGGGTTCCTCACCTTGGGCTTGCAGCACTTTGTTTTCAATGTCCCAGGTGATGCTGCCAATGATGCAGGAGGAAGGAATGATGGGAGCTGAGGTGTGGTCCTGGTCATCGGAGCTGTATTTCCGTGAAAGACCGTCTAGCTTGATATTCCGGCTTCCGGGTCTGTAAGTTATCAAGAAGTTGAAGCGATCAAAGAATAAGCACCAGCGGGCTTGACGGGAATTGAGTCTTTTGGCGGATCGAAGATAAGATATTTTTGTGGTCGGTCAACACTATAAAAGGATGGACCGCACCCTCCAGCCAGTGACGCCATTCTTCGAGAGCAAGTTTTATAGCAAGCAGTTCACGATTCCCCACATCAGCGGGAGAAAGTTTCTTTGAGAAAAAGGCGCAGGGCTTTAGCTTGCCAGAGTGTTCTTCACGCTGGGAGAGAACAGCTCCTACTCCTGAGTCAGATGCGTCCACTTCGACCACGAATTGCCTGAAGGTGTCTGGTTGGATCAATATGGGAGCGGAGACAAAGAGGTTTTTAAGTGTGTCAAAGGCTTTCTGAGCAGCGGGAGTCCACTGGTAGGACCGGGTAGTGGAGGTGAGCTGAGTCAGGGGGGGCAGCGATAGCACTGTAGTTTCTTATAAAGCGCCTATAGAAATTGGCAAACCCCTAAAATTGCTGTAGCTTCCTACGAGTGGTAGGTGGTTCCCAACAGGAAACAGCCTCTATTTTAGCCGGGTCGGGACGGATGCTGCCGGCTTCAAAGATGTAGCCTAGGAAAGGTATTACGTTGGAGTGGAACTGACATTTCTCTGCCTTAACAAAAAGCTGATTCTGGGATAACCGTTGTAGTACTTGACGAACATGGGCTTGATGTTGATCGGGGTGTTTAGAGTAAATGAGAATGTCGTCCAGAAAAACAAAGACGAAACAGTTAATGAAATCCCGTAAAACGTCATTAACTAAGCGTTGGAAAATGGCAGGAGCGTTGGTTAAACCAAATGGCATGATGAGGTATTCATAATGACCGAGAGGGGTGTTGAATGTGGTTTTCCACTCGTCACCCTCTTTGATCCGAATGAGATGGTAAGCGTTACGTAGGTCTAGCTTGGAAAAAATGCGTGCTTCCTGGATAGTCAAAAACGGAAGAGATTAGTGGAAGAGAGTATTTGTCTTTTACAGTGATTTGATTGAGCTCACGATAATCAATGCAGGGTCTGAGGGTTTTATCTTTCTTCTCGACGAAGAAGAACCCAGCGCCGACAGGAGAAGATCAGGGACGAACGTGCCCCGAGGACAGCACCTCCTGAATATACTTCTCCATCGCTACTTTCTCGGGACCCGAGGGGTTAAACAGTCTTCCCTTAGGAAGTGTCACACCCTCTAGTAAAGTGATACAGCAGTCGTAGGGTGGGAAGGGTGGGAAGGTAAGGAACCAGCTTTGGTCTTACTGAAAACGGAGCGGAGATTGTGATGGCAGCTAGGAACGTTAGACAGGTCAATTTCTTCAGTACTTTCGACAGAAGTGGAGCTAACAGGTGGAATAGCAGATTGGAGACAGTTGGCGAGACAGAATTTGCTCTAACCAATAATGCACTGGCGGACCCAATCAAATTGCGGGTTGTGATGGCGTAGCCAGGAAAATCCCAAAATGCTAGGATTCTGGGGGGTTTGCGTGACGAAAAACTGAGCATATTCACGATGATTACCAGAGGAAACCAACAGAACTGGCTTAGTGTGGTGAGTAATAACAGAAAGCTATTGACCCCCTAAACCAGCGGCCTTAACAGGAGAAGGAAGGGCCTCAGTAGGCAGGGATAAACGGATAACGATACTGTGGTCAATAAGGTTCTGTTTGGCTCCGGAGTCAATCAAGGCTTGGAGGTTCAGAGTCTCTGGAGCATGACTCAGCTTGACAGGAATCAGGAGGAAATGCTTTGAAGATGTTATTTCATCACCTGCCCTCGGCCTGTCCTCTGGCGGGGGGTTTCGGAGTAGGTGACACTGGTGTACCTGGTGACTTGGTTTCCCACAATAGAAACATGTGCCTTCGACCTGCCGTCTCTGCCGTTCTTCTGCCTGATCTACATGGGCTCTTCGGGTTGACTGCGGGGAGATTCAGACTGGGTTATAGGGGAAAAGTGTGGTGTTGTACCTGGCGATGGAACAACCAGAGTTTTGCGTGGTGTTGGAAGTCTTTCGTGCTGCCGCTCGCGTAAGCGGGTATCGGAGCGGAGAGCAGCCTTGACGAGCTCCTCAAAGGAGTTGGTTTCAGGCTGAAAACACAGGTGATCTTTTATGTTTCACTGAGGGATTGATAGAAGACCCCTCTTAAAGCAGGATCCGTCCAGCATGCTTCCACCGCCAGGATCCTAAAATCAATCACATGATCACTCACTGATCGATTACATTGTTTCAGGGCGAGAAGCTTACGGGCGGCCTCCTTTTGCTTCCTGGGCTGGTCAAACACCAGTTTGAGTTCTTCTATAAAATGTTCGTAGGTCAGGTGAGTGACGGGATTGACAGCCAAAAAAGCCTGGGCCCACTGCAGGGCTTTATTACGAAGTGAATTTATAATTAAAGTAATTTTACTGAGATCGGAATTGTAGTACCTTGGGGCTTGCTGGAACAGCAAATGACATAGTAGCAGAAAACCTCCACAGGCCTTGACGTCGCCGAAATATGGCTCAGGTTGTAGGCGGAAGTTCTCAGGTGACGGAGCGGAGGCGGAAGTGGCGGCAATGCCGGAAGCAGGAAGAGTCGATGCGGGAGTAGCATTTTGGCCAGCTAAATCCATGAGAGTAGTGTTGATACCTTTGATACGGGAAATAAGGTCTTCTTGGACTGTGGTGACACGGGAGATGGTGCTGTACAGGTATCTATGTCTGAAAATGGAACACGGGGGGATGGGGGGTTTAGAGGAGGGGGTAGTCAACCAATCATAGTGCAGCACTCAGAGGATTTGGTAAAGTTAGCAAAAAAAGTCTGTTTTTTCTGTCTTTTAATGAGAAATGATCTCATTGTGCTGTAAATGCAGACATTAATTTGTTGTTAGCAGATTGGCTTTGAATATTAATCATCAACAGAATAAATGTGGAACATCTGCCAAGTGGAGTCACATCTCTTCTTCCTCCTCCCTGTGTCCTGACTGACAACCCGTCTTGTTTCCTGTTAAGCTCCTACCCCGAATCAGTGAGTCTCCATCCTCACAGTCCTCCCCAACAAGGAGTTAGGGAGTAAGGCAGGAATTTGGGCACATCTTGTGTCTCTTTATTTATTTTTTGACATCTGACATTTTTTTTTTGAACTCTTTATTTTTGTTTTATCATCACAACACAAAACAAACATAACAACTCCCTGAAACAGTTTTGACCTTAAGTCCACATTCAGTATAGTGTAAAGCAGGTAAAACAAAAATTACAATAAAAAAAAAAAACACTGATGCAAGATGGGACAAGCAGTTCAGTTAAACATATATTCATACAACCACAATCAAAGGTACAAGGAACAGTCACAACCCCAAATATATTTTAACTGCGTGCCATCGACGTTCAAAGATATCTGATTTTAGTTGTAGCAATGCTGTCATTTTTTCCATCAAATAAACGTGTTTGATTCTTTGTTTCCATTCAGTTACAGAAGGTGATGTTACATTTTTCCAATTACCTGTTATGGTTTTATTTGCGACCAGTAATAAAATGCGCATTATATATTTTTGATCAGTGATCTGTGAGCAGCAGTATGGTTTCATGCCCCGTAAGAGCACCACTGATGCCATTTTTGCTTTGAGAATGTTGATGGAAAAGTACAGAGAAGGTCAGAAGGAGCTGCATTGTGTGTTCGTAGATTTAGAGAAGGCGTATGACAGGGTGCCGAGGGAGGAGCTGTGGTACTGTATGAGGTCGTCTGGAGTGGCAGAGAAGTATGTCAGAGTAGTTCAGGACATGTATGAGAGAAGTATGACGGTGGTGAGATGTGCTGTAGGTCAGACAGAGGAGTTCAAGGTGGAGGTGGGACTACACCAAGGATCAGCTTTGAGTCCTTTTTTGTTTGCTATGCTGATGGACAGGCTGACAGACGAGGTAAGACAGGAATCTCCCTGGACAATGATGTTTGCGGATGACATTGTAATTTGCAGTGAGAGTAGAGAGCAGGTGGAGGAACAGCTAGAGAGGTGGAGGTTTGCTCTGGAAAGAAGAGGCATGAAGGTCAGTCATAGTAAGACAGAATACATGTGTCTGAACGAGAGGGATCAAGGTAGAAGCGTTAGGTTACAGGGGGCTGAGGTGAAGAAGGTGCAGGAGTTTAAGTACTTGGGGTCAACAGTTCAGTGTGATGGGGAGTGTGGAAAAGAGGTGAAGAGGCGAGTGCAGGCAGGTTGGAGCGGGTGGAGGAAAGTGTCAGGAGTGTTGTGTGACAGAAGAGTGCCAGCAAGACTCAAAGGAAAGGTGTACAAGACAGTGGTGAGACCAGCTCTGCTCTATGGGTTAGAGACGGTAGCAGTGAGACAGAGACAAGAGGCTGAGATGGAGGTAGCGGAGATGAAGATGTTGAGGTTCTCCTTAGGAGTGACCAGGTTAGACAGGATAAGGAACGAGTACATCAGAGGGACGGCTCATGTTGCCTGTGTTAGCGACAAAGTCAGAGAAGCCAGGCTGAGATGGTTTGGACATGTTCAGAGGAGGGATAGTGGATATATTGGTAGAAGGATGTTGGAGATGGAGCTGCCTGGCAGGAGGGCAAGAGGACGGCCAAAGAGGAGATACATGGATGTCTTAACAGAGGACATGAAGTTGGCCAATGTTAGGGTAGAAGATGTTCATGATAGAGTGAGGTGGAAAAGGATGATTCGCTGTGGCGACCCCTGATGGGAAAAGCCGAAAGAGAAAGATATATTTTTGATCAGCATCAAAGTCTTTTGGAAATACACCAAGTAGATACAACAGAGTACTTAAAGGAACGTCATGATTTACAATAGTTTCAATCTCCCTCTTAATATCTTTCCAAAATTCACAGATAGCTGGGCAATCAAAGAAAATATGTGTATGATCACCAATTTTTCCACATTGCCTCCAACATAAGGCTGTGGATGAGCCCTTGGCAAAATTAGAAATCAACAGGGGTGTGTGAAAAAAACGCATTTTGATTTTCCAGTCAAACTCTTTCCATAGTTGGCTATTAATTCCTATATGGCTGTCCTCACACAGTTTATCCCATTGTTCATCCTCTATTATGCAGTTAGATTCCAATTCCCATTTTTCTTTGATATTATATGTATGCTGTCCGGTGGCAGTTGAGAGTCTCTTATACAAATTGGAAACATGTTTATGCGTCGGAAAGTTTTTTTCTGCGATTGTAGTAAAATATTGTTCTATGCAGTTTGGGGTTCTATTGATTCTGTCTCGCTCTTTGTGCTTCATGATGTAATGCCTGATTTGTAGATATTTATAAAAATCATTCGGCAGAAGACCAAATTGTCTTTGAAGCTGTGAAAAGGACTTAAGTTCTGTTCCATCGAACAACTGCTTAAGAGTTATAAGGCCTTTAGTGGCCCATGTCTTAAAGGTGGGATCCCACATTGAAGGCGGAAAGTCTATATTACCGACAATAGGCATTGCTCTGGAAATTGACCCTGTGTCAAGTAGCATTTTTTTTTACTACCGTCCATATCTTTAAAGTATGCTTGATCCAATTGTTTCCAATTTTGATTTTGTTGACAGATTTTAAATCAGTAAATGGAAGAGTAGACAGCCGCACCCCTTTCGTTTCACCTTGTTCCACTTTAAACCATTTTACTTCCTCATCCTCTCTAATCCAGGCCACGATTGCCGTCAACTGAGCTGCCCAATAGTAAAATTTTAGGTTTGGTAGAGCCAAACCTCCCTTATTTTTTGGCAAAAATAATGTTTTTAATCTAATTCTGGGTCTTTTTCGCTGCCATATAAATTGAGTAATCATTTTGTTTAACACGTTGAAAGTTGACACCGGAATGTTTACCGGAAGAGATTGAAACAAAAACAAAAGACGAGGAAGCACATTCATCCTCACTGCTTCTACTCTACCCAGTAGGGATAGAGGTAAAATTTCCCAGCGGATCAGGTCATTCTTTATTTGTTTTAGCAGGTTTTTATAATTAGCGTTGTAGAGTTGTGTGGGTTGGGGTGTTAAAATAACTCCCAAATATCTGAAACCCTGTTTTGACCAATGGAAAGTTACCTCCTCGTCAAGTTGGGTGGGCCACAATCCAGATGTCATCATTGCTTCCGATTTATTTTGGTTAATCTTATATCCTGAAATATTACCATAATTATTTAAACATTGCATAAGTCTTGGAATTGTTGTTTGAGGATTTTTCAAAAACAGTAATATATCATCCGCAAAAATGGATATTTTATGATTCATCCCTCCCCCGTCTTCAATTCCCTCAATCCGGTCATCCTGGCGAATTAACTGTGCCAAAGGCTCAATACTTAGAGCAAACAAAATGGGTGACAGTGAGTCACCCTGTCGGACTCCTCTCTCTATGTTAAAAAAATCAGAGCAATGCCCGTTCACTCTGACTTTTGACCTAGGATTTTTGTACAGTAATCTGAACCAATTTACCAACTTCTCACCAAAACCCATTTCCATTAGTGTGTGTTCCAGGTATTTCCAATCCACCTGATCGAAAGCTTTCTCTGCATCTAAGCTGAGAAGCATGGATGATTGGGAGCTTTTGGCCATTAGTGATTGTAAATTTAGAGCTCTCCTTACATTGTTAGTTCCTTGATGCCCCAAAATAAATCCCGTCTGGTCTGGGTTTATAAGTTTCTTAATGTACTTTTGGATCCGGGTGGCTAGGATGGATGTTAATATTTTATAATCCACACACAAGAGGCTAATCGGGCGATAACTCGAACACTGTAGTGGATCTTTTCCCTCCTTATGTAAAACCGTGATAATTGCTTCAGACCATGACTCTGGAGGGTTTGCAGAATCTAAAACATAGTTAAAGAGTTTACATAATATGGGAGTCAGCTCATTAACATAAACTTTATAGAATTCTCCCGCGAACCCATCTGTTCCAGGTGACTTGTTCTGTTTTAATTTACCTATTGTTGCTCTAACTTCTTCTTCTCCAATAGGTTCTATCATTCTGGAGGCCTCTTCTCGTGTTAATTTGGTCATTGATACTTTGTCAAAAAACTCCTTGATTTTCTCTTGTTTTCCTTCTAAGACTTGATTTTTATATAATTGTTTATAGTATTTTGCAAATGTCTCTGATATAGTTCTAGGGTTAGTTACAATGTTGGTATTAGATTGTTTAATCTTTGGGACTATGCGGCTTGCCTGTGTTTTTTTTAACTGAAATGATAATAATCGACTGGCTTTATTTCCAAATTCGTAGTATTTTTGATTCATAAATCTAAGGCTACCTTCTGCCTTATATGTTAATATCTCGTCAAGTTTCGTTTTATTTTCTTTAAGTTTGTCAAGAGTAACTTGTTTTCTCTGTTGCTTGTGTTCAAACTCCAATTTTTTTATTTCATTTTCGATTTGTACTTGTTTCTGAAGCCTCTCTCTCTTTAATTTGGATGCTATGGAGATTAATCTCCCCCGTACCGTAGCTTTTGCTGCATCCCATAGAACTGAGGGAGAGACCATTCCATTATCATTAAAGTGAAAGTATTCTGCTATAGCTGACCGTACTTCCTCTCTAACTGAAATGTCTGCCAACAATGAAACATTTATTCTCCAGTATCTGAAACATGGTTCCTGCCCCAAATCCAGTGTCATCACTACTGGGCTGTGATCTGAAATTGTAATAGGTTCTATCTCACAGCTTTTAACTTCATGGATGTCCGTTTTGGTTATGAAAAAGTGATTTAGTCGTGAATAACTTCCATGTACTTGTGACTTAAAACTGAAATCTTTATGATTTGGGTGGAGATGGCGCCAACTGTCAACCAACCCGAGTTCTTTTATCAGATTTAACACACTTTTAGACATTCTATTTGGCGGCTCGGAAGACATGGGTAATTTATCTAGTTTGTTATTGAGAACACAATTTAGATCTCCACCTATAATCACAATGCCTTCCCCCTTATCAGCTACCAGATGTGCAAGTTTTTTGAAGAAAAATGGGCAGTCTTCATTAGGAGCATAAACATTTAGAATGCTCAGTTTAAGTCCTTCAATAGTTCCCACCACCATAATATACCGTCCCTCTTTGTCTTGAAATATTTTTTCACAGTTAAAATACACAGATCTGTTAAACAAGATGGCCACCCCTCGTTTTCTATGGTTTCTACAAAAACTGTAGTAAACTTGGTCCACCCATTCTCTTTTTAGCTTCAGGTTTTACTGTTTCTGAAAGATGCGTTTCTTGGAGTAACGCTACAGCGCAGTGCAACTTCTTAAATTGCCCCAGAATTTTTTTCCTCTTAATAGGGTTGTTAATACCTTTTACATTATAAGTAACTAAGTTCCACACTCCCATTTTTTTAACTGGTGTTTTATGTATTGCTGTCTCTTCTTGGCATCCATATGTCTTGTACTTAAATAAAACAAAATTTTCCTTTTTTCTTTTTTGTGGAATGTATTTAGGTTAACAATGTAAGTCAGGGTGAACAACAAAAACAATAACAAAAAGAAAACATTGAACAAAAACCAGAACTTCCATTTTTTTTCGGTCAGACATTGAACCCGAACTGTATTAGCGTCTGACCCCCGATAACACTGGGACAGGGAGCGGTGACCAAAACTCCCTGTGACATAAAGCCACCCTCATAATGCCGTCTTCATGCACAGGACAGCACAACACTAGCTAGCTACGAAAGTTCGGCGTTATATGCTGAGAGTGGGAGACCGAGAGAGATTCAAAGAAAAGTGTAACTAACATTTTAGTCTCATTAATATGTGTTACCTTGAAAAGTATCAAATACAAATAAATAAACTAAACTATATGCTTTATCGATGTGGCACACAGACTGCCATCACATTTAGATTTTGGCCCTTTGTGCGAAAAAGTTTGGTCACCCCTGCTTTTGGATTGTAAATATTTAGTCATGAATAATCGATGATGATAAATGGCATTTCAATTCCTCATCTGTTTGAACTTCACTTTAAAGTTATTTCTATTCTAATGCATTTTCATCCATGATCATGTTTTTGGGTCCAAATCCCAAAGATATGAGCAAACAGTGAAAATGTCATCTGTTACTTTGTCATCAGAGCGGGTCCCACCTGACTGAATTTACCAAGTTCCTGGACCTGCTCCTGCTCCTGAACACACTATTCTGTCTGATTGCAGGTTGAAGGACTGCAGTTTGTCAGAGATCAGCTGTGAAGCTCTGGGCTCAGCTTTGGAGAAAAACCCGTCTAATCTGACAAAACTTTTCCTGTGCCACAACAACAACCTGCGGGATTCAGGAGTTCTTCAACTGTGTGGTTTTCTGGAGAGTCCAGACTGCAGACTGCAGACTCTGAGGTCGGTAAAGAAGCTGAACTCCCTGAAGGATGAGAAGAACGTATCAGTTGAAGAACTTTCTGATGTTTCACTGGAAGATTTTGTGTCTACAGCTTTAAGATAAACTGATGATTGGCACAGATTTTCTTATCCCTTGTGCTATCTTAGATGACCCCAACCTTCCATTGCCGTGTTCTCCCTACCATGACAAAGGTGGGTAAAGGTGGAAAGATTTCATGTAATCCATGGACACCAGTGAAGATCACAAATCATTGAAGAAAATAGGTTCAGAGCACTGTCTAGTGGGTCTACATGACCCAACTCCCAACGTTAAAGTGCCTAGGATAGCACAAGGGTTAATCAATTGAATTGATTGTGTTGAGCTGATGATTGATATGAACTGATCTGTTTCAATCAGTCATCAATTACATGTCTGAAAAAATGTCACTTAAAAAAATGACAATTTAATTTTGTAACTTTGTATTTAGTATAGTTTTCTGAGATCTAAAAAAATGCTGAAACCTAAAAAGTTCAACTCTGGCCCAAAGACAACAAAAGGGCATTTAGAGTAGAGTTCAATACTTTATGAACACACTAGCCGCTGTTACATGTGCAAAATGTTTTGATCGGATCAAATATAGGATTAGAATTCAACTGTGTACATGGGCCCAGAAAAACCTTTTCCGAAAATAACAAACATTTACACACACTTTCCGTTGGAGTAAATCATTTGGACATGCGCTGAACTGTCTAAAATACCGTAAGAAGAAATGAGTTCCACTGTAAACAAGTAAACGAGATGATGATGATGATGATGGAAAAAGCCGTCACGTGATGCTGTAATATCGCGAGAGCCGACGAGAGGAGTGTGGTGAGTTTACTTGGCGGCGCGTAAGTTGTGAACAAACATTTTTGATTTATTTCATTACACCGCCATATTTAAATAATCGGGAAAGTTAAAAAATAAAAATCTGAAAAAGTTTGTAAGGCATTTGCCAGCATGGATGACCTGGAGGACCTGGAGAATCTGGAGAATTACATCGACGAGTGTTTCAATACCTGCGTCATGAGGAAATCCAACACCGCCACTCCGTCCACCAAACGAGGCCGCCCCGAAGACTCCCCGGGGGCTGCCTCCTCCCCAGGCAGCAACATGAGTGATATCCTGGATTCAATTGATAAAAAGCTCTCCAGCCTTGATTGCCGTTTAAATCTGCCGGAGATCCTCCATAAGGAATTCCAAGGTCTGCGAGAGTCTCTGGAGTTCAGCCAACAGCAGGTGCAGGAGCTGGCAGTGGAGAACCAGGCCCTCAGAGAGACTGTGAAGATCCTGGGCAACGACACCGCCCGTCTTTCTGAGGAAAACCGATCCATCAAAGAAACCCTCCTGGATCTTCAGGCGAGGAGCATGAGGGACAATCTAGTGATCGCAGGGATTCCAGAAGAGGCAGGAGAAGACCCGGAGAACATTGTTAAGTCCTTCATAGAGGTCCACCTGAAGCTCCCCAAGGAAGAAGTCCAGAAGATCTCCTTCCACAGGGTTCACCGGCTCGGAGGAAAAAGGCCGGACAATCAGCGTCCCCGTCCTATTGTTGCTAAATTTGAACATTATAAACAAAAGGACCTGGTAAAAAGCTGAGGACGAGAGCTGAAAGGCACACATTACAGCGTGAATGATCAGTTTCCAGGCGACATCCTCCGCCGGCGGAAAATCCTCTTCCCGCTGAGGAGGAAGCACCTGTCTGCTGGATCCCGTGCGGTGGTTGCCGTTGATAAATTTTTGTGAACGGCAAGCTGTTCCGGGACCCAGTGGTAACACCCTGGCTGTGCTGAAGGCTTTCAGAGGCGCACTGACATCTGCGCTGCCCAGAAGAAACGGTCGGTATTTATTTATGCACGGAACGGGCGCGCGCGCATACTAGCGCGCATAAGAGCATGCACACGCGATCCCGCACACACACGTTGATAAACTGCAAAAACCTCACTTAGGCTCACACAGGACGCACGCAACATGCAGCTCACAGCCAAGACACGTTCACCCACAACGCACAGCGCTTGTCAGTGTAGCAGGAACGCACAGCGTGCACGCGCACACGGACGGGCACACGCACTATTTAGCCTTGCACTCTCCCGGTTAGAACAGCTATGAACAGTCTTAACATCGTTAGCTGGAATGTGCGTGGACTTGGTTCTGGGCCAAAGAGATTGAAAGTGTTAAATCACCTGGATGATCTTAAAGCAGATATAGCTTTACTGCAGGAAACCCATTTATCTTTATCAGCTGGTCATCTCCTGTGCTGTTCCCAGTATCCAGTTATGTATTCTGCCAGTTTCAACTCCAAACAAAGAGGGGTTGCAGTTTTGATTAATAAAAATGTTACATTTACTCATAAGGATACAGTTACTGACCCAGACGGCAGATTTGTAATCATTAATATATCCATTCAGAATAAGGACTTTTGCATAGCCAGTATCTACGGCCCGAATGTTGACGACTCTTCCTTCTTTCACATATTCTTCACCTCACTCTCAGCTCACTCTGACTCCACAATCATTATAGGAGGAGACTTCAACCTTGTTTTGGACCCTGAACATGACAGACTCAGCACGGCAGCAAACCAGCGTACATGGCGCTCTGCATGTATCCTACAGCAGTACATGAATGATCTGGGTCTCTGCGACGCTTGGCGCTCATGTCATCCAAACGCTAAGGGGTTCACCTTTTTTTCTTCAGTTCACCATTCACACTCTCGTTTAGATTATTTATTAGTCAGTAACTCCCTTTTGAAAGAAATTAAAAGTTCCAACATTCATCCAATTATTATCAGTGACCATGCACCAGTTTCTGTTACTATTTCAAGGGAAGTACCCAGACCCTCGGGTTCAACCTGGAGGTTTAATACGTCTCTGTTAAAAGACCAGGAATTTATTGAATTCTTTAAAAAAGAGTGGGCAACCTTCTTAGAATTCAACAATACTTCTGAAATATCACCAAGTGTTCTTTGGGAAACAGCAAAAGCAGTCATGAGAGGGAAAATCATCTCTTATTCAACGCATAAAAAACGCAAAGAGAAAGCTGATTTATTAGAACTAGAAAATAAAATCAAAACCCTGGAGACTGCTTCTGCTGCTTCTGCACAGGAACACATACTGGGCGACCTGAAAAATTTAAAGCTGCAGTTAAATGACATCATCAATAAACAAACACAATTCCAGATACAAAGGCTTCGACTGGAAAGATATGAAAACTCAAATAAATCTGGCAAATTTCTAGCTAATCAGCTTAAGATTAATAAAGAAAAATCAACAATCACAGGGAATGTCACCCATGACCCGGTAAAAATTAATAATGCGTTTAAAGACTTTTATCAAAACGTATACACTCCACAGATCAATCCATCAGAACAAAGCATCAACTCATTTCTCAACAATATAAACCTGCCCAGGTTAAACGAAGATCAAATCACAAATTTAGACTCTCCGCTCTCGTTGTCTGAGCTTCATGAAGCTCTGTTACTTATGCCTAATGGTAAAGCACCAGGGCCTGACGGCTTTCCTGCAGAGTTTTATAAGGAATTCTGGGAACAACTGGCACCAACATTTTATAAAACGGTAAAATTTATCAATGAAAGCCAATCTCTACCACCTAACATGAACTCCGCCAACATTATCCTTCTTCTAAAACCAGACAAAGACCCCACGAGTCCTTCAAGCTATCGCCCCATTTCTTTAATTAATGCAGATGTAAAAATTATCTGCAAAGCACTAGCACAGAGAATAGAAAAAGTCACTCCTCACATAATTGACTTTGATCAAACTGGATTCATCAAAGGCAGAAACTCGGATGACAATGTCCGCAGACTCGTTAACATAATAGACTTTGCCACCATCAAAAACCAGGAAATGACTATACTATCACTGGATGCTGAAAAAGCCTTTGATAGAGTAAATTGGAAGTTCCTTATTGCTGCCCTCCATAAGTTTGGGTTTGGAGAATCATTCATCAATTGGATCAAAATATTATATCACAACCCCAATGCATCAGTTAGAACCAATAAACAGACTTCCAACAGGTTTTTTCTTGGAAGAGGAACCAGACAGGGTTGCCCACTCTCTCCATCTCTTTTTGCTATATTTATTGAGCCTCTAGCTGCAGAAATAAGACAGAATGAGAGCATTAAAGGAATTAAAACCAAACACAGCGATCATAAAATTAGTCTCTATGCAGATGACATATTACTGTTTTTAAGTAATTTACATTCTGTAAATGAAACGGCAACAATCATTAACTAATTCTCCTCTATATCAGACTATTCCATTAATTGGAATAAGTCTGTTTTATTACCACTGAACAATAATGCAGAGCAAAGACTCACAATACCAGTTAAATCAGGAAATATCAAATCTCTAGGTATCAATTTTTCCCTCAAACTATCAGAACTGGTGCAGCTAAACTACACCCCATTACTGAAAAACATACAGGACGATCTAACGCTGGACCAACCTGCCTCTGTCCCTTATGGGCAAGGTAGCCACAGTAAAAATGAAAATCTTACCCAAAGTTAATTATCTCTTCTCAATGATTCCCACACAACCGCCATTAAAATGGTTCAAAACATTAGACTCATCCATATCAAGCTTTTTATGGAACAATAAACCTGCAAGAATTAGTCTAAAAACTTTAAAATCTGCAAAAAGCTGTGGAGGATTAGAACTACCTAACTTCCACAAGTACTTTCTTGCAAATAGATTACAATACATCTTAAAATGGTTAAAAAATAATCCAGAAACCAACTCATGGTTAGACTTGGAACAGGCGTTATGTGGAAAGATCAACCTATCAGATCTTCCATTTATTAGCCAAACAGTTAAAAAACAGGATTTTTTCAAAAGTATTAATATAAATGCCACTTTAACAGCCTGGTGGGAATTTCTCAAAATATCAAAATCATCAATTCAACCGTGCAAAATGACAACCCATCTGGAACAACCCAGACATCCTCATAAACAAAAAAATTATCCACTTCCCAGCTTGGCAAGCAGGTGGCATAAAACAACTAGAGCACATAATTATTGATAGAAGATTCATAACTCCCCAGGAACTTCAAGACAAACATGGAATAAATAACTTCTTGGAATATCAGCAACTTAAATCAATTATTACTAAAAAGTTTAAATACAGAGACAACGATTTAAAGCTACCAGATGTAGTTATCACTCTGATCAATTTCTCAATGAATAAAACTCTCTCCAAAATATACAAACTTTTATGTAATTTAGATAATAATATTTCACTTCCGACAACAAAATGGGATGCAGATTTGAGCATCAGCACAGATGAAAGCTTTTGGTCAGAACTTTGTCTAAACACCTTTAAACTGACAAAAAGTCCATATCTGCAGCTAATCCATTTCAAAACTCTACACAGAATTTACTACACTGGACAGAGGATGTTCAAGATGGGTCTCAGCAACTCAGACATTTGTCAGCACTGTGACGGTAATCTACCCGACAATTACATGCATGCACTATGGTTATGCACGCCTGTCCAGGCTCTCTGGCAGCAGGTATGTGCCGATCTATCAGTCTGGCTTAAGGTTTCAATCACAGCTTCACCGTCACTTTGTGTGCTTGGTGACATGAGTGCCATCTATGTAGAAGGAGGATTAGGCTCTTTAATTTTCATAACTCTTTGCATTGCTATAAAAACTATTTTAATAAATTGGAAAAGCAAGAAAAATGTAAATATAAGTCAACACAGAAATCTGCTGCTTGATCATATCAGCTTGGAAAAAATGTCAGCCCAAAGTTCAAGTAACTTTGAAAGAATTCGGTCTCTCTGGTCTCCCATAGCTAACTCCATGACTTAGGGGGTGGGGGGGCCTGGTCGTCGCTGCTCCTTGCCCTTCTGCCGTGGGCCGGGGTGGGGGTCGGGGCCTCCGGTGCCTGGAGGGGGTAGGTGGGGGCTCCGGGCTCCGTTGGTTGGGGGGTCGGGTCCGCGCCTGGGTGGGGCGGGCTGGGGTGCTGTGTGGTCCTCTGGGCTTGGGTGTGTGGGGGGGGGGGTTCTGTCTTGGCTTGGGGGGGTGGTCCCTTTGCCTGTGCCGGGGGGGGGGTTGGCGGGGGGCCCTGCTCGGGGGGGGGGGCCAGCGGCGCTGGATGGGCTGCCCATCTACACCTGGGGCTGGGATCGGCCCTTCCCTGGCTCTGGGGCGGGACGGGACAACCCTCTTGGGGCCCCCGGTCCCTCTGGGTGTCATCCGCTTCGGCTGCGGGGTCTGGGGGTGGGGGGTGGGGTCTTGTCGGCCCTGTCCTGTGGGGGGGCATTCTGGGGGAGGGGGGAGGCACTATTGGTACGGGGCAGGGGGGGTTGACGGGTCGGGGTCTCCGCTGAGGCCATCGGCGGTTTCCCCGGCCGGTTGGCTGCCTCGGTCCCGTCGAGGCCTGACCAGAGCTCTTCTAGGGCCGGCGTTTGGGGGTGGGGGCCTGGGCTTGCTCCGGGGGGGGGGACGCTTTCTGGCTCCACTCTCTCTGTGTGGGGTGGGTGGTGCTGGGCGTGGTGTGTCTGCGCCTCCGGGGGTGGGGCCCCTGGGCTGGGTGGGGGACAGCTGTTTGACCACCGGGGGACAGTCTACCAGCTGTCCCCAACTTACCCCCTTCCTCATATAACCTCATATTAGGGTGAGGGGGTGGGGGGCTTAGCCTGCGATGGGCCTTGGGGGGGGGGGTTACTAGGCAGTGGCCCCCCTCCTATGGTTGCCGTATGGAGTGGGCCCCCCCTCTTTCGGTTTTATTTACACCTTAGACATGTAGGGCCCTTGTAGGGGGGGTGCTTGGACATCACTGCCAGCATGCAGCAGATGTCCTCCTAGCACCCTACCCACCAATTTCAACCGCACCTTAGACATTTAGGGCCCCTTGGTGGGGAGGGTGAGGGGACGTCACTGTGAGTAATCAAGAGATGTCCCCTTAGTGCCCTACCCGGCAATTTTAACTGCACCGCCCTTAGTACACACACTCCTCCCCCTTCAATATATACATCCCAACATAAACACACACACATGCACACACACACCCTCTCAAACACACATTCACGCACACACATTTTGCAAGGAAGGTGGGACCTAGGACCATCTGTCCCCCTACCTCTTCCCTGGTGGGGGGTACGGGCCCCTTTGCAACGGCGGCCGTGTCCCCGGGGTGCCGGCTTCCTGGGCCCGGCGGTGCTCTCTCCGCACGGTGGGAGGTTCACATTACATCTGAGCCGGGGGTGTTCGTGTCCCTGGGGGGTGGGTTCTGGTCCCTGCTCCTGAGCGCTGGGCCCCGCCAAATTTCCAACTGTGGCCGAGCCTGGTCGGGCCATATTTACAACACCCCTTGTGGGCCCTCTTTTTTCCCCGGGGTTCCCCCTCCTGGGCAGGGGCGGCGGGCCCCTGCCTTGCTCCTCCCTGGACCAACCGTGGGCCGGGCAAGTGGCTGCCTGGAGTGCGGAGCGGGTCTCCCTTAGGGGGTCCTGGCTCGTACCTGGGGTTGGGGCGGGGGGATGCCCGGAACTCCTGGGTGGTGGTGGGGTGCTCGTCTGGGGCTGTGGGCGTCCTTCTCCGGTGGGGCCCTGCGTTGGGCGCTCCCGGCGCGGCGGTTATTCCCTGCCGGTTCCCGTGTGGCGTTGGGGGGATTCCGGCTGCCACTGCTGCTGCGGTGGGGGGTCTTGGGGTGGGGATGGCTGGGCACTCTCCCTCCTTCTTTTCACGTTCCACCATCCATTTTAGAAGAACATAAACACTCACCTGAGCACAGGTGTTAGCTCACCTTTGCACTAACAGTTTGCATAATAGAATGACTGAAATATTTCACACTAGTTGGTTTTAAGGCATAAGTATGCGTGTGAACACTATCTGTTTTGTGTACATGTCGACAGGTGGACATTTTTGCAGCTAGCAGGTGTGTTTATAACATTTGAGTGTGTGTGTGGACAGGCCCCGCCCTTTTTGTACTACATTTGAACCTTACCATAATGATTAACAACCAGTAAACTTGTTGCTTTATGCTGCTTCATGGTCTTACCCCCCTTCCCCTCCTATTATCACCCTCCTACCCCCCCCCCTCTCTCTAACGTCCCTCTCTCTTCTTCCCCTCTTTCCTTTTCCGTCCGGTCCAACACCAAAGATTTTCAAACATGATTGAAATTAATAAAGTTTGGCCTCAATTACAAAAGGGGTTTATTCAGTCATACCTTTGGTTTGTCTGAAGATTAATAACCCCTCTTGTTAAAGTAAAATATGTCCAACACAAGAGGCCCTCAGCTCTCATCTGTCTGCCTAGCTGTTGGACAGGACAAGTTTAAAAAAAAAAAAAAAGTATACGAGATGATCTTCTTAAAGTGCTTTTCTTAATGTTAAGATTATTATGACGTGCCTGTTTGCTCATCATTTTATTTTTAATCCGTGGGGTCAGTGCTTTTTTTGTAACGTAAAGGAGCCGGAAGAAGGGTTAAGAGAAGGCTAACGCGCTAACAACATTTAGCCTGGATGAACATGAATCGATGCGGGAAAAGCTGCAATCTGCAGTTTGGCTGCACATAAATATGTGGGAATAACATCAGCCTTTATTTTGTCGGGACACGACTGGAAATACAAATACAAGTGATTGTTTTAACGGTTTCTAAGGACTGAGCGGCATTTCTGCTTTAAAAAGCTCACACACCGCCCCAAAGCTGCTGTGTGAGCTGGCGGTCCGAGCTCTGCTCCAAGACAGAGTCCTATCGGTAGACGCACATAGCACACACGTAGCATAGCATACCCCCTCCCCTCAAACACAAAGCTATAAGCTATAAGCTGCTTTGCTCAGAGACACAGTTCGCTCGGTCCAGCGGCAGCCAACGTTAGGGGGCAAAGCCCTCCTCCCCAGCACCCTCTCCCTTGGGACAGGCGAGGAGGCCGCAGAGAGAGAGTGCAGAGGCATTCATGCATGGCATTGGGCATTTGCAGAGCAGCGGGTCGGTCCTGTTTGAGCTCCAAAGCTTTCTCTGGAGCGAAAAACCTTCTGTGCATGACGTTAAACCAGAGCAGTAGTGACACACGATTGGAATAAACTGTTTAAATGTACAAAGATCGGATTAACAATCGCATAACCCACCTATCTCCATCGGAAAGGAATTTTGATCCAAATGAGTCTGATCGGGGCAGAGTATTTAGAATGGCGTGTTTACATGATGCATTTTTCTTCCGATCAGGTGTTCACTCCAATTACTTTTGTCCGTGTAAACACAGCTACTGAAAAGGTCAAATGAAAAGCTGCAAAGAACTGATGGACATGAACCAAAAAGAAGGGTCATTGAAAGTTCACTGACTGAATATTAGACGTTTTATTCAACTAAAGACACAACTGTGTTGAATCCACCAGTGGAGGAAATCCAAGGAGATCTAAAGAAGTGTTTTCAGGATTCTACAACGATTAAATCCAAATACACATGAAAGAACAATTATCTATGTAGAGCATCAAAAATGGAAGTGAAAGAAGACTTTCATGTTCTGCACTAGATTTCTGCTTTACTGCTGAAATGCAGGAACAAATTTATGGCTGCCATGTTTATGGCTCTTTGCACTGAGCCAGTTCTTCAAACACACAAGCCTCCTGATCTGTTCAGAAGAGAGAGAAGCTCTATTTTTCTGAACCCCATGTCCAGAGAGGGAAAATCATCTCTCACAAGGCAATGATGGTGCTGCTTTCTCAAGGTACTTGTGTGCAAGGCGGCCTCTTGAAGTTTGATCACCACTTAAGGGGCCAGACCTCCAAGCTGATTGTGGGCTCTACCTTGCAGAAAAAACATGTAAATAGTTCTATATTGATAAAAATCAGATCCCCATATGGGCTTCCATATGGAACCAGCTGTTTGAATGACAATGTTTTACTCATTTAGCTTTTTAGTAAACACAAACTAAAGTTAAACATAGAAACACATCTTTTCCAAAGTCCTCTTCTTTTCAGTCTCCTTAGGCTCTTTCCTCTTCTAGTGTTCAAACAGAAACTCCAATTTTCAAAAATAGAAATCCACCAGGAAATGGAAGTCTAACTGAAAAAATGGAAGGATCTCATTAAAATGGTTGGAGTGATCGGTGGGTGCAGTCCAACAGCCAGTCCAAACGCTTCCTCCAGTGAATCAATGGTGGTTTTCATCTGAGCGATGTCATCAAAGCAGCCAGAGAGCGCCTGCTCCATCTGCCCCACAGCACTTTTCAGCATAGCCAAATTGTCATCGGAGTCGGCCTTGTCTTTCGCTAGCTGCGTTTTAACAGCATGCAGGTCGAGCTTGATGGTTGACAAAGAATCCCGAGTGTCTCCTGTAGCTCTTTCTTGAACATTTCTGCAATATCTTTTCTCAGCGATGTCAGTAGTTCGATCTTAATGATAACCATGTCAAAGTTTGCCCACGTAAGGGTGGGGTCGGGTGTGGTTCACTCGGAGTCGTGGTTGCGGCTTGAAGGCTGGGCCTTAGTTGCACTTGAACAACATTGCCAAAGTAACAACTGGGCAAACAAAAAAGTAACTTTATTTTACCAAAAGCACAATTGAATAACAATTATTGATCGAACTTGGCAGGAGCTTCCAAACACGTTTCCTACTCCATCGAATGCTCGAACCCCTTCTCCTCCACTGAAAACCTTTGTGGCAATGCTACAAGGTGAAAACTGGAGTCCAGTCCCCAGATGAAGATGTCCAGCTGTGCAGTATCAGTCATATCAGGACTTTCAGACTCCATGTTTCAGTTGTGTTCAGATCAATATGATGACAAAGCTGTGTTGACCCACAGTGAGGAGAAATGTCCAAATGTCTGATCTGAAGCAGCATCTTCCTGCAGCTGCTCGTTCTCTTCAAAGATCTGCAGAAGAACTTCTTTTCTTCCTGCAGCTGCTTGTTCCAAAGCTGTCTGCTGACATTTGTGGTCCACATATTTATGCTTGCAGCATTGAGCTCTTCTTTCTTTGCTCCAACAGACTCCATTTAAACCATGTGCAGAAAAAGCAGCTGTGCACGCTCACATGCACTCTGAGCAGATGCAGCTGAAACATACTCACCTTTTAATCCGCAAACATCATTCATCAAAGCTCCCTGCAGCTTCTGACTCTTCATTCAGAGCTGAAGTCCATTGATTAGGGATTAATCCCTGATCAATGGACTTCTTTCCTGAAGTAGCTGCATGTTGTCCTGAATGTTACGTAAGGGTTAATGGCCGACGAAGTGTGCGGTTACTACTTTTTAACGCACGCCTTGGAAGCCTGAACCGTCCGACGCGAAGCTTTTCTCATAAACAGCGTAGCTTTTCTCATAAACAGCGTACTATATGTTACGTGATGCGGCGCATCGCGCCGCATCACGTAACATATAGTACATATATATAACATATAGTCCGCTTCGCGCAGCACCACCGCTGCAGTCAAGATTCGGCGATATATATATGCTGATCGTCCCGATGGGTTGAATAAAGCATCAATTCAGAGGGAAAGTTAATCGCTTACCGCTTGTTTTTGCCCAGATGATGAAGCAAAAGGTTGTTTTACAGAAGCCGGCGCAGTGATACAAATCATTTAAGCTAGCCGACCGGAACTTCTTTTTTCACCGTGCGGTTATCAGGTTTTAACGCATACCCAGCAGCCAATCAGAATCGAGTATTCACCCGGACCATGGTATAATGAATGTTCTTCTTCTCTGCTTCTGCTGGACTCTTCTGATCTGCTGCTGTTGCTTCACATCTTTGAACTTTTTCTAAACTTTCTGATGTTCTTCAGCTCTAAACTCTATAGAAGAAGTGAAGGATGAAAAACATGAATTTTGACTTTAAACTAAACTTTTTGTTCTGGATTCAGGTTGATTAACTGCAGATTGTCAAAGACCAGCTGTGAAGCTCTGGCCTCAGCTCTGAAGTCCAACTCGTCCCCCCTGACAGAACTGGACCTGGATTACAACAACCTTCAGTCTTCAGATGTTCAGCAGCTCCAGGATCTGGTGGACAGTCCAAACTCCAAACTGCAGACTCTGAGGTCAGTAGAGGGTTGGAGTCAGTCCAGCTGCTTCCAGATGTTTGGTCCTAAAGTTAGACTGAGAGCAAAGATGCAGAGTTTCCTGTGAAGCTGCAGCTTCTCAGTGAAGCTCTGAGGAGAATGATGACAGGCTTCAGGACAACAGTCAGCCAATCAGAGCAGCAGAAGTTCCAACAGGTGAAGATGACAGGAAGCTGCTGCTCTGAACAGAACTGAAGCCCCTGCCGCTCTTTCTTCTGCTGCTGTGCTGCATCACTGACTGACAGACCAGGATCAGGAGACACTCCTTCATCTATGTCTCTCTACTTTCTCCCTGCAGGTGGAGGATGGCAGATTGAAGTTCCTCCTGGAGAAGCAGAGAGGAGCAGCAGCAGCAGCTGGTCTGCAGAGATGTTGTGACTGGACGGTGTACCTGGGAGGTGGAGAGCAGACTGATGGAGGAATCAGAGCTGGAGATGAGTGTCAGAGCTAGGGGTTGTATATCGGGGAGAGTCTGGCAATACTATACATACCCTGATATTGTACCAGAATACATTTTCTTTCTTTTTTTCTAAATATGACTTGACAAAAACTTAAATATGTCTTCAATTGTAAAATAAATTGATAAATTCTACTGATTTAATGATCACAATGTTAAGCACTGCAACTGTATCTCATATAATTAATAATAATTGGTTTAATAATAATTTATTGATCCCACAATGGGGAAATTCTTCTCCGCACTTGACCCATCCCCTGGGGGAGCGCTGAGCTGCAGCCTAACTGCACTCGGGACGCAGTAGTGCTAAAGGCCTTGCCTAAGGACCCTCACTGGGTGATGTTCATTACTCAATTGATATGGTAATTGACTCAGTACCATTGTTTATTCCCCTCCGGGAATCGAACCCTAGATTCCTGCGTGGTAGCCGCTCACCTAACCAACCGAGCCACCCAAACAAATTCATTGTGCTTTTATTTTGGTAACTAAAGATATATAAAGGTAAGAGTCAACATTGTCTGATTGTCTGAAAATATATTTCAGTTTAAGAAAAAAAAATGAATGTGCCCTTAAAAAATAAGGTTCTAAAGAAGGATTGAGGAAATAAAGTGCAGTTTATTTCCAATGTTCCTTTATGTAGCTTCTAGTACTTTCAAACGGAGCGTGAGACAGGAGCTTAAATGGTACTTTGAAGATAAAGGGGGGAAAAAAGCACTAATTCTTTGCAGAAACAAAAAAGTGTGATGATGAGGCAGCATGACAGGATGAAGGAGACGCTTTAACGTGGCGAAGATGCTTTGTGTGTGCACTTCAGCTGCAGCCACGCCTTCTCACACATGGAAGTAAAACAGTAACTGTCATCGCCACAACGTTCGCCTTTTTTCAGCATTGTACACATCCCTCTGATCGATCAGGTGGCTAAACTAGAATCCATTGCTTGGAGGTTTCGCAGAACTTGGGCCCAGACTTTTCCAGCGACGAACACTTGACGTCTCCATTTTCTGATCGGGGGCCAGGGTCAGTTTGAAACAGAAAAAGTGTGACAGGGGTGCCTAAACTGAAAACCACAAATAACCAAATTTTAATAACCCAATCTGATATCAAACAATCCTCTCTGGGCTCTTCACCAAAAAAAAAAAAATAATAATAATAATCAGCAAATCAATAGTAAGACTCTTTATGAAATCACTAGAAAACAAATAACCCTCTCTGGGTTCTTTACATAAAATTTCAGGAAATATAAAGTGACAGTGTTTTAGGACTTTAGAAAATCAATAATAACCAAATAAATCTCTGTGGGTTGTTCGTAGAAATTAAGCTTCCGTTGTCCATGCGCAATCTTACATGTTCAACTTCAGTTGTAGAGCAGAATCTCTTATCCCCTTGTGCTATCTTAGATGACCCCATCCTTACATTGACGTGTTCTCCCTACCATGACAAAGGTGGATAAAGGTGGAAAGATTTCATGTAATCCATGGACACCAGTGAAGATTACAAATCATTGAAGAAAAAAGGTTCAGCGCACTGTCCAGTGCAGGGGTCTCACACTCAATTTGCCTGGGGGCCGCTGAAGGCAGGGTCTAGCTGAGGGAGGGCCGCAACGTCAATGCACACACACACACGCAACTTGTGAGTGTCTGAGAGCCAATAAATGTGTATGGAACATCTACTGTACTATTAGCTATACTCTATTATTAACTGTTTTCTGCACAAAATGTACTTATAAAACCCTCATTCAATAAAATAAAATACGTAAATAAAAAATCAAGCAGTAAATAAAATAGTAATACATTTCTGTTTATTTATTCTATATCTGCTGTTTTCTCATTTAAAAATCCCTATTAACACAGTTCAGTTAACACTGTTGAATACTAACTATTAAACACTAAAGAAGACTCTATTTCTACAGTTCTTTCACCTCCATCAATGGTTCTTCTGAACACCGCTTCTCTTGTCTTCTTACTGCTGGACACTTGGCAGCACTTCCTCCCAAACCGCACTTCCTCCAAACCCTCAGTGTGGATGAAGATGATTTTCATTAAGTCTGGACTGGACTTTTTGAAATTGAAGGTGGAGACGTCAGAGAGGATGTGCTCCCAATTCTGAGTCCGTGTTGAATTTTTTTTTTTTTAAGTTTACTCTAAACCACAAATCAGTAAAGGAGAAACAAAATTCAGTAACCATTTTGGGATTTTCTATCTTGTGACTTTTTGCACATTTAACACACATATTTTCAGTGTTCAGTGTTTCTAAGACTAAATCGTGTTGTTTTCTCGCACGTGTTTAATTTTAGAGCCCCGTTAGGTGTCACGCATGTTCTGTACGTGTGGGACATTTTTCTGCGCAGCGACCCGACTGTCCTGCGGGAGCGGAGAGACCTGTTTGGTCGGGGTTGAACGTCGCGACACACCTAACCATAACCATAACCCTCCCACAGGTCCATGCGAGCCAGAAACAAGTTCAGCAACCGCTGCATGGATTTAGAAAATTACAAGCGAATAAATACGTTCTAAAAAGGAAAGTAAGGAACTCCTTAATGTGGTCCGGGGAGGGGGCTGTGAGGTTTCTTGCCTTAAATGTTTTCCTGCTTTCAAGCCCGGTAAATGTCCCGCCCCCAAGAGTCATTTACCCCACTGTGATTGGTTGGTTGTCAGTTCCGCGAACACTGAAAAGGTGTCATTCACACAGACTGGCGGGCCGCATTAACATTAAACTTTCATATTGAGGCGGGGGCCGCAAAATATCATCTCGGGGGCCGCGAGTTTGAGACCTCTGGTCTAGTGGGTCTAGATGACCCAACTCCCAATGTCAAAGTGCCTAGGATAGCACAAGGGTTACATGACTCATATGAGCAGTCCCTTAAGGTTTTTGTTCCTCCCTTAAAATCAAGTTCTAGAGGTTCTGTTTTGATGGAGGGCTGGGTCACTTTCAAGTTCTACGACTGGGGCAAAGTGAAATTGCAGTAGCAACATTTTTAGCTCGACTCATTTCAATTCAAATAAGATTTGTTGACGTGAGGAAACAATTCCAGGGATTCCGTTTTCCATGCTTACATAATTTATGCCGAGATGACTGCATGTTGTTTATGTGTGTGTTACAATGACAACTCAAGATAGATTTTGTAGACGTCTTTAAGTCTGACACTTTTTATGTGATCAGTGAACATTTGATAATTATTTTAAACAAAAAGTGGTAATTGCAGTTTGTATTTTGTTAGACCAAGTTTAGTGAGGAATATATTTTCCTAAAGATTTATCAAGAAGGTAGGGGTGGGATTATATAAATTGCTTCTGCTTCTACACTTTTTCAAGCAATAAATCAAGCTCTACTTTTACTTTAGTTCATGATCACTGTATTTAATACGCAAATGCGATTTAAGTGACTTTTTTGTTTTGTTTTACTTTCTGTTTTTTTAATATATGCATTCCATCATTTCTGTAATGAGTTTGATAAATATGTGTAAATTCTTTATTACTTTGACTACAAGGCTTGAAATAAATCAATAAATCAAATCAAATCAAAGAGGAAGGGGAATAAAGAACCGGACTGGTGTGTGTGTCTTGTGTTCTTGTGATTCATGTTTTCTAGTAGACATTAGAACTTTTTATCTGTTCTTTTTGGTTTTAAGTGTTCTGTCCCAATCTTTACTGTGAAGAATAAAGTGGACGTAAACATCAGTCAGAAGTGTGGAGTCTTTCCTACAAAATGGTTTTCTGCTGTCTGTTGCTTATCTGTTGGTTCCAAAGCTGGACTCTGTTCCAAAAAGCAGGGCATGTGACGTACCCGGGTAAGTTCAAGGGTATATTAGTTGATGTTCTTCATTTTTAGTGCCTCATCTGCATGGAACTTTAAATACAAAGGACTGCATACGCTATGAAACACAGTTTTTTCAAAGATCCATCCATCCATCCATTTTCTTCCACGTATCCAGGTCGTATGGGGGCAGCAGTCTAAGCAAAGATGCCTAGACTTCCCTCGCCCTGGCCACTTTCTCCAGCTCCTCTGGGGGGACCCCGAGGCTTTTCCAGGACAGCCTAGAATCCTATTCTTGTAGTATCTTGTGTATCCTGGGTCTTCCCCGGAGCCTCCGCCCAGTAGGACATGCCCGCAACACCTCCCCAGGGAGGCATCCAGGAGGGATCCGGACTAGATGCCTGAGCCACCTCAACTGGCTCCTTTCGGTGTGGACGAGAAGCGGTTCTACTCCGAGCTCTCCACTGATGACAGAGCTCATCCCACTATCTCTAAGAGAGCGCCTAGCCACCCTACGGAGGAAGCTCATTTCAGCCGCTTGTATTCAGGGCCTTGTTCTTTGGTGATGACCCAGAGCTCATGACCATAGGTGAATATTGGAACAAAGATCAACCGGTAAATTCAGAGCTTTGCGTTTTTTGGATCAGCTTTGCAAACGACAGTGTCTGGACCGCTTTATCGGTCGGTCAACTACGGACGCTGCTCTGATTCGCTTGTCTCAATCTCACGCTCCGGTCTTCCCTCACTCGTGAACAAGACCCTAGGATATTTAAACTCCTCCAACTGGGGCAGGGACATTCCACCCCTCAAGACAGGCAAACTACCTTTCTACCGTCAAGAACCATGGCCTCAGATTAAGCGTTACTGACTCTTATCCCAGCCGCTTCACACTCTGTAGCAAACCATCCCAATGCACGCTGGAGGTCCAGGCTCGATGAAGCCCTATGGTCCCCATACCAGACCTCCTACGGCCCCTGGTGAGCATAAATTGACTTTATAGGAGAATTAAATCTTGCTTAAATGTTGACATTAGATGGAGACTGAAGCATTACCAGGTGCAATAGTATGAATAGAAAAGCTAAAATATAACCAGTGTGTTTGTGACTAAATATTAAATGTAGTAGACATAAATATGATGGAGAAATCAATACAATATGCAGTATTGATCGGTTTTTATTGAAAAAGTCTGCATAAATACGACTGCTTTCAGGTTCAGATGCAGTTCTGAAAAACAGCAGAAACTGTCAGGTAGGGAGGGGCTGGTGAGCGTGAAGGACCCAAAATCCAGAGACGGAGGCACACGGTTCCAAGGCAAGGGGTTTATTCTAAATAACAAAAAGCGCTGCAGAGCAGGAACACAAAACTAAAACTAAACTTACTGTGGGCATAGCATGAAAACATGGCATGAAGGGTGTCAGGGAAGAGACGTTAAAGACGTTACATGAGAGACATTAGACACATTACATGAGAGACAGTAATGGACCAGCCCAAGAGGAAGGCAGAGACAAGACTTGTATACAAACAGGAATGACAAGACATGTGAACATGATCAGGAGATTGGGACCAAGGAAGTAAAACTAAAGAGCATGACAATAAAGGAAAACTTTCAAAATAAAACAGGAAACAGAACTCAAACATGACAGAACAAGCAAAAACCAAGAGAAAGAAGCTCAAACCACGACAGCCCCCCCCCCCCCCCCCCCCCCAAAGGAACCGCACCGAGGTTCCAAAAGTCAACCAAGGAGGAGGGGGCCCGGAGGACGAACTTAGAAGGGCAACAGAGTCCTAGGAGGCTGGGTTGGGTACACCAGCAAGGCCGAGACAATGAGTCCGGAGGTCGTCTGGGAGGTCTCGCTGTCTGGCGTGGCGGGTCCGGAGGTCGGCCGGGAGGCCGTGATGTCCGGTGTGGCAGACGAGGCAGGTCAGGCATAAAGTATGGGGCAAGCGTGGCTAAGTCTGGGTTCTGCCAGCAGTCGGCTGGTGGGTCAGGCACGGAGTCATGGTCAGGCATGGAGTCATGGTCAGGCATGGAGTTATGCTCAGGGTCATGGTCATGGTTCTGACAGCAGTCGTCGAGCTCTGGCGGGTCGGGCAAGTCGTCGAGCTCCAGCAGGTTGGGCCAGTCGTCGAGCCCCGGCGGGTCAGGCCAGTCATCAAGCCAGTGTATGTCAGGCACCCCCTTGGAAGCAGGGGTGAGTTGGGGCGCCGGCACCCCCCTGGGATCCGGCACCCCCTGGGAGCATGGACGGGTCGGGGTGCAGCCGGCACCCCCCTGGGAGCAGGGACGGGTCGGGGTGCATCCAGCAGGTCTGGCATGAAGTCAGCCGGCGGGTCAGGCATGGAGTTGACCGAGGGGTCAGGCATGCAGTCCTCTGAGGCGTCAGGCATGGGGTCCTCTGAGGGGTCAGGCATGGAGTCCTCTGGCGGGTTGGGCCAGTCGTCGGAGTCATCTGTTAAAAGGGCAGGACGGTCGGACCGGGGTGCGTTGGGGACCCACCACCAGAACAGGAAGGGGCTTGGGTGCATCCGGGACCACCACTGGAACAGGTTGTGGTGCGTCCAGGACCACCTCTGGAACAAGAACGGGACGTTGAAGGGGACGGCTGCGACAACCCCCCCTAAAGCAAGACGACTCCCCCTCATGGCAAGATGGCTCCCCTTATTAGCAGGAGTACAGAACTGGAGCAAGTCAAAATCCCAAAAAGATCTTTTCCTCTCTGCTTCTAGACAGTAGGTCTCCAGCAAACGCATGTCCCGCTCTGCTGGGCCAGGAAAAAGTAAGGCTGGTCCATTCTGTCAGGTAGGGAGGGGCTGGTGAGCGTGAAGGACCCAAAATACAGAGACGAGGCACACAGTTCCAAGGCAAGGGGTTTATTCTAAATAACAAAAGGCGCTGCAGAGCAGGAACACAAAACTAAAACTAAACTTACTGTGGGCATAGCATGAAAACATGGCATGAAGGGTGTCAGGGAAGAGACGTTAGAGAGCATGAGAGACATTAATGGACCAGACCAAGAGGAAGGTAGAGACAAGACTTGTATACAAACAGGAATGACAAGACACAGGTGAACATGATCTGGGGGGTATTCCAGAAAGCAGGTTATGCTAGCTTCCACAGTAAGTTTGAGGCTAAGGAAGTTGATAACCTCAGCTTTCGGTTCCAGAAATGGAGGTAAGTTTCAGGATATGTCAAGTTGCCATAGTAACTCATGCTGTGAACATAACCTGGTCTGGAGCAGGTTTAGTTGAAGGTTAGTTTGTTTTCAGAGAGGTGAAGCAGCATGGCGTGTCCATTTAAAGATGATTTAGTGGATGAAGAAGCTCAGAAAATACTTTTTCCATCATGAGAGGGTGATAAGACCACATATGGATGTTAGAAAAATGAACTTTATTACTTTGATCTTACTTAATTATTTGCTTCAGTTAAGATAATTAAAAATCCTTTTTTTGTTAAGTCAGTTTAAAAATAACGTAGTTTTCAGACAGTTATTTTGCTTCCATTCAAATTAATTCAATTGAGTAGGTGTAACTTTGGTGCTGCTGTTAGACCGGCACCGCAATGGATTGTGGGATATCATTTCCTTTGCCTGTCTGGACGGATTTGGGTTTAAGAGTTTCTGATCTTATTTCCATTTTCATGAGACGCATATATATATATATATATATATATATATATATATATATATATATATATATATATATATATATATATATATATATATAAATATATAGTAAGTAAGTTTTTTAAGTTTAACTTACATGAATTACTTCTATTGGTTACAAGAAAATGAGTTAAATTTATTCAACCTAATTTCTTAATGCAACTCAAATTTACATATTTATTCAACTAAATGTCATATTACTCCAATTCAAGTATTTTTTTTTTTCCATCGTAATGAATTAAAATTCTTGAACTCTCATATGTCTAAGTTTGAGCCGGAAGATCCTCATTTTTATAACAATAAAAAGAACAAAACAGTATGTCCTTAATGCGTTCATTCATTTCTCCGACAATGGAATTCTCCGACATTATCCATATATAATGTGACTGTAGGGGTGCTATATAAACTCATCATCCTCTCCCTCCCTCTCACTCATGGTGCAGAGACTTGGGGGGTATTCCAGGAAGCATGTTTAAACTAGCCTGACTTTAAGCCTGAACTCTGGTTGAAATCCGCCTGAACTTCCTTACTCTGTGTATGTCGGTTCCGGATATGAGTTGGCGTAATTACGCTCGACTTGGTAACCCTGGGTTAATGCACGTGCGCGGCATGTACATAAAGACATTTTCAATGGATCACCGATTTATGGAGTCACCATGGAAACGCGTGGAGAAAAAAAGAGAGCGCGACACTTCAGTGAGGCAGAGTCTGAGCTTTTAATGACGGAGTATGAGGATTATACGTCCATCAAAAAGTAATACGGCTGCATCAGCAAGAGTGAGTTTCTGCTTGTAGTAGAAGAACAGACAAAGTAAACGCACGAGTTTCTGATCTTATTTCCATTTTCCTTGTGACGCATATATATAACTTATCCAATTTTGCCAACTTAAATGAATTACTTCTATTGGTAACAAGTAATTGAGTTAAATTTATTCAACCTCATTTCACATCTATAAAACTCAGTAATTTTTTGTACGACTCATATTTACATATTTATCTAACTAAATGTCATACTACTCCAATTCAATTAATCTTTTTTCCATCTTAATTAATTATGATTCTTGAACTCTCATATGTCTACGTTTGAGCCGGCAGATATGCTCATTTTTATAGCAATTAAAAGGACGGGAAAAAAATTGCACGGAGTCCATAGTAGTAGTAGTAGTAGTAGTCTTTTTTATTTTGGACTAGTGAAACAAATGTAAAATAACAGAATAAGACAAGAACGAGACAAAACTTACAAAAACAAGAAAAAGACGAGTAAATTATACAAAACAAAACAAAATGATATAAACACCAGTCCAAAAGGGAGTGAGAAGAAGAAAAATCTTATAAACTCTCACCCCCCTTTACCCTAAGCCCTTACTTTCCCACCATCAGAGTCCAGTGCCCTACCCAAGTGTATATGTACATATATACATGTAATTTTCATTTCCAAACAACATACAAATGAATAACAAAACGTATTGTCAAAGTATGCAGATTTATAAATGCTGACATTCTGTATTTTTTTGTATTTGCACATATTTGTCCATGATCATCTTCCTGTATCTATATTTAAATTCTTTTATGTTTGGACATTGTTTCAAGCATTTACTGGTTCTGTTCCACAACTTCACTCCACAAATTGAAACACAGAATCTCTTTTTATTTGTACGTGCTTTATGTATGACAAATTTATCTTTTTCCCTAAAATTGTATTTTTCCTCTCTTGTGATAAATAACCTTTGGATATTTGTGGGTAATAAGTTGTTTTTGGCCTTGAATATTATTTGAGCGGTACAATACTCTACTAGATCGTAAAATTTGAGTAATTTTGATTCTATGAATAATTTATTTGTGTGCTCAAGGTAACTGACTTTGTGTATGATTCGTATTGCTCTCTTCTGAAGTATTGAAAGTGAATGTAACGTTGTTTTATAGTTGTTCCCCCAAACCTCTACACAATAAGAAAAATATGGTAAAACTAATGTACAGTATAACATGTGGAGTGATTTGTGGTCCAGAACCAGTTTAGCTTTATTTAAGACAGAAATACTTCTGGATAGTTTAGCTTGTATGTAGCTAATATGTGCTTTCCAAGTAAGTTTGTCATCAATTATGACCCCAAGAAATTTATTTTCATAAATTCTTTCAAGTTTCACCCCATTTATGTGCATGTCAATGTCAATATTTTTACCCTTATGGTGACCAAATAACATCATTTTTGTTTTACTTAAATTTAGTGAAAGCTTATTTACATCAAACCACAGCTTCAGTTTTTCCATCTCCTTCTTAACAATTTCAATGAGTTGCTGCAAATCATCCCCATCACAAAACACATTAGTATCATCAGCAAATAGAACTAGCCGTAATTTGTTAGAAACCTGAAATAAATCATTTATATATAAAATAAACAATATTGGTCCCAGAACCGACCCCTGAGGGACACCACAAACAATGTCCAAACATTGGGAACAAGCACCATCAACCTTTACAAACTGCTTTCTATTGCTCAAATAGCTTCTGATCCAGTCTAGCACTAACCCCCTAATGCCATACCGATCCAATTTATGAATTAATATACAGTGGTTAATTGTGTCGAAAGCTTTTTTTAAGTCAATAAATACCCCGATTACATGTTTTTTATTATCAATAGCATTTGTTATATTTTCTATTACATTCATCAGGGCCAGTGATGTTGATCGATTTGACCTGAACCCATACTGTCCTTCGTCCAGTATCTTGTGCTTTTCGATGAAAGAGTTTAATCGGGTTATGAACATTTTTTCCAAAATCTTTGATAACTGCGGTAACATAGAAACTGGCCTATAGTTTGTGAAGTGATGCTTGTTCCCGGTTTTGTACAATGGTATAACTTTTGCAATTTTCATTTGATTAGGAAATGAACCTGTTTGGAATGATAAATTGAAGATATATTCTAACGGTTTCAGAATTCCACTGATTACTGTTTTCACCAAGGCCATATCAATGCCATTAACATCAGTAGAGAGTTTACCCTTCATTCCTCTCACGGTCTTTAATATTTCATTTTCAGTTACTGGGTTAAGAAACATGCTACTGGGATTTCTGTCAATTAACATTTGCACATCCTTTCCAAATGTTCCTGGATCCGGGATTTGCTTTTCTAACTCAGGTCCCACGTTTACAAAGAAATCATTAAATCTTTTAGCAATCTCTTCCCTTTGATCTATTTCTTCACTCTTACTAATAAAATACTTTGGATAGGAGTCTTCCTTGTTACCCTTTCTTAGAATAGTATTAAGTATGCCCCATGTTTTTTTGATATTACTTTTGTTTTCCTCTAAAAGTTTTCCATAATATTCCTTCTTGCATGTTCTTATGATCTGCGTTAGCTTATTTTTGTATTTTTTATATTTAATTTCGGCCTCTTTTGTTCTCTTTTTTAAGTAGTTTTTATAAAGAGTATTCTTTTTCTTACATGCATTCTGTAGTCCTTTTGTAATCCAAGGACAATGGAAATACTTAATTTTTTCCTTGAATTTTTTAACTGGACAATGTTTATCATACATCGAACCAAATATCCGCAAAAAATAATCATAAGCCTCATCAACAGTTTCTTTTTGATAAATCACATCCCAATTATGCTCAAGTAGCTCAGTTTTAAATGCATTGATGGAGGTTTCTGTTTTAATTCGTCTGTATCCCATTGAGAAATGCAACTTGTGGTTGACATAACTATTGTCATATACTGTGAAAACTGGAAGATGGTCACTGATTTCATTAATTAGCAACCCATTAACTGTTTTATTTTCAGTGTCATTGGAGAATATGTTATCAATTAATGTTGCACAACTTGCAGTTATCCTACTTGGTTTTGTAATTCTTGGAAATAAGCAAATGCTGTACATGGTGTTAATAAATTCTTCAACTGCTTTAATCTTATGAGGATTTAATAGGTCAATGTTAAAATCCCCACATACAAAAATTACTTTATTTTTATCCACAAACATTTTCTCCATCCAGCCTGTAAACATTTCCATATTTGAGCCTGGTGTTCTGTAAATACAACTAACAACTATATTTTTTTGATTTTCTTGAGAGATTTCGATTGTTAAACATTCAAGCATATTGTCAACAACAGCTGTCATGCTATTCACTACTCTGAAATGCAGAGTTTTATCCACATATAGAGCAACTCCTCCACCACCTTTGTTTAGTCTGTTACAGTATCTGAGTTCATAACCCTCCAAAATAAAGTTTTCAACTCCCTTCTCTGCATTGAACCACGTTTCTGAGATTGCTATCACACTAAAGCGTTGTGAAAAATTGCACAAGTATTCCTTAATGTTATCAAAATTTGCATACATGCTCCTGCTATTGAAATGAACAAGTGAAAACTTATCTTTACATTTAATGTTGACGTTATAATGCTCTTCAGTGTAATAACTGCAATTATCTGTGATGGCAGAGAAGAAATGGTTGATTGGGTCAATGTCATATTCCATGTCCTGTAAATTGTGATCAATGTAATCCAATGATTCCATCCTTAATTGGTCAGAATAAGAATTTATGTTTTGTGTTCCTGGTGTTGACGGTTGAGGTTGTATTGACATTTGATCTGAGGAAAAGTGTAGTGTAAGTGTATTACCTCAATTTCCAGAAGGCTCATAAATATCAGAAGATATTTAGTATTTGTCCAGATCCTTGATGTCCCTAATCAACACCACCTTAGCTTCCTCGGGGCTCCCGTTGAGCTTGATGAACACTTTACAGTTAGTTGTCCAGGTGCTTTGTATTTTTCCTCTTTTCTTTAGGTAACGTGCTTGTTTTGCTATATCAGCATTGTGTTTTGTAAGATGCTCGTTTATATAAACATCTGTTCCTCTCAGCTTTCTGCCCTGTTTCAGCAGAGCAGCCTTTTGCTTTCTATTGACAAACCTCATAACAATGGCTGGTTTATCCTTCACATTTTTCCTAGGCAAAGTATGGCAAGCCTCGATGCCGTCACAGTCCAGCTGGATTCCTTTTTCCCTTAGAAAACCCAAAACTTGTTGCTCCACAGAGCTGATGTCTTGTTCATCTGGCTCTCCGTCTCTGTTGGTGGTCACAGCTCTGGCGTATGATCTGGGTTTGACGCTCAGGCCTGTGATTACCACATCATTCATCCGTGTATACTGTTCAAGCTCCATCACCCTTCTTTCCAGAAAGGCAATCTTCTGGTCCTGCTCTTGCTTCTGGACCCGCCAAACCTTCACCTCCTCAATGAAGTCCAGAATGCCTTTTTGTTGTGACCTGACAGCAGAAATCTCTTCCGCAAGGAAATCTCTCAAAACTTTCATCTCCTCAGTGAAGTCCAGAATGCTCTTTTGTTGCATCTTGATAGCAGAAATTTCCTCTGCAAGGAAATCAAGCGATTTCTTGAGGTCACAGCCTTCTTCAGCTGCCTGGGGTTTTCTGGGACCCATTTGCGTCTGCCTGTGGCTGTCGCCACGCCGGACTAAGGTGGTCGCCGCGCCGGGCTGAGGTGGTCGCCGCGCCGGGCTCAGGTGAACGCCGCTCCGGGCTCAGGTGAACGCCGCTCCGGGCTCAGGTGAACGCCGCTCCGGCCTGTGGTGGATGCCGCGCCGGGCTGAGGTGAACGCCGCTCAGGGCTGAGGTGATCGCCGCGCCGGGCTGAGGTGAACGCCGCTCCGGGCTCAGGTGAACGCCGCGCCGGGTTGTGGTGATCGCCGCTCCGGCCTGTGGTGGATGCCGCGCCGGGCTGAGGTGAACGCCGCTCCGGGCTCAGGTGATCGCCGCGCCGGGCTGAGGTGAACGCCACTCCGGCCTGTGGTGGATGCCGCTCCGGGCTCAGGTGAACGCCCCTCCGGGCTGAGGTGAACGCCGCTCCGGCCTGTGGTGGATGCCGCTCCGGGCTGAGGTGAACGCCGCTCCGGGCTGAGGTGAACGCCGCGCCGGGCTGAGGTGGTCGCCGCGCCGGGCTGAGGTGAACGCCGCTCCGGGCTCAGGTGAACGCCCCTCCGGGCTGAGGTGAACGCCGCTCCGGCCTGTGGTGGATGCCGCTCCGGGCTCAGGTGAACGCCCCTCCGGGCTGAGGTGAACGCCGCTCCGGCCTGTGGTGGATGCCGCTCCGGGCTCAGGTGAACGCCCCCATAAATTCACTAAAGAAATTTTCTGTCATTATAATTACAGCTACATTGGTAGGAGTGCTATCTAAACTCATCATCCTCTACTTCACTCTCACTCATGGTGCAGAGACGTAAGTATAGTAAAACAAAATAACTCGGCTAAACACAGTAAAACAGCTAAAACAGTTAAACAACTAAACACATTTTGTCAAAAACCCACACTTAAACCCAAATCCGTCCAGACAGGCAAAGGGAATGGTATCCCAGAATCCCTTGCGGTGCCGATCTAACAGCAGCACCAAAGTTACACCTTACCGTGTATTGTTATTGTTCAACCAACCAACCAACCATATGCCACCAACCAACTGAGGTTCAACCAACTCTGAGGTTAAACTTAAACTCTGAGTTGGTCAATCGAGAGATTAACAACTCTGAGTTTTCTGTTTCAGAGAAGCTGATCTGAGTTAGGTCAATCAACTCTGAGTGGACTGATTCGGAGGTAAGCGTGCGCACCGCGACTATAAGAAGCCATTATCAATGGAGCGCAGATATTACGAGTCACCATGGCAACCGTGGAAAAAAAGAGGTCTGCATATTTTTCGGCAGCGGAACTTGACGTGCTGTTGCAGAGTTACAGTGAATATGATCACATATTCCGGAAGAAAAGCAACACCTCTGCATCTGCAAAAAAGAGACATTTAGCGTGGGAAAACATAGCTGCTCAAGTTAATGTGCAAGTTTGCATTTAAATCATTGTTATAAAATATTGGCTGTAATAACTTTTTAAATAGTGTAAGGTGTGAAATAAAAAATGGTGATATTTAGGTGTACTTTTGCAGTGTTATTCCTGGTGTAATTGCATGAAATGCTGCATAGTGTACAGAACCAATCTGGGGGAAAATGCATTTAACGTCGGTAATGTTTAGAGGACTTTTTTGTTAACCTTCCCCTCTTGCAAACGTTGGTCAGTTTAATATTAATACATGCAATTGTGTTTTTAAAAGTGAACTTTTGTCTACCCTTGTATTGATCAAGTGGTATAGGTTTACATGGGATTAAGAAAGTAAGCAGTACTAGCAAATTGTGTTTCCAAAAGGTAATTGTTACATTAATCTAATTCAATGTCACTGATTTCATTTTCATGTAGATGCAATCCTGCAGGAATTAAAAGAACATGGCAGCAACTAAAAATGAAGTATAAAAACATAATTCAATCAGGTCAAATTTGAGCATGTCATGGATGTAGGCTTTGTTGACAATATTTGACATATGAAACATCTACATAGCAATACATATCATGGTCGTTACCATGGTGCCGCGTGTGTGGCAGCTTATCTGGGCAGCTCTACCTTTTTGTGTTCCTTACTTTGCGTTTTTTAATATTTTCTTCCAACTTATTTGTGTTTTTTGTATTTTTCAACAACTATTACGAAGTTCTGCGACAAAGGACAGGAACATTATTACTTTTGCTTTTTTTAAAAATTTTTCTCAACTTTTTGAACTGGCCTCGGGGGATCCGTTAGGATGCAGCTCCATTGTTTACACTCGAGATCAGCTGTTAGCTCTTGGACGAGTTGAGATTCTCCTCGCTGGAAAGCCAGATGTTCCAGCTGAAATACGGAGGAAACGACGAGGCTGCAGAGCTGGAGTTAAACGCCGGGAGAGAAGACGGAGGTACAAGCCATGTTTACCATCCGTTACTATGGGAAACGTCCGCGCGCTCTCTAACAAGCTGGACGAGCTAACAGCGCTCATGCGTCTGCAGCGGGTGTACCATGAGAGCAGCCTGCTGTGTTTCACCGAGACATCCAACAACACGGATGCTCTGTACAGGAGGGGCCAGAGTCGCCTTCACCTGCTGAGGAGACTGAGGTCCTTTGGCGTGTGCAGACAGCTGCTGAGGACCTTTTATGACACTGTGGTGGCCTCAGTGGTCCTTTATGGAATTGTGTGCTGGGCGGGGGGCAGTGCAGGCAGAGACTTGAAGAGGCTTAACAAACTGGTTAGGAAGGCCGGCTCTGTCCTGGGCTGCACACTTGAGTCCATCGAGGAGGTGGCGGACAGGAGGATGCTGGCTAAGCTGATATCCATCATGGATAACCCCTCCCACCCCCTGCACCAAACTGTAGAGGCGCTGACCAGCTCCTTCAGCACAAGACTGTTGCACCCTCAGTGTAAGAAGGAGCGCTACCGCAGGTCATTCCTCCCCACAGCCATCAGACTGTACAACACCGTGTCAAAGTGACACTCCACGGTCCCAGGGGTGTTTTTCTGTTTAGTCATTGATTCATTTACTTTTGTTGTAGTTGTTGTTTTTCAATTTTAAATTGTGTTTGTTCCTGCAGTTGTTTGTTTTTGTTTTTGGTGTGAACTTCATTAGTTATTTCTGTATTTTGAAAAAATTTGTAATGTTTTTTTACAGTTTACATGTTTTGCAGACTGCATGTTTTTTACACTTTTGCAGCTGTATTTATTTAATATTAAATATTTATTTCTTTATTTAATAAGAATCTCATTTTTGATAATAATTTTTCATAATAATTTTAGTAAAAATTTTAATTATCTAATATAAATGTAATTTGTGATGTCCTTTATTGATGTTATATTATATAGACTATTTCTGAATGTCGTGTTGCTGCCACAGAAATGAAATTTCCCCATTGTGGGATTAATAAAGTCATCTATCTATCTATCTAATGTTGTTTTCATTGTATATATGTAATTGACTGCAACGAAAAACGGTAACGCTCAAATGGGGAAATGACAAAAAATCGAGTCTAGGTCTCAAAATCCTCGCACAACGTAAATGTAATTCTCTACGAATTAATGCAGCCTCCTCGTCTATTGGGTCCTCCAAAAAAGGACAAGCCATTCTTGTCACTTGTCTCTGTGTGAAGGAAATGTGGGCAATGAAGGTTAAAGCGGAAAATACCGCTTCGTCTTTGAAAAGGGGAGGGGACTGGCAGAAACCTTGAGTTTAGAGAATAAAACCTGCTCCCGACCAGGTTAGGTTCACAGCATAAGTAACCATGGACACTGACTCCGAGTATAAGTTACCTCTCTTTCAGAAACGGGTTTGACTTACTCTGTTTACTCTGGTTTAACAAACCTCCCATTCTGAAACGGAAAACTCACAGTTTCCCTGATTTCAGGGTTAACGCACTCAGAGTTTACACTTAACCTCCTTTCTGAAACAGGCCCCTGGTCTCAAGGACCGGTGTACTGCTTCTTTTGCAGAAATCCTGCCTTATTTGCTGCTGATTACCTGGATCTGGTGTGTTTAGCCAATAAGGAGCTTCAATGGCAGGTTGGTTGGAAAACATGTAGGACACCGACCCTCCAGGGGGGTATTCCAGGAAGCAGGTTATGCTAGCTCCCACGGTAAGTTTGAGGCTAAGGAAGTTGATAACCTCAGTTTTCGGTTCCAGAAATGGAGGTATGTTTCAGGGTATGTCAAGTTGCCATAGTAACTCATGCTCTGAACATAACCTGGTCGGGAGCAGGTTTAGTTGAGGGTTAGTTAGTTTACAGAGAGGTGAAGCAGCATGGCATGTCCATTTGAAGATGATTTAGTGGATGAAGAAGATAAGATAATACTTTATCCACCATGAGAGGGTGATAAGACCACATATGGATGTTGGAAAATTCAACTTTTTTACTTTGATCTAACTTAGTTATTTGCTTCAGTTAAGATACATTATTTGTTTGTTAAGTCAGTTTAAAAATAACACGTAGTTATCAGACAGTTATTTTACTTTCATTCAAATTAATTCAATTAAGTAGGTGTAACTTTGGTGCTGCTGTTAGATCGGCACCGCAAGGGTTTGTGGGATACCATTTCCTTTGCCTGTCTGGACGGATTTTGGTTTAAGTGTGGGTTTTTGACCAAATTCTTTTAGTTGTTTAGCTGTTGTACTATGTTTTGCCATGTTTTGCTGAGTTATTATGTCCTGTGCTTATGTCTCTGTACCATGAGTAAGAGCGAAGGAGAGGATGATGAGTTCATATAGCACCCCTACCAATCATTAGAGTAATGACAAAGACGGACAATTCTTTAATGAATTTGACCGCAACGTGTATTCTTCCCTGTCCTTTTTATTGTTATAAAAATGAGTATATCTGCCGGCTCATACTTAGACATATGAGAGATCAAGAAATATAATTAAAGATGGAAATTTTTTTAATTGAATTGGAGTAATATGACATTTAGTTAGATAAATACATAAATTTGAGTTGTATAAACAATTATTGAGTTTTATAGACGTAAGAAATTAGGTTGATTAAATTTAACTCAATTATTTGTTACCAATAGAAGTAATTCATTTAAGGTGGCAAAATTGGATAAGTTATATATTTATGCGTCACAAGGAAAATGGAAATAAGATCAGAAACTCTTGCGCTTACTTTGTCTGTTCTTCTACTACAAGCAGAAACTCTTTCTTTTGATGATGCAGCCGTGTTACTTTTTTGATGGACGTATAATCTTCATACGCCATCATTAAAATCTCAGACTCCGTCTCACTAAAGTATTGCGCTCTCTTTGGTTCTCCACACGTTTCCATGGTGACTCCGGAAATCGGCGATCTATTGAGAATGTCTTTATGTACCTTCCGTGCACGAGCATTAACCCAGGGTTACCAAGTCGAGCGCAATTACGCCAACTCATATCTGGTATTTAAGAACCGACATACCCAGAGTAAGCGAGTTCAGGCGGATTTCAGCCAGAGTTCAGGCTTAAAGTCAGGCTAGTTTGAACATGCTTCCTGGAATACCCCCCAGGCCTGGATTTGGGGACCCCCTGACAGACTATTTACTAGAAGTGGACACTTAAACGCACCTTTCTGAGGACTATGTGGACGCAGCTTTAGAGCATCTGTGACTAAGTCTTAATGAGATTTTCACCATCATTCAGTTATAGCTGTAGATTTCAGTGTGGATGTCACACTGGTGATTAAATCAGTTCAATAAAATACTGTGCAAAAATTACTAAAAACAATTAAAAATGTAAAAGGGATTTAATAAATAGTAATCTAAAAACAGCTGTAAATTGGTAAAAAAAAATAAAAGACATAAAAATTTGATTAAGAGTCCTGGCTAAAAAGAGTCCAGTCCCAAAGCCCCCCCCCCCAAAGTCCACCGTTGGAACCAGCCGTGGAGGGGTAAAAAACCAGCGTCTGTGCGGCTGAAACGAACACACAAAAAAACGGTAAACTTCAGGGTGTTACACCAACATCAGCCACACGCATCCAGGCAGGTCGGTGTTGCGTCTGCATCGAGACAAGGATCACGCAGCGTTGCTGCTCAAAACTCCTTTATTTTAACCCCCAACCCCCCCAACATCTTTATCTCAACTTTTGCAGTTAAAGAGCTTCTGCTCTTAAAGGCGCAGTAACTCACTTCTTATTAACGTTGCTTTAACAGCAACCAACATGACATTAATCTGAACACTTTCAGACATAACATTTCTTCCCCCCCTTCACTGGAACGAAAACTCCAACTCTCCCACCCCAATGTCACCATCACCCAGTCACATAGTCTCTGTGCCAGATAGGTGGGCCTCTTATCCTATGTGGCCGTGCTGGCTGAACTTCCGCTTCAGGCCTGAGTGGCACACCTCCCTGAGGCCGGTTGGTCCCCGGCCCAGCCGGCCAAACCAAGGTTGCTGCGGAAGATGGAGATGACAAAGGTGTTTTCGGGGCTGGGACTTTGTGCAGACGGTTTGAGTGCCACCGTGTCCTGTTTTCTAGTCTGTAGGTGACCGACCCCAGCTTCTGAGTGACCCGGAGAGGGTCTGACCAGTACGACTGCAATTTTGTGCTGGCGGTGGGCCGTTTAATCCTGACCCAATCCCCAACAGCTAGTGAAGGGGTCTGCACTCGATGTGTGTCGTCAAATTGCCTCTTCATCCGAGCCTGTGAACTTATGACCCGGGCCCTGACTTTCTGCAAATCTTGAGTGCGATGTGGAGGGACAAGCTGTGCCCTCAAACAGTCCAGGGGTTGTTTCAGTTCGCGTCCTATCATGAGCAGAGCCGGAGACACCCCAGTGGTGGGGTGCTTTGACGCTCGAATGCTCAAAAGAGTTTGGTTGAGGGCCTCGCTGAAAACATTCCCTTCTTCCATGCAGGCACAAATCCCATTTTTGAGGGTTTTATTAAGCCGTTCCACCCCTCCATTTCGCTCCGGATGATACACTGCTGTTCTGATGTGCTTGATGGAGCGCTGTTTCAGAAACTCAGTGAACTCAGCTGAGATGAACTGAGGCCCATTATCTGTTGTAACCACGGTGGGAAGCCCCCACCGTCCCAACAGCTCTTCCAGGCGGCCGATGATGGTGTGTGTGGTAACGGAACTAAGCTGAAAAACCTCTGGCCATTTGGAATGCAGGTCATGCACAACCAGGAGGTAACGGGCATGAGCAGGTGCACCATGGAGTTCTTCACAGAGATCAATCTGGATGTGTTCCCAAGGCGATGAAGGCCACTGGGCTGGGTTGAGTGGTGCTGTAGCTGGCTGACCAGTCTTCCCACTCAGCAGGCAGCAGGCACAGTTACGTACCTGCTCTTCAACATCTAAGTCTATGTGAGGCCACCACACTGCATCGCGGCACCGTTGCTTCACTTTGACCACCCTTAAGTGCCCTTCGTGCGCCATGTGAAGCACTCTGGATCTAAGGGTCTCGGGGATACCTGCTCGATGGCCGCGAGCCTGGCACACTGACCCCCAGCAGGAAAGCTCATTCTGAAAACGGTAGTAGGGGAGTAGGTTATCATCCACCTTGGATGGCCACCCATCCTGGATGTAAATGCGGAGAGTTGCAAAAGTCTCATCGTCAGCAGAGGCCTTTTGCAGTTCAGTCAAGGTAACTACTGAGCTGAGGGGCCCGTGCAGAATGTGCACCAAGTCGTCATCATTTTCTGTGTTTCGAGTGACCTCGCCTGCTTCCTTTGTCACCGACACCGCTCTGGACAGAAGGTCTGCCACTGTGTTAGCACGCCCTGGCATAAACTCCAAGCTGAAGTTGTACTGGTTTAGCCGGTCAGCCCACCTCAGCAATTTCATGGGTTTGTGTCCAGACCCCTGAGTCGCCAACAATGCCGTCAGAGCCTGGTGGTCTGTGCGTATGGTGAAAGCCCTACCATACAGATAGACATGCCAGCGTTCACATGCCCACAGGCAGGCCAGTGCTTCCCTCTCCCCCCCCGAGTACTTCTGCTCAGCTGGAGTAAGAGCCCTGGAAGCGAACGCCACTGGTCGTTCCACCCCCTCGTGGATCTGGGAGAGCACAGCACCAAGGGCCAAGCCGGAGGCGTCACAGGTGACCAACGTGGGTGCCATCTGGCTAAAATGGGTCAAAGTGGGAGGAGAGGTGAGCTGCTGTTTGATGACGCGCACAGCCTCGTGGGAGGCTGGGGTCCAGTCCCAGCGTGCATCCTTCCGAAGCAAGCCACGCAAAGGAGCTGTTGAGTCCGAGAAATGAGGACAGCTGGGCTGGTGACTGAGGATCTGGCAAAGACAGAATGGCCTCCGTGTGAGACATGATGGGAGCTATTCCTGCCTGTGAGAGCCTGAAACCCAAAAACTCAACCTCCGTAACACCAAACACGCACTTCCCAGCATTTAGTTTAACGCCATGCTGCTCAAAACGTTGAAAAACTTGCGCCAGACGAGCGTCATGCAGTGTCATGGTGGGTGCGTGTACGGCCACATCATCCAGATAGATGGAGACACCCGGGATACCTGCCAGGATGAGCGACATAATCTTCTGAAAACAGCTTGGAACCGAGGAAAGACCAAAAGCCATGCGTTTAAATCTAAACACCCCCACATGTGTAACAAAAGCTGTGAGGTCCATGCTAGCAGGTGCAAGGGGAACCTGCAGGTAGCCATTTCGCAAGTTCATCTTACTAAAGACAGTGGAACCATGAAAATGGCTGGTGAGCTCCTCAGCGGTAGGTAAAGGGTATTTATCTGGAATTATCGCTTTGTTCACATCTGACAAGTCAACACAAAGGCGCAGACCACCCCCTTTTTTCCTAGCCACCACCAAATTAGACACCCACGGTGAGGCGTCAACCGGTTCAATAACATCCTCTTCCACTAGGCGACCAAGCTCAGCTTCGACTTCGTTGCGAAGGGCCAGAGGAATACGCCGCAGTGGTTGGATAACTGGGCGTACAGACGAGTCAACAGTGGGCTGGTGCACAAAGGCAGACATGCGACCGAGCCCTGTGAAGAGTTGGGGGTAGCGATCTGGCCAGGACGAGACGACCTGCAGGACACAAGTGCCGCTAGAATCCGTCACTGAAAACCCAAGAGAAAGAAACAAATCTAGGCCCATAATGTTAGCTCCTCTCTGAGTGATACAGAACTCTGCATCCGGTGCACAATGTTGATTGTAACTAACAGGGAGACGAACAACACCTCCACCCCTCAGACTGGACTGTTCATCACATCTACTCAGGTGAGGAGAGAGCTGTAGAGGCTCAACCAGAGAAAGGCCTGTGGACCTGATGGCATCAGCACTGGAGCCCCTCAGGGAACCGTTCTGTTCCCCTTCCTATTCACCACCTACAGAGCTGACTTCCAGTACCACTCTGAGCTTTGTCACCTCCAGAAGTACTCTGATGACACAGCTGTAGTTAGGTGTGTGGAAAATGGATGTGAAGAGGAGTACAGGAGCCTCATGGAGCGTTTCGTCAGGTGGTCTGGGGAAAATTGCCTGCAGCTGAAAGTGGCCAAGACAGAAGGGATGGTGATTCACTTTAGTAGAGAAAGTCCCCACCATCCCCAGTCTGTATCGGTGGGACGGATATAGAAATTGTCTTGTCCTACAAGCTCCTGGGCATCCATCTGGACAATAAACTGGACTGCACTAACACTGAGGCGGTCTACGAGAGGGGGCTGAGTAGACTTCCTGAGGAGACTCAGGTCCTTCAATGTCTGCAGCAGGATGCTCCACATGTTCTACCAGTCTGTCATGGCGAGCACCATCTTCTTTGCTGTAGTGTGCTGGGGTGCTGGCATCCAAGCAAAGGACGCCAACAGACTGGACAAACTCTTAAAAAAAGCAGGGTCTGTCATCGGCTTCAAGCTTGTCAATCTGGAGGAGGTGGTGGGGGACAGACTACTGGCTAAACTGGGGACCATCATGGACAATCCTTCCCATCTTCTCTACATAGTGGTAGACAAACTGAGAAGCATCTTTAGCGGCAGACTTATACGCCCCCGCTGTGCTAGAGAACGGTACAGGAAGTCATTCCTGCCATCAGCCATTAGACTTCACATTTGATCTGGCAGACATGGACGTACATATGATTTTTTTAGAGTTCTAGAGTTTTCAACTATATTTTTGCCTGTTTAATTTTTTTCCTTCCCTGTATATTTTGTGTCTTGCAATTATTTGATCTCTTATCTTATTCTGTGGTGCTGCTACTACTACTAACTTTCCCTTCAGGGATAAATAAAGTTGATCTTCAATCTTGAATCCACAAAGAACAAAGTCCCACTCTGATAGAAAAAAATACATAAAACACAGAATAAACAGAACAAACAAAACAAAACACAGCTGCAGCCGTAACATAGAGGAAAGCTCCTTCCACTTTTACCAACCAGCATTTTCTGCACTTCGTTGTGTGCTAGCAAGACAGCATTTGCTACAGATTTAAGGCCAGACCTTGACCTGGTTTTGTTTCCATGTTTCTTAAACAATCTTTCATTTCTTCGGTTCTTTCAGATCCTGCTACTGTGAGACTGATGGGATCGAGTCATTGTTCTGGTGAACTCCAAGTGAAAAGTGGAAGAGAATGGAGGGCCGCTGAGGCCCGGAGATTTCTAAGAAGAGAGACAAGATTAGCATATGTGTGCAAGAACCAGAAGTGTGGACCCCACGTTTCATCGACAACTAAACAACTTCCAAGAGAAAAGCCAGTTTTCCTGATTTATTCTCTCTGTTTTCACACATTTCCACTAAATATAGAGGAATGTGTGCATGAAGATACAATGAGCAGCCAGACGATGGAAATCACCTGCTTAGGTAACAAACCTTCTGATGCCAACTGTATGTACGTCTCACTGTCAGTTTGTGATGCGTCATTGAGTCGATCTTAAGTCGTTTTTTTAGTAACCTGAGATGTTTGAGTCCAGAGAATTTAAATATTCATCATTGTGAACCGTTACAAACTTGGTCTTCTCTTCTGGATCCACAGACTCTGTCAGGCTGGAGAACGGATCCAGTCGGTGTTCAGGCAGGCTGGAGGTGAAGTCCAACAACTCGTGGTCCTCCGTGTGTGAAGATGACTTTGACCTGCTGGATGCAGAGGTGGTCTGTAGGGAGCTGGGCTGTGGGGCTCCGTCAGTCCTCCAGGGGGCGCCGTATGCAGAATCAGAGGCTCCAAAGTGGAACAAAGAGTTTCTCTGTCAAGGTCACGAGTCTGCTCTCCTGGACTGCAACCACGCCAGACCAGAGAGAAGCTGCTTAGCGGACAAAGTTGTTGACCTCACCTGTTTAGGTGGAGGAGGAGCCACAGCTTTAAAACTGGTGACACGTGTGATTATTTATCAATAACGTATCTGTTTGTGCCTACATGAAGGAATCATCCGCTTGGAGGGAGACGTCAGTCACTGTGCTGGAACACTGGAGATGTTTTACGGTGGAGAATGGGGACCAGTAGCTGATTCTAACTGGAGCCGGGACTCCGCCTCTGCAGTGTGCGCTCAGCTGGGTTGTGGTTCTGCTCTGTCTTCTAGAAGCAAAGACAACTTTCTAAACAGATCTGTGTGGTGGATCCAGCCTCCGTGTGGCCTATCACTGGAAGGCTGTAATATTATGCATGTGGTTGATCACAGCGAATCTACTCTTGAAATATTATGTTCAGGTAAAACCAAACACCAACGTCTTTATTTTACTGGTCATGTCCCATTTTGCTGCAACACTCTGTAATTCTAGAATTTACTGATCCAGATCAGCACCAAGTGTGTCAGTAAAGATGAAAACCAGCGAGGTAGACCTTCAGAAAAAAGAACTTTATTTTGATAGTAAATAGGAAGTTGTGGGTACAGATACCAACAAATTCTCCTTATTTCATTTAGTTTAACAACACTATGATCACTCCAGACAGCCAGGTTTTGTTTGATATGCCTTTTTTTATTAGATGCACACAGTCCATTAGGAGATTAATAAAAACCTTAGGATTATTTTCCAAGAAAGAGTTACATTTCTCAATACTAAAATATCCGATCTGACTCAGCAGAAATCCTCTGTTTCAGTCTCTGTTGTCGGTTTGATGATCCGTTGGTGTGTCGTCTCGGTGGGTTTGATGGCGATGATCCTCGTCACCTGCTTCTACGCCACGGTACTGAACACACAAATACAGGACCAGAAGTTTTTTTAAAGTGACGGTGAATTGTTGTGTTTTAGACCGACAGAAAACCAGACGGAGAACACGAGAGGAACCGAGACTAGAAGGAATTTAAATTATGTTCAAGCTAAATGCAAGTTACAGGTCAACTGGTTGGAAACCAGCATCGTATCTGAATTCCTTCACTACTCACTACTTGATGCACCATATCAGGCGATTGCATTGACTTTATATAAGAACTGGACTGAGTGGCCCCTCCCCCTCTGGTGTTAATGCCTCAATAAATCCTGTGGTGCCCGCTTCGAAACAGTCCACTCGAAACCTTTGATTGACAGATTCTCCTGAGTCCGCTTTCAGAGGAAGAGGTGTAGACTTTCAACAAGCTTGCAGAGAGTGGTTGCCATTTAAATGTTGACTCGGACCAATAATTGTTTACTGACAGCGGCGTCTGAATTGGAGAAAATGGCGGCTTCATTTTTATTTATTTTTTTAACTTGACCTGTCCAACAGCTGGGCAGACAGATGACAACTGAGGGCCTCTTGTGTTGGACATATTTTACTTTAACAACAGGGGTTATGAATCTTCTGACAAACCAGAGGTATGTCTGAATAAACCCCTTTTGTAGTTGAGGCCAAACTTTATTAATTTCAATCATATTTGAAAATCTTTGGCTTCATTTTGCTGGAGGCGGTAGATGGCTGTTTTCTATGGGTGACATCACACTGGCTCAGTCCAGTTCTCTCGTACAGCCAATGGGCGTTCATCTTTGTTTTGGGGTGTCCAGTGTGCACAGATGCTAACTGGATTGGCTAATATAGACCACAATGCACTGCGTTTGAACTATTTGTTATTACAGAAAAAAAAAAACTTTATTTCATCCTAGTTTTCATCATCATAACACAGTGGACTAATTAATAGTCTTTGTAAAAGTTCATATTGTTGCTATTGAAGAAAAAAAAAAGTAGTGAGATGTGGGTCCATATTGCGTTACAATCCACTGGTTTTTCCTGCACTATATAGTTTTTAGTGGTAAAGAATAGTGACACAATCCGGACACGGCCTAAGATAACCCTTTATTGGCCCCGTCATCGCTTAATCAACTAGCTTTTATAGAATATTCAGAATTTACTTACATTGAATATTTGCAGAAGTTACCAAGGAAAAGCAGGACTCAGCAAACTGAAATACATATCTGGCAAACATGAGGACCAATCAATCATGCCGATCACACCAGATGTGTCCTGGCCTGGTTCAACAACAACCACCTGACCTGCAGGGTAGAAATTGGACGACTGATGGTGGAAGAAGGAGAGGAGGAAGAAATGATTGTAGAAAGATGGAAGGAAAGGCAGGAGTGAAGGACTTGGAGGAGGAAAAAGATGAGTGACAGCAAAGCCGTGGATGTAGAGAGCGTAGCCAGACAGCACAGAATGTTGGTGTGGGGTAGACTCCGGTGGTGAGGACGATGAAGAGGAGGAACAGTTGAAAAAGGACGACACCGAACTTGATTCGCACGTCAGGGGCGTCCTGTTTCCAAGTGAGGGTTGTCCGCTCAACAAGGCGCACGTTAAGGCTTTCATTTTTCTTTAAAAAACTTGAAGTGCCTTAAATATGGATTTTTTCTGGTTGTTCTTACTGATGTTGAAGTGATTTTGGTTGTAGTGAAAGATGGCGATGAGATCTTTGCAAAATTTTTGAACACTCACCAAAATTCTGGTGAAAAGGCTTCAGAGTATTTACAGAGGCTGCAAGTGCTGCTTAGCACAGCTGTGAAAAGAAATGGAGTGAGTCAGTCCGCAGCCAGCCATCATTTGCTAAAGCAGTTCAAGCGTGGTTGCTGGGACCACAATCTAATTTTACAGTTGGAAATAAAACCAAAGAGACACTTGGACTTTGCAGAATTGCTGTTGCAGCTGCTGACTGCATAGGACAGGAGAGCAACTAAGTTGGATCGAATGCATCGTCATTTTGGAGCCTCAAAAGCCAAAGTTACTACAAATGTGCAATATGTGCCAGACATGTCTCATTATAGTGATCCAAATTCAGGCATTCTCCAGGCATACATGTGTGAAACGGAAAGTTTAAAGAAAACAGCTTGCTGAACTGAAGTTGCAACTTGGCACCAAAAAGTCTAAAAAACACAAAGGTTGAGCCACAAATGACAAGCCAGCCAAACCAACATATATCTAGAGTTGAGGCGCAAGTCCATCAAATCACACACAAACCTCAACCTCGAGCATGGTTTTATTTCAGGTGTGGCGAAGATGGCCACATTGCCAAGATGTGTGAGAATGTATTTCTTCTCAACAGTATCTTTAATGATTTCAAAGAGTTAAAGGCAAGGCAAGACGAGTATAGAGCTAAACATGCTCAGTCTTTAACCCTCCTGTTGTGTTCATTTGTGAGGAACAGAGATGATGTTCCCGGGTCAATTTGACCCAGTACATGTTTTATTAATTAAAAAATGTCCGAAACCCAGAAAATCCTAACAAGCAGTGTGAATATATCATCACTAACTCCATTACCAATCATTCTTTCAAAAACCTAGTGAAATGGTGTTCCTTACCTCTAACAGGAAGTGGTTCAATCATTAAATAATTCACTTGTTTTTCTTAAAAATATACATGTTCAAACTTTTTTTAAATTTTTCACCACTGTATTACTTTAAAAAGACTAACACATAAAATACAATAGTTTGCCTTAACATTGAAACATAATCTTGAAATTTTGTTTTACATAAATGCACTGTGAACCAGAAAAAAACAAAATCACAATACAACAGACAAGCAATTGCAATATGAAGTTGTGTGTGGTCACTCTTGTACATGTATATGTACAGACACAGTCATCACACTGTACTTTGTGCAAATTAATTTTGCACATTTCGCACAGGTCATGCTCGTCTTGACCTGGATCCTGTCTGCGGCTCGACTCGTCCCTCTGACCGTCCCCCCAACTCCATCTGGATGAATCTTGTCTGCTGGACTTTAAATATGTAGTTGTAGATTTAGATAAGTTAATTCTTCTCTATGAGTTCTGGTAAATTGCCTGTCCGTCCTGGGGGAGGATCCCTCCTTCATGTGGGCACCCCTGAGGTTTTTTCGTTTTTTCCATGATCCGTTTTTTTTTAGGAGTTTTTCCTCCTTCCGCGAAGGAGGGTCTAAGGGCAGGGATGTCCAGTTTAGTTTAGTCAGTTTGTTAGTTCAATTTAGTATTCTCCTACTGAATTCTATGTAATCATGATCCTTTTGATTTTATGTTTAACTTTTTGAATTGAATTGAATTGAATTGAATTGACATGGTCACATAAGATTCATAAGAGAATCTGAAAGCCCCTTTGCTTCACCAATAGTTGTTGTGAAAAAGAAGACTGGAGCCATCCGCTTGTGTGTCGAGTACAGGAAGCTGAACAATCAGACTATAAAGGATGCTTATGCTTTGCCAAACATCGAAGAGACTTTTGCTGCTCTTACTGGGTCAAAATGGTTTTCTGTGATGGATTTGAAATCAGGGTACTATCAGGTGGAGGCGGCTGGGGAAGATAAACCCAAGACAGCTTTTGTCACACCTGGGTTTCTGGGAGTTTAACAGGATGCCCCAGGGGGTCACAAATGCCCCTTCGACCTTTCAGCGAGTCATGGTGTTTGAATTGGCGGTGTTTATTAACGAGAGATGCAACCCGGCGCACGTCTCTGTGAAGGAACAGCTTTGCTCCCGTGACATAGAACTTCTAAATGTGGGCATTCGGCCGTATTACATCCCGAGGGAGTTTTCGCATGTTATAGCTTTTAACGTGTACATCCCTCCATCGGCCGACGCGGAGGCAGCCTGCGAGACACTCCATGGAGCGGTGACGCGCATGCAGACCCGGCACCCGCAGGCGCTGCTTCTCATCAGCGGGGACTTCAACCATGCCTCGCTCTCCTCCATTCTCCCCACTTTCACGCAATACGTTAAGTGCCACACTAGGGAGAACAAGACGCTGGACTTAGTGTATGCGAACGTTAAGGACGCGTATGACTCCAACCCCCTCCCCCCACTCCGCCGCTCTGATCACAACCTGGTGCATCTGCTTCCTGAATACAAACCCAGGGCAAGAAGAGAGCCACCCCAGAAGAAGAGGTCAGTGAGAGCGTGGACTGATGAGGCCAGGGAGAGACTGATAGACTGTTTCCAGACCACGGACTGGGAGACACTCTGCAGCTCTCATGGGGATGACATCGACAGCCTGACCCACTGCATCATTAGCCGGGTTTACATGGGCAAAAGTAATCGGAATGAACGCCTGATCGGAAAGAAAATGCGTCATGTAAACGCGCCGTTCGGAATACTCTGCCCCGGTCAGACTCATTCGGATCAGAATTTCTTTCCGATCGAGATAGGTGGGTTATACCGATCGTTTATCCGATCGTGGAGCATGTAAACGGTCATTCCGATCGTGTGTCACTGCTGCTCTGGTTTACGTCACGCATAGACGGTGTTTCGCTGAGAGAAAGCTTTGGAGCGCATACGGGACCGACCAGCTCTGCGGACGCCCCGTGAAAAGCGCCGCTCCGCTCTCGCCCCGCTGGCTCTCCCCTCTCTTACACCCCTCACGGGGGAGATTCGGAGGAGGAGCGCTTCGTGCTTCGTGCCCCCTGACGCTCACTCGGTCCACTGGCACCCGGGGGCTTTGTTACGTGTGCATTTTGTTGTTTTGTTATGTGTGGGAGAATTCAGACTGCGAGCCGTCCCGCCGCTCTGGGTTAGCGGCTGCAGGACTCAGGAGGAACCGTGTTCGAACAGAGCTCGGGCCGCTAGCTCACAGAGTGGCTTTGGGGCGGTCTGTGTGAACTTTTCAGAGCAGAAATAAATGTCACTCAGTCCTTAGAAAGCTGCAGATTGCTGCGTTTCTCGCACGGTCCTGGATTTTGTGTCCATCCATCAGGCTAATGATGTTAGCCCGTGTTAGCCTGTCCTAAGCTTTCGTCCAGCTTAATTCTTCCACAAAAAAAGCACTGACCACACAGATTAAATATAACGATGAGCGAACAGGCAATTCATAATATTCATGACATTAATAAAAGCATGTTTGGAAGATCGTCTCGTATGTTACCGAGCTGCTGCATAAATGTCTGTGGAAGCGGTTTGTTTACAACGGGACCTATATCCGCATCCGGGTGATTTTACACTACTGCGCATGCCCAAATGATTCATTCCGAACGAGAGTAAGAGCCATGGGAACGTTTGTTCTAATCGGAAAAAGGTTTTCTGTGCCCATGTGCACGGGTGAATTTTAACCCGACCATTGATCCGATCAAGATATTCTGCCCATGTAACCGCGGCTACTGACTACATCAGCTTCTGTGTAGAGAACACTGTACCAACTCGGAGGGTGCGGTGCTTCTCCAACAGCAAGCCCTGGGTGACCCCTGAGCTGAGAACCCTACTGAAGGAGAAGAGGAGGGCTTTTATTTCAGGGGACAGAGAGGAGCAGAGGAGAGTTCAGCATGAACTCAAATACAAAATCAGACAGGCCAAGAACAGCTAAAAGAGGAATCTGGAGGAGCGGCTGGAGAACAACAACGTTCGGGGTGTGTGGAGAGGTCTAAAGACCATCAGTGGTCATGGACAGAGAGCAGACACAGGGGCATCTGATGAAGATCAGGGCTTGGCCAACGAGTTAAATCTGTTCTTCAACAGGTTTGACTCCAGCCCTCCCCCCTCCACTTCACACATCTCCAGCCCAGCAGCTAAACCACCCCCCACCCCAATCACACTCATCAATGCACACCACCTCCATCCACAGCCATACCATCACTGCCCCACACCTCCACCCCCCTTTGCCTCACTTCTGATCAGGTGAGGAGAGAACTGAGGCGACTTAAGACCAGGAAAGCTGCAGGTCCAGACGGCATCAGACCTGGACTGCTCAGGGACTGTGCTGACCAGCTCTGTGAGGTGGTCACTTACATCTTCAACCTGAGCCTGAGTCTGGAGATGGTCGCGGTCCTGTGGAAGACCTCCTGTGTGGTTCCAGTTCCTAAGATGGCGCACCCTAAGGAGCCAAAACACTACAGACCAGTAGCCCTGACCTCCCACTTAATGAAGACCATGGAGAGGCTCATCCTCAGCCACCTTCGCTCAGTGGTCAGCACCGCGGTGGACCCGCTGCAGTTTGCCTACAGGCAAACATCGGGGATGGATGACGCTGTCATCTACCTGCTGCACTGGGCGTTGACTCACCTGGAGCACGCCGGAACCGCTGTGAGGGTCATGTTCTTTGACTTCTCCAGCGCCTTCAACACCATACGGCCAGCTCTGCTGAGAGAGAAGCTGGAGGGGGCTGGAGTGGACGGACGGCTGACTGGATGGACGACCGACTACCTCACCAACAGACCACAGTATGTGAGGCTACACAACTGTGTGTCGGAGGTGGTGGTTTCCAGCACTGGTGCTCCTCAGGGGACAGTGCTCTCACCGTTCCTCTTCACACTTTATACTTCGGACTTCACCTACAATACTGGCAGTTGTCACCTCCAGAAGTTCTCTGACGACTCGGCCATTGTTGGCTGTGTGTCGGGGGGGGGGGGGAACGAGCTGGAGTACAGGTCAGTCATCAAGGACTTTGTGGACTGGTGTGAGCGAAATCACCTGTGCTTGAACACCAGTAAAACGAAGGAGATGGTGATTGACTTCCGGAGAAGAACAACACAATTCACACCGGTGAGCATCCAGGGCTTGGACATTAAGGTAGTGGACAGTTTTAAGTACCTGGGTGTTCACCTCAACAAGAAACTGGACTGGACTCACACCACCGATGCCCTGTATAAGAAGGGCCAAAGTCGCCTCCACCTTCTGAGGAGACTGAGGTCCTTTGGAGTGTGCAGGCCTCTCTTAAGGACATTTTATGACTCTGTGGTAGCCTCTGTTATCCACTACGCCGTGGCCTGTTGGGGAGCAGGCAGCACAGACCGGGACAGGAAGAGACTGAACAAGCTGGTCAGGAGGGCCAGTTCTGTCCTGGGCTGTCCACTGGACTCAGTGGAGGAGGTGGGTGAAAGGAGGATGTTGGCCAAGCTAACATCCATCATGGACAACACCTCTCACCCACTGCATCAGACAGTGGAGGTGCTGAACAGCTCCTTCAGTGGCAGACTTCTACACCCCCCATGCAGGAAGGAACGGTTCCGCAAGTCATTCATCCCAACAGCTGTGAGATTGTACAATGCCATAGTTTAAATATGCATGTACAAACCGGTTATCACACATCCATAGCCCATCTGTATATTCTGTGTTTTTTACTTTATTTATTTAATTTAATTTTATTATCACGCATAATGGTAAATGGTTAATGGCGTATACTTATATAGCGCCTTTCTTCCTACAAGGACAAAGCGCTTTACAGTCACAGACCCATTCACCCAGTCACACACACATTCACACACACTGGTGGTGGCTCTGTCAAACACAGGCGCCTGCCTACCACCAGAGGCAAGGTCTGCTCTAACATACGTTAGGGTACATAAGTTATTACTTACTTTTTTACTTTTCCTATTTTTGCACATTTTGAACACCCCTCATTCTTTTGCACATTGCTGTCATTCTTTTTGAACTGCTGTAACAATTGAATCTCCCAATGTGGGATCAATAAAGAATATCTCTATCTCTATGGAGAAATGCATGGGCTCTCTCAACCTCAAGGAAGTTGTGGTGTTTCTTGATGACCTCATTGTATTCTCTGAAACTCTGGAGGAACATGTACGTCGTCTCATGCACGTCTTGAACAAGTTGAAGGAGTTTGGTCTCAAATTATCACCCGAGAAATGCCATTTTTTTTAGGAAATCAGTGAAATACTTGGGTCATGTTGTATCAGAGAATAGAGTGGAGACTGACCCAGAAAAAATATCAGCTCTAACAACTTGGCCTCGTCCAACTAACATCAGTGACTTGAAGTCTTTTTTAGTATTTACAGGGTATTATAGAAGGTTTGTTAAGGACTTTGCAAAAATTGCCAAACCCTTAAATGTCCTGACTGTTGGTTACATTCCTTCTCGAAAGAAGTCTAAAGGTTCAAAAAGTTTCTCAACTTTGGAGCTAAAACAACCATTCAATGAGCGATGGAGTTCAGATTGTGAAAATGCATTTCAGTCAGACAACTCTTGCAGAAGAATATTTATTTCACAACATCTTTAAGTCGACATTCAAATTTTTAATTCACAACTTCGTTTTGGCATAAGGCTCCGTTCAATTCCTTGAGACAATTATTTTTTCCATACACTTTCGGGTAACAACCCCCGTAACGGAGCCCACAGGTGGAAGCCGGGGAGGAGGGAGGGGCAAAGAATGAGCGCTGAAGGTAAGAGAGAATGAACACCTGACTACACCTGACTTAAATAGGACGCTAAGCAGGTGGGTTAATTAACTGACCCGCCCTAGGGGAGTAACCTGTAATTCTGCTGAGTGTCTGCCCGAAATGCGACGAGTCGCTATTTAAAACACTTATTGAGAAGTTGACCACTGCCCCAGTTCTTGGTTCTTCCAACCCGAAAAAACCATACATTTTGCACACTGATGCCAGCCTGTGTGGGCTAGGAACAGCTCTTTATCAGGAACAAAATGGTGAGATGAGAGTGATTGCGTACGCAAGTCGTGGGTTGTCTAACTGTGAACGACGTTATCCAACTCACAAGCTTGAGTTTTTAGCACTAAAATGGGCTGTCACTGATAATTTTTTGATTATTTATATGGTGCTGAGTTCACAGTCATGACGGACAATAATCCTCTGACTTTTGTTCTAACATCAGCAAAACTCGATGCTGCGTGGACATAGATGGCTTGCTTCTTTGTCAACCTTTAATTTAAACATACAGTACAGAGCTGGGAAAAAAAATATTGATGCCGATGGATTATCAAGGCGTCCATATGATATTAGTGGAACTGACCAAACTGCTCAGGTTGAGGATGACAGAGTGAGGCAGTTTATTTCGAAATTTGTGGTTGAAGGCATTAACTCCAGTTTCCCCAAAGAAGCTGTGCAGGCAGTCTGCCAGAGACACGAGCTGCAAAATGGTTCATACCCAGTTGGTGAAAAAAGCCGAACAAAGCAGAACAAAGAAATGACCCCCATATCAGCAGAGTTATTGATATTGTCAGTGCAGGGAAACGTCTCACTTACCGTCAACAAGTAGATCGAGATGCCTCGAGTGTTTGATCAACTTGTCATTCATGAGGGTGTTTTATACTGGAAACGGATGAATCAGGGTGAGCCTTTGTATCAGTTAGTTTACCCTCAAAATTCAGAGAAATCGCACTTGAAGGGCTCCAAGACTCAGTTGGTCATATGGGAGTGGACAGGACCTTAGACCTCGTTCGTACACGGTTCTATTGGCCAAGACTGCTCATGGATGTTGAGAGAAAAGTCAGAACTTGTGAAAGATGCATTCGCAGAAAAGCTAAGTCTGAGAAAACGGCTTGTCTTGTTAACATCTAAACCAGCCGACCACTTGAGTTAGTATGCATGGACTATTTAACTTTGGAACCTGATGGTCATGGAACAAAAAACATTCTTGTCATAACTGACCACTTTACTTAATATGCCGTTGCTGTTCCGACTGCAGATCAGAGAGCCAAAACAGTAGCCAAGACCTTGTGGAACCACTTCTTTGTCCATTATGGGTTACCTGAACGTATCCACAGTGACCAAGGTCGTGATTTTGAGTCTGATTTGATCAAAGACCTGTGTCAGATGTTGGGGATAAAGAAAACCAGGACCACTCCTTATCATCCTCGCGGTAATCCCGTTGAGAGATTAAATAGGACGCTTCTGAATATGCTAGGAACCCTCCAGGAAGAGAACAAAGCTAACTGGGGTGATCATGTGCAGCCATTGGGTCATGCATACAACAAAACAAAAATGACACAACTGGATTTTCTCCCTACCAATTGATGTTTGGGAGACAACCAAATCTTGCCATCGACGTGGCATTTGGACTCAATCCGGACAGACGGAAAAAAGTCACTCATGCAGACTTTGTGAAAAAAATGAAAGAAAATTTACAAGAAAGTTACAAAGTTGCCATTGAACACAGTGAGAAAATCGCCCATCGTAACAAGCAGAGATAAGATTTGAAAGTCAGGGAGTCCATCCTTGAAGAAGGGGATCACGTTCTTGTCTAGAATGTTTGTTTCCGGGGTAAGCACAACATAGAAGACAGATGGAGCAGTGCTGTTTACAAAGTTGTCAAACATATTGATGATTCCCCTGTGTATGTGGTTGCTCCAGTGTACTCTGAGGGTCCAGAGAAGACTCTGCATAGGGACTTGCTGCTACCTTGTTGGTTTCTAACTTCATCTGTTCAAGATGAGGTGAATGGAGAGGAAGAGAAAAGGGAGGAAGTCCAAGTCCCCCAAGAAAATGATATGTCTCAAGAGGAGCTCAGGTCAGAGTCCTCATGGGAAACTGAAGGGGAAATATGTGAATACTACAAACTCTTAAAAAAGGGGAACATTTTCCAGACAATTACCATCACTCATGACATTCCTCATCTGAGAGTTGACTAGACTGAGTCAATGGACACAGGTGGGATGAGCTCTGAACAGCCAGGTCTGAATCCAGACGCGGATGCGTTTCATCCTATGAGCAGCCAGCAAGGGATTGCCGTTGAGGGGGAGGTAGGAGACTTAGTTTCCAGAGAAATCTCACCTCATGAAGAGGATGTACTTGTTGAATGTGATCCTGGAGTCAATAGTGACTTAGTTGGAGATGAAGTTGTGGAAATAAACACATCTGAAGGAAGAGGAGGAAATATGGAAGTTGATGAATTTGAGAATGAAACTGATCTAATGATGGAAGAGAAATTCAACGTTGAAGAGCCGAATGAAAATGAGTTACACATTAGTGAAACAAATCTTGTTCAAGGAGTAATGAAGGGTTCCGAAGTTCAGAAGATCGACAAGACATAGGGTTGAACCAGATAGGTTGACTTATAAAAAACTTGGGAATCCTTTAGCTCTAGTTATCCATTCTGTTTTGACAAGTTTAGACCAAGCGACCATGCAAGCTCTTAACTTTTCTCCTGCAAGTGCTTTCAGTTAAATGCTACATGTCAAGCATGCAGGGACGCACGCTGATTAAGGGGGGGAGGATGTAACACCCATTAGTTACACTAAGGAAGTAATCCCCCAATTTTTATTTTATTGTGTTTTCTTCACTTTATTCAGTTATACAGTCATACATTTGTATGGCTTAAGGTAGTTCCGATTTTAGCCAGCAGAGTGCGCGTGCGTTTAGAGACAGAGCCGTTTTTTTTTCTCTTTCCTTTTGGATGCACTTGTGCCAGTCAGAACGTGGACAAAAGGTCGTAAACTCTGAGCTATACGTACTTTTTGGGAGTAACAGCTAAACTTTGATATTTTGGTGTTTATTTTTTTCAATCGTACTTTCGTGAGCGAGTGCTGTGGATAAACACCGCTGATTCTGTATATTTTTTTCTTGTCGGGTGAATCTCCGGTGAGTGAAAATATCATTAGCCTCAAGATTAGCATGTTAGCCGAAGTCATTTTGCATAATTGGTCATTGTATTTTGTGAATGTATGTACATGTTCTATGCTGTTAGGTCGATTATAAAGAAAACAAACAAACAATCGGAGGTAGATTGAGTACATGTCGGTAAAGTGTTATAATTCATGTGAAAATCCAATAATAATCTAACTATTGGTGCATTGTAACCAGCAATTTGGTACATCTAGTTTTTTTTATTTAAATGTGTCAAAAAACACACACATTGTGCACTGTTAGGCTGATACAAAAAAATATATATATTTGTATATATTTTTCTATACACAATTTTTTTTTTGTTCTTCCCCAAAGTGAGTTAAAAGGATGGCGAGCCAGAACCGGGATCCATAGAACAACGAGCGGGATATAGGCCTACGCGCGTGGAGGGTGTGACGTCTGTTCAAGCTTCGCTGTTGTCTGGAAGGAGGATAACCACCTTTTCACGTATATAAGACGAAAGACAAAAGAAAAAGAAAAAAGTCACACTACCCGGGTAGATGTACATTGACAAAACTCTGAACACTGACTGATGTTGAAGACTTACTGGACAGACATATTTTTCTTTTGGACCCTTTTCCTTTATTTTTTTTGTATTCAGCTGGCATTTATACTAATTGATATAAAAGAACCTGTAGTTACTGTTTGTTGCAGGAATTTGTGAAAATAATAATTTTTTTATTCATTATCTACATTTGTTAGGAAACTTGTTCTATCTATTCTTCGCAATCCCTTGTCCATGTTTTCTTTTATCCCAGAGCGTGCTTACCTCTTCTGATATTGGTCCAGGATTTTAGTCACGTGATTTCCAGGTGTTTGGTTATTACAGCCTAACTCGTAGTGTTACACTAAGAAAAATGTTTGAGGTTGATTTTTTCTTGATTTGACTCATTTTTTGAATGTTTGTTAGTCTTTTTTTTCTAATGGCTTCATCAGGGCTTCATGTAGATCTGTCAGAGGGAATCTTAGCAGCACTCAAGTCAGGGCAAGCTGTCAGATCCAAGGCAGATCTTCAAGAAGCACATTTTTCAACTGAGCCAACTGAAAAAGAAAGGGTTAACATCTTCAAATAAAAATGCCCTCAGGTGGATGAGATGTTTAATCCCACATTTTTCAAAGTTTTCAGAGAAAAACCTGGACAGGCAGTGGAAGAGACTACTTTGTGAAAGAGAATATTATTGGAAAACAGCAATCTTGATGAATGGAATTTGAGACCATACGTCCCTCCAAACGTTCTTGGCCAGCTGAAAAAGGAGAGACAATCACCCGACAAAACTAAAAGTGCAGAACGGCGGGAAGAACAGTGAAAATATCAAGAAGTTACCTTCAGAAAAAAAGCATCTTGAAACTGAAAATGAGTCACTCACAGAAAAGCTAGAAGAAAAAGAAATGCTGTAAAAAGGTTATCATCGGAGTCCAGCAGATTAAAATCAAAGATGGCACGCTTACAATTTGAAGCAGAAGAAAAGAGCAATGCGAAGCATTTAATGAACTGTCAGACAAGTTGAACAGTATTATGGAGAAAATAAACAGCTGAGAGAGGTTAATGCTAATTTGATTAATCGAATTAAAGAACTTAAAGATGATTCTGTTCAGCTTTTTGATGAAAAAGGGGCTTATTTGCCAAAGGTTAATAATTGTGTGTGGGACATATTGAATTGTAATGTGGTGCATAGTCAGGTTGGACCTGTGATGAAGGCAGCATTTCAGTTTTGTGGAAAAAGTTGCAACTTATTGCCCTGTGAATCCACTGTAAGAAACATCCACAAGTGAAGACTCCTTGTTGCTCAAAAGCAACTTTGTGACTTTCAAGACCAAATTAACACTAATTTACAGACAGACGAGACCCCCAAATATGGAGATAAATATTGTGCATATGTCTTGGATAATGTGGAGAAAAACTCATATCTGTTAGTTATGTGACAAATGTCGGACAAGTCAGCATCCACACCCCTAAAGACCGTTCAGGAAATACTGGAAGATGTGAATGATTCCTGCACTCTGGCTGAAAATAAGTGAGAAATCTGAGGCTCCAGGACACAAACTGTTGTGTAACATTGCTTCAACTATGTCTGAAATAAAATTCAACACAGTTTGCTTGAAGATTATGGGAAGGAATTTTAACGCCTCTACAAGGGGAATGCAAATAATGACTTAACAGAAGAGGAAAAGGCAAGTCTTTCAAAGCTACCTAACTTTGTTTGTGTTCTACATCTCCTTAATGGGATGGCAGATACTGTATCTGCAGCATTGTTGGCCCACAAGCAGCTGAATTTCTCTTCAGAGGAACCTTTGGATGGTGAAAGGGAAAAGATCCATGGGGAGAGTAACCCAGTGGCCGAAGGGTTGGCGGTTCGATCCCCACTCTCCCCAGCCAGCCGTCATCTCCCAAGCACGGGTCATCTGCAAGGATGCCTCTTGACCTTCTTGGGGGGAAAGACTTGGCTGAAGTTGACGCTGACAATTTGGATGACTGGGTTAAGGCGCACCATGAGAGATTGAAGATAGCAGTAGAGGTCGCAGGGTTGTCAGCACAAGGAGCTTCCCGGAGACAGAAACGAATTTATGTTCGCAGTTCATGCAGTGCCTTGCTTAGGTCAGGTGACAGAGTGCTGATCCGTATTCACAAGCCTAGAGGTCGGAACAAGATTCAGGACAAGTGGGAGTCACAGCCATATATCCTACTCAAACAGAACCACCCCGATATCCCAGAGTTCACTAGATCAGCTTAAGTTGTGCACTTTTCAGGTACCAACCAGGAAGCAAATATATATTCCCTCACTCCAAGAAGAAATAGTCAGACAGCGACGTCACCACAGTTAGCTTCCCTTAATTGGTTAGTCAACACTCTGACGCTCGGGAGGATGACCATACTATGGGTGTAGGTGACCCCATGACTACAGAAGTGCAGACTGAGATGCAAGAACAGGCCCTGATAAAACACTGAGTAGTTAGAAAAAAGTTTTTTGTGATCTTTCATATTCTTATGTGTTTATTGGATTCTATTAAAGACATTTTGATAACGACAGTAACGCGATTTAGCCACAGCTTGAGCTCTGTTTTAAGATAAGTCCCGCCCCTTTAACTGTCTCCAACAATCATTCTATGAAGCTTAATCATACGTCATCAGTCTGACCGATCAGAAGTGGTTAAAGTCTTCACTTCCTTGTTCCAATGCTCATAAAGTCGCTTAGTTCCACCAAAATACAGCTAAAGCTCGTCTTTAGCGGTGTAGCTTTCAGCAGAAACCGGTATCAGACCGTGGAACAAGTGAACAAGATGAAAATCAGAGAAGCGAGTCTTTCTGCATTCAGCGGCTGTTTGCACATCTCCCATGATGCATTGGGTTAAAGTGACAGTGTCTCAGCGCACAATGAGTCTTTGTTGTTAAACGTCTTGAAACCACAACGATGCTGGTGTACTGCGGGATTTTTGTCAAGGTTGAAGTGTGCCGTGGCTCAAAAAAGTTTGAAAAACTCTGGAATAGGGGGAAGAGGCCGAGGAGCACGAAGACACCATGCTGTCCCGGATGAAATTCAAGCCACAATTATAGATCATGTCATCAACCATGGCGGAAGCAGGTCGCCGAGTGCCGCCTAATGTGCCTCGTTCTACTGTGACGGTGTGGCACCGTCAGATGATGAGGGGGGGGCCGCACCGTGTTTTATTGTTTGTGTATTCATGTATTTTGTGTTTTATGATTACTGCCTGTGGTGCCATCTGGAGGAAATGGAGAGCAACGCCCACTGGGCGTGGCTTCGGGTTTAAAAGTGAGCACCACAGGTGGTGAAAGGGGGAGTGTGCCATGTGCTGTGTGGCCCTGCGTGTAGCAACTGTTTATGAAATAAACACAGAATCTCCTCACCTTGGCTCCTCTGCATCCTTTCTCGGCGGGACCCCGTTACATCTACAGTCTCTTACATCATCCAAACCTTTCGCAGAGAAAACTAGAATAGAGAAAACTTCACAATAGACCATATATTGAAGAAGCATCAGATGACAATGAAGCAAATTTACAGGGTACTATTTGAGAGGAACTCTGATAGAGTGAAAGAGCTGTGGTACCAGTATGTACAGTATTAGTTTCCTTTTCTTTTTTTATTGCTAGTTCATCCAGCTATGGGATAAAAGCGATACAGAAGTGGTTGTTTCTGTGATACCCTCCCAAATCAGAGGACACAGAGTTCTCAACTCACTGTGGTGTATTGTCAAGCTAAGACCCAACGAATGGCTTGTAAGCGAGGTAAGTGTTTTTTATTAAGGATGACAAATAGCTCAATATTTAAAATAAAACTTAAGATTACATTATTAAACATTAGGATTTATATTTATTTGATTCTATGTTTGTGTTATCTGCATAGGCACACTTAAAATATATTTACCTATTATTTCAAAGCACAGATATACTGATGCTACTCAGTGTAGTTTTGACTATTTAACACTCTTAAACATGTTTTTATTAATTTGAATAGCTACTTATACTGTACATTTGTATATAAAAATTTCAATTGTGTATTTCATGAATGAGTAATTAATCATTTAAACTGCCATTATGAAAACATGAGATAATTAAGCTTTATCTAGTGGTTTATATTTTTTGTCCTTTCTTTGTATAGTCATGTTTTGTACCTTCATTATTGTAGACATCTAGGCATCAAATAAAATATTTTTGGCTCTAAAGGTTTATAAACTATTGAAATTTTTTTATTGAAGGAAAATTAGAAGCGCTTATCCAGAGACTTAAACATGTAATGTAGCGTATTTGAAAAAGTTAAATGAGCACCAAAGCTTGCAGATTAGCCAAACAGTAACTGATTAACACTTTTTGACGCACACCCAGCAGCCAATCAGAATCAAGTATTCACCCGGACCACGGTATAGAATGCCTTATACCAGAGCTTCTCAAATAATGGGGCAGCGGTGCCAGGGGGGGGCGCGCGGTAGTGGCGGTTGTAGGCACACACTCAAAAAAATGATTCAAGCCCCTCTTTCATGTAACACAATAAAATTCTGTTTTTTTTATTTAAAAATATTTATTTTAAAAGAATGTCTCTACATTTAATTGACCTAACACAAAATGTATTAATAGTTTCACCTATAACTCCAGTAATCCAAAATAATTGAGTTCAAGTAAGGGGCATGTTGTTGAATGCTGTTTTCCTGTTTCTCTTTATTTATTCTTTTTGTCGTCTTACGGCTAGAATTTTTGACCTATTTTAACCATTCAACTGTTAAAATGTTCAAATCTTTTGTCTAATGCCTGGTATGACTTTTTCGGTCCTTCACATCCTTCGACTTTTCAAACAGAGAAAATTTTGGTTCGTTTTTCCACGTAAAATGCACACATACATACATATACACATCCACATACATATACAGTAAACCCTTGTTTTTCGCGGGGGTTACGTTCCAAAAAGACCCCGTGATAGGCAAAATCTGTGAAGTAGAAACCTTTATTTTTTTAAACTATTATTATACAATTAAATACTCTATTATAAATTGAAAAGAAAGAACAAATCAATTTACAGGCTCAAGCATTTGTTTAAAAAATAAAAGTACTTTAGAAACAGGGCTCCAGACTAACTTTTTTCACTAGGAGCACTGTGGCCCCTAACTGAAAATTTTAGGGGCACAACCAGAAAATTTAGGGGCGCATACCGTAAATCAACATGCTAACCAAATCTACTACTTTCCACTGTATTACTAATAAATACTTTAATAATAGATGCAGAAATTACAATGTGCTGTTTCTAATTCAGTGTCACCCAGGTGAACTCAACGCTGTGCAGATCACCTGGTGTGTGACATATATTTTTGTTTTTGCTCCAACATTAACTGTCAATCATCACAAAATTATCGCAAGAAAGGGGTGCAAGGGGCAAACTTACCCGGACACAGCTGGAAATTTAGTACTGCACTGACTGAAAGCTGCCCTACAGACTACAAAACTACAAAACAATGCATTATGGGACATGTGTCCTGATGGTTTTTGTAGTTAAGTGAGAAATTCAAATAATTTAAAATACCAATTCATTAAAAAAAAGCCTACATGCATTACAAAACATTAAAATAATCATAAAATATATAATAAAACAGATCATACTAAGGGGGAGAAGAATTTTAAAACTAAATTGAATGTTAAGGACAACTCCAACTGTTGTCCTTCAGTCTTGCTGCAGATTCGCCTTCATCTCACAGCCCCCCCCCCCGGTCTCCCCAACGATCCAGGCGCGGCGCCAGTTCATCTCAAGCACGTCTATCGTTGCATTTTCCCCACGTATTTTCAGTGTGTCTAAAACTAATGTTGTTTTTGCTCGAGCGTGTTTAATGTTCAAGCCCCGTTAGCTGTCATGCATGTACGTGGGGGACATTTATTCTCCTCAGCTGACCCGACTCCCGCGGGACGGGAGCGATGCGCCACCGTAACTGTAACCAAAACCTAAACCTTCCTACGGGTCTGTGTGACCCAGAGAAAAGTTCAGCACGGACTGCATGTATTTAGAAAATTACGAGCGAATAGATACGTTCTAAAAAGGAAAGTAAGGATCCCTCAAGAGTCATATACCCGACTGTGATTGGTTGGTCATCTCCGTGCACAACGATGAAAAAGTGTCATTCATACAAACTGGCGGCCTGCACTGCAGTAACATTAAACTTTCATATTAAGGCGGGGGCCGCAAAATATCATCTTGGAGACCGCAAATAGCCTGCGGGCCGCGAGTTTGAGACCCCTGCTGAAGTTCTGTCACTTGTACACTAGCCGCAGGTCGGAAGAATGAATCAATAGTTCACTTACTCATAGCTCAGACGCACACATCAGGTTGTAATGATATTTGTCTCAGTTTCCTTCCCACAGATGTTTACGCGCGCGCGATTATCTCTAGGCCGCGCCCCCTCCACGCATTTTAGCCACTTACAGTGGCTTTCCCTTTCTTCTCACACGCAGTGGCCGCCTCACAGACAGGTATCACTCAATGAAACGCGAGTGTGTGCTCGCGTTTCATGAGTATGTGCGCGAGTGTGTGTGCGTGTGCGCTCGCGTCTCATTGATTATTTCATTGATCATTGATGTGCCCCTTCTACGTTTGATGTATAAAAAATACGGAGGGTGGGGGAGGCAAATTTACTGGTCGCACAGTGTGCGACTGGATGTAAAATTCAGTCGCACACTCTCAAATTTTGGTCGCAAAATGCCAACGACCAATTGGTCGCAGTCTGGAGCCCTGTAGAAACCTTTTTTTCAACAAATAACTCTGTACTGGACTGTCAAATAATTTTAATGAATGTGAACAGAAGGCTTCAAATCGCGGAGATTAGCCCCGCCCACCGCGACCCGAGTATTGGATTAAACGGGAGAAAATTTAAAATGATTATAAAAAAAAAAATACAAAGTACAGTGGGACAAATAGTGACTCAGGTGTATTTCACTGCTCTACAGACTGAGCCGCTGCATCCTGACTCCGCTCTGCAGTGTTTTCTTCTTTTGAAGCCCGCGGTGCAGCTGTGTTTGTTCAGGAGAAGAGCATAGTGATAGGCAGTTGTTGTCGCTCTTTTTTCTGCTTTGCAAAAAGATCCTTATACACCGACATGCCACCATCAAGAGAATTTGCACGTAGTAATGAAAATTTGGCAAGCTGATTTACGTACGTGCACATATTAAACTGCAACGTTATAGACGCACAGGTAGAGAAGAAGCGGAGTGACTTTTTAGCCAATCAGAATGCAGAACACAATGCACGATGCAAATCCGTGAAGTAGCGAAACCGTGAAAAGTAAACCGTGTTATAGCAAGGGATCACTGTATTGCTTTATATCGCCGAATCTTGACTGCAGCGGTGGTGCGGAGCCTTGTCACATGACCATGACAAGTCGCGGCACCACGTAACAAATAGTGCGCTTCGCGTCGGATGGTTCTGGCTTCCACGCCGTACGTTAAAAAGTGATAATGCAGACGTTATCGGCCATTAACCCTTGCATAATCAACTATAACTAACTGTAACTAATATTTGTCCATTTTATAATCTATGAAGGTTATTGAGAACCTGCTTCATTTAACCGCGAGTCAGCAACATCTTGGGAAGACCATTTACATTTTCAGTCACTATGTGGCTGGAACAATCCTCTTTGGCCAGAGAGTCCAGGTTAAGAGACACGTTTTGTCAAAGGTAAGTTTAGTAAAATAACAATGAATTCAACTAGGGCAGCACGATATGAGGAAAACCTGCGATATTGGTGATTAATATTGCGCTAGTGATATAATTTTCGGTATATAAACAAATAGTAAAACAACCAAAAACATCATTATCATTTATTGCAACAGTTTAAAAATTATACTCCGAATGACCCTTGTCAGCGTAGGAGGCAAACATCAAACGTAAAGGGCTTATCTGATTGGTCAACAACGTAAGAGTCCTTCCAATTGGTCAAGTGCATAAATGGGTTTAACGCTTGGATATAAATATATATATATATATATGTATGTATATATATAGATAGATATATCTATCTATCTATCTATCTATCTATCTATCTATCTATCTATCTATATATATATATATATATATATATATATATAGATATATAGATATATAGATATATAGATATATATATAGATATATAGATATATAGATATATAGATATATATATAGATATATAGATATATCTATATATATATAGATAGAGAATACATTTCATTTCATTTAGTTTCAGTTTCTAATTTGATACGAAATGGACAATTTTTTCCCAACAAAGTTCTGACCCAGGTTGGAAAACAATGAGAAAATTGAAGTTCATGAAGAAAACTGTATGTTTAATGGCACCTAGGCAGATTTATCTGCTTTCAATGACTTCGCCAGTATGATAAGTAATGAGGAATTAGCAAACAACAAAGTGTCACATATGGCAGACTAAACACGCAGCTTTTGCCAAAGAGCATCCTGATCCAGATCAGGAGAAAAATTTTTTTTGACAAAATTCAAGAGAAGTGGATTTACTGCTGGTTCACTATATCATATTTGCTAGTTATGTGGCATGTTGGGAAAATATTTCCCATCAAAGCCTAATAAATGACAGAGGATGCAAAAAAGAATTAACATATCTTCACCAACTTGAAAAAGCCGTGCTTTACAGGGCGCAGTTCTTAATGTCTGTATTTTTTATGTGTTATTATAAAGTCATTGTAATCTGACTGTAGTAAGCAATAGGAAATCAGGCAACAGGAAGTAGTCTGCTGAGAAAACCATGGAGGATGCTCAATGTAAATTTGTTTAGTTGTCATCAAAAGCCATTCAGCCCTTTGAGTGGCAATGCAATGTTACACTTCTGTGTATTAAATTAAGTTCAACTACAACACCTGTGTGTTCCTTGGAGGATGAAATGCATAAAAAAAGAGGATAGCTGGCTTTGAATCTCAATAAACAACAGAGATCACATTGAGTGTTACAGTACATTAGCCTTTTCAGAATTAAAATTTTCTAAAAATTACAATTTAATTTATATTGAAGACACCAGTACAGTACGCACGATAAAAACCTTTAGAGATGGCTCTTTGCATGGATGGGTGAAGGATGGAGGGAGGGACAGAAGGGAAGGCAGAAAACTATTTTAGGAACAATGTGATTATTATTTATACAGTATGTTATCTCTTAATTTACAGTTTTTGAATGCTGCAGACAGCACTTTTTATTTGGTTGACCCTGCATATAGCTTAATTGAGCAGAGTGAGTCAGAAAAAGCAGCAAAACGATTCAGGTAAACATGAAATTATATGCCCTGATTTTGGTGTCACTTCAAATTATTAACATTTTTTGTATTAAATTACTACATAAAATAATGGTGATATGTTTTTAATGAAGAAAGTAATATGTTTGTTGATATTTTAAGAAAGCAAGCCCCCTAAAAAAGTTTATTAATAAGTAATCCTAAGTTGTACAGCAAACTTCAAACAAAACAAAGCTGATTATATATTGAAGAGAAAACGAGGAATGAGAAGCAACTGAAACCATTCCCTAACCAGCAGGTAAACAGTCACATGCTACAGCTACTTTGAAACAGGAACTAAACATGAAAAATTCTAAATCAGGGACCCTGTAATACGTCCAAAATTCTAAAAAGTTGAAAAACTTTCATCAAAAAGGCAAAAAAAAAAAAAAAAAGCAGAGAGAAATTGGTCAATAGGGTGAAAGAAAGTGTTACCAAGAATTATAGATTAAAAGACTTCCATACACTAAAGGCCCGTTCACACCGGCCGGCGATTTTCGCCGACGTTTAACGCCTCGTGACTAAACAAAGGGCACCAATGAGAGTGTGCACACCGACGCGAAAAAACGCCATGCGACAAAAAAAAAAAAAACGCCTCGGGTTCGTTTTTTTTTTTTTGACGCCCCGCGTCGAAATCTATTCGACCAATGAGAATGGCGCTTTTGCACACGTGTCTGGAGCTTCTGAAGTTACAGTAAAACACAACTTGGGGGCTCTCAAACACAAAACTGCCTTTCTGAACACACATACCAGCGAAGAAGATAGACGCCAAGTAGCGTCTACACTGCCGCGAAGAAATAATGACGGACATTCTGAAATATCCCCTCACCAAGCACCAGTTGGAGCAACTGGTGCTTGAAATATTCATGTTTTCTTTGTATGATTCTGACAAGCGCGTAAATACTTGCTCTCTTCTTCTGAGTGAAAAGCGACTTTAAGAAGCGTAAAGTTGCGCAGCGCCACCTTGTGTAGAGGAGTATTTCTGTTTACATTAAGCACCATCTAATGTCAGGGAATGAAATTGCATGTTCGCTCGGCTCATCGTCAGAGAAAATCGCCTGGGTGTGAACACAAAAAACGTGGCGAAAAACGCTGGCGAATAACGCCTGCCGAATATTCGTCCCGGTGTGTACGGGCCTTAAGACCTGTTTTTTTAAAATCGATTTCGTATGTCAGTGTAAGCTGTGCCTGTGACCGTAGATCTCTACTGCTAAGATTCATTTTCTTGAGACTGAAATAAAGGCGATTTTTCTTGAAGCACAGGTCTTTTTTGTTTTTGAAATCACATTTTAGATAAATTTGCTGAGAACTCTTGTCATCTTTTCACATTCCATACCAGACAATAAAAATGTTTTAGTAAAACCACAGACTAATACTAAATTAAAAACTTCTCATTTAAACATTATTTTTTTTGCTTTAACAAATGAAAGCATAGGCTCCTGGTGACACTCATAATGTGCATCATAAAGTAGATTGGGCATATGGGTATATTTGTATATACATATGTGCATATATATATTTAAATGTGTCTATGTATGTTATATAGATGTGTATATATAAATGTATGTGTTTATATATACATATATGTAAATATCTGTATATATATGTAGCTTGATGTCGCAATAACAATAAATTAATAGTGCTGGTTTTTATTGTTTTTATTTTTAAGAGTTCCAAGGGAAGTCTTTGCAGTGAGCCTTGCACAGGGTGGTCCAGCTCCATGTTTCCTGCAAGAATGGTGCTACTAGTTCTTGGCAACTGATGAGCTGATGCCCATAACCAAAGATGACATATTTGACTTGGAGTTGTCACCACTGATTGAAGCTGTAAGCTCCATTTATTGTTTTATTTTAATATTTAATTTAGGTTTTAAGCAAGCTTGTTCCTAAAAACACTTATTTTACAGATTGAGAACGAAATGACCAGCTTCACAGAACAAATTGTTAATTGTGGCTACACTGGTCCAATAAACGAGGAGCATAAAGATAGTATTATCAGGTTTGTCTGCAAAAACAAAAAGGAAAATTCTGATTTGTTTTTATGTCATGGTAGTCATTGAAAAAGGTTAAGAAAAATATAGATGCCACATTTTTTGGACATGTGTCTCATCTGCGTAGTGCTGACTGGCATAATCCTGGTATGAGTGATACAGAGCAGAGAAACATGCCTTGTATGGTTTTTTTTCCCCTTAAAATTATTACACAAATAAAGATCCATGGAAATATTAGTTATTTTAAATTAGGTGGCAGTTTTAAAATTAAACTAATCCTGTATTTCTTTTTTCTGTACAGACATTGTCTTGCACACCACAACTAAAAGGACACCAATGCTGAGCCAGCTACGGCAAGGCTTGGATGTCTACAACTTTCTAAAGTTCATCGAACCAAATCCAGAACATTGCCGTGGTCTGTTTGTTGCAGGCAATATTCTGAAAGTACGATTGACCATTTAATTTACTAACACGCTGTGTACTCATTTTAAATTGATACACACCCTCTGCATCCTTATGGGTGGATTCAGACTAAATTGTGTCCAGACTTGCACCAGAGTTTAGTAGCTCCACTGGCAGCAACTAACTCAAAAAAAATCTAAAACTTCTTTCAAGATTTTCTGCTCAAACTTTAAGGTATGTTAGATCTAATTTTTTTCTCTCCCTTTTGTTGGTTAATTATTGACTTTGCTGTTTTTGTTTCTTTCAAGATGCAGACCCTGAAGACCACAATGAGCCTTCTGTCCCCAGTGTGATAAAATGGCTTTCTGGCCAGGCTCACAGACATCTCCTCTTATCAGAAAGAGAAGCTTTTAAAAATAGTTGTCCGTTTTGATCACAATTGCTTTGACAACATGCCGGGGCACACCATCTGCTTCCCAGTTGTCAGTGCCTGCACAAAAATTGAAATTCATGAAATTACCCCTTGAAATAATTTTCCATTTCAATATGTTATTCAGTATTTCACAAAAAGTACAGCCCAAAGTATAGCCTAGTAAGTACAGTGGGACACTGAGAATCACTGCCCATCTTAAATATGTCGTGAACTTTATGTGCAGCATTATGTTTATTATGGTACAGAGTACAAAATTAAATCCAAATCTATTTGGATTTTATCCAAAACATTACAGAGATCTAAACAGTTAAAAACAATATGACTGTGGCCCACATTTCTTTATTACTCAGGCTCAAATTATCATTCCCATTTAAAATACAGTTGCCACTTACTTCACAAAACTGTATTTGGAATATGGGAGCTTTGTCTTTTTTTTCTAACCTGTCCTGTCCAACAGCTGAACAAACAGATGAGAGGTGAAGGCCTCTTGCGTTAGACATATTTTACAGTTACAATAGGGGTTATAAATCTATTGACAAACTAGGTGTCAGGAGGATGATCATAGAAGATGTGTGTGTGTGTGTGTGGGGGGGGGGGGGGGGGGGTAAATAATAAAGCAACAAATTGCTTGATGTTTATAATCATTATATGGGAGCCATGTGTAACCTTTGATTATGAACACTTTTACCATCTATGAACCAGCCTTTGTCAGACCCACAGATTATAAACATCCATCTTGCTATGTCCACATTTTGACATCCTTGGTCTGCTCTAACTTATTAGATGCACATAAAAGTATTAACTATTGTTAAGTTGCAAGTGACACAGTGAGGATAGAACTCCACTGATCCCTGCTCTAAACTGAAATCGTATGACCTCTCTTTTTAAGCATTTAATAGAAAACGTTTTGTAAAAAAAAAAAGGTCCCACGAAAGGAAGTTACAAGGTTCTGTTCTAAATAAAGCTTAGTGGCTTTCTACACTTTTCGAGTCTGCAAGAGAGGATTGAGGGTCACAGACCTGTTAAGAACACCGTGGTCTTCCACTGAGCGCAAAAAACCCCTAATGCTGTGGAAGCTTTGTTGTTTGTTGCTGCTCCCTAGTACACACTGTGGGGTGAGATGAAAGGGAAAGAACAGTGGAAAATATCAATATATGCCAGTTAGGTAATATCTAAAATCAATTAGTAACTAGAGTGAAAGGCAAACAAAACATACTCTCACCTTTCGTTAAGAAGCCATCTATGGCTCCAAATGTAATAAAACCATACCTGCAACACTCATTCAAAATGATTCAGAACATTTCAAGTGCAAACAATGAAGCATAACGTCTTGTAGATATTCTTAGATAGATTAGCTCAAATCTGACTTGCCTTATCAGTTTATGGTTTGTATTTAGGTGAACTAAAGCTAGTGGAGCAGGTACACTGTACAGCCGCCACTTTACACGTCCAAATGCAGATACGCCTCATTGAGTTCCATATTCTGGTCCATGTAATGCGCTGTCCAATAGCCCAAAGTTTGCCTTTTATATTTCTAAAAACAATAGTTTTAGATATATATATATATCTGTCTGTTTGTCTGTGTGATTATATATTCTAAATATGTATTTATATATATATACATGTATCTATATGTATCTATATGAATATATGTATATATATATATATATATATATATATATATATATATATATATATATATATATATATATATATATATATACACACATATGTGTGTATATATATATACACATATACATATAACATACATGCATACAGACAGACAGACATAGATACATATGTACATACATATCTATATATATAGATACATATGTAGAAATACATATATATATATATAGATATATATATATATCTATATATATATATAGATATGTGCAGATAAAAGGATTTTGCGTCTGAGGGAGATTTTGATATATATTTCTTGAAACTTTTTATTGGGCACAGTGGATAACCAGGTCTTGCAAACAGGGTCGTTTGGGTCGTGTTGAGTTTTGTGGTTTTTAATGTCCGGATTATGCAATAGGCTGAGGTATTTAGCGCTTTCCTCGTCTCTGTGGATGCTAAAAGATGCCATGGTCACCTCACGGTACCCCTCCCTCCCACGTCAAGCCAAACACAGCTGGATATCAAACCACACCTTTCTGACTAGGCCAAGGGGTGTTTCAGGAGACAGTGTAATTAGGGCCCGAGCACGGAGTGCAAGGACCCTATTGTAATTCGAATGTTTATTATTATTATTATTATTAGGGCCCGAGCACGGAGTGCAAGGACCCTATTGTATCTGTTAGGTTTATTAGGGCCCGAGCACGGAGTGCAAGGACCCTATTGTAATTCGAATGTTTATTAGGGCCCGAGCACGGAGTGCAAGGACCCTATTGTAATTCGAATGTTTATTATTATTATTAGGGCCCGAGCACGGAGTGCAAGGACCCTATTGTATCTGTTAGGTTTATTAGGGCCCGAGCACGGAGTGCAAGGACCCTATTGTATCTGTTAGGTTTATTATTAGGGCCCGAGCACGGAGTGCAAGGACCCTATTGTATCTGTTAGAGTTATTATTATTATTAGGGCCCGAGCACGGAGTGCAAGGACCCTATTGTATCTGTTAGGTTTATTATTATTAGGGCCCGAGCACGGAGTGCAAGGACCCTATTGTATCTGTTAGGTTTATTATTATTATTATTAGGGCCCGAGCACGGAGTGCAAGGACCCTATTGTATCTGTTAGGTTTATTATTATTATTATTATTATTATTATTATTATTCTTCCGACTTTTCCGTCGCCTTTTTGAGGCCTTTAACATACCCCAAAACTCACCAAATTTTGTATACACATCAGGAGTCGCGAAAAATTTCATATTTTATAGGAGAACGGCATAGGTAAACAAAAATGGCTCGATAGCGCCACCTGCAAAATTTGTTTTCGCGAGCACCTCCATATGCTTTATAGTACAAACCTGATTTTAACAGGGCATGTTCATCGGATAGAAACCTACAAAAAAGTCTCTTGGGACCAAGCTGTCAGTCGCACAGGAAGTCTGATATTTTGATGACAATATGTCATTTTTGCTGTATTTTGGTCATTCGCAGGCCTCGCTCTAGAACGAACTCCTCCTAGAGATTTGAGAGTAATGACTCCAAACTTTGGTTTTGTAAACTATACACATGTCCGATGTTAAATTGCAAAGCTTTTAAGTTTTTATGGATGTTTGTGACCATGGCGGCGCGTCAAAATTGGAGGTCGTTTCGAAAACACGCCATGAAAAGAAAAATGGCCATTACTCAGCCATGCATAATCCAATCTGATCCAAAATTGATGTGCATGATTGTAGTCTGACTCTGAACACATCTGCAGTGAAAGAATCTGGAAAAAGTGTAGCGCCACCTGCTGGCAAGAGGAAATGACATGTTTTACTTGGAGCATCACTACTCCGAGTAGGATGAGCCGACACACCTGAAAATGACGTCCACCTGTTGAAAAGCCATTGAAGTTTACTCTGACAAAAAAACATAACTTTCAATGCGGGGGTGTGGTCGTGACAGAGCGGCAAAGTTGGGCATCTCGCTATGCACACAAAAGTTGCTCTCACGTGCACATTCCTTGTCCAATCTCACTGAAATTCAATGGATATGATGAAGCTTCTATTCTGAACTCATGGATATGACAATCTTGGACGAGCTCTATAGCGCCACCTAATTATTGCATTGGGCACATTCTGCCCTGTATTTTCTCTTTGCTTTGTCCGATGTGCATGAAATTAAAACTGGAGATACTCAGAAGGGTCCTCTCTCATCATGTAAAGTTTCATGGGTGTACACCTGACGGTGCCTGCGTAACAGGAAGTGGTCGATTATGTGCACCCAAATAATAGAAATTTATTATAAATCAGCCGTTTGTCTCAGGAAGCTGAGATTTCAGAATTAGATGCCTTTAATAACCTCCAGCTTTGATATGTAACACTATAGGGTCTACGAGAAACTTCATCACTTGATTTTTTTAATGAAATTTTGGACTGAACAAAGATTTTTAGCATAAATTCTGTTTAGGTTATCAGCACCAAGAATTCAACTTTCATAGGCATTTATGTGCTACTGCTTCCTAAAAAAATTCAGAATGATTGAAGTTACAGGTGAACTTTTAGAGAACATTTCATCCAAAAAGGTCCGAAAACGTCTTTTTAGGCAAAACTACAAACACCTATTTTTTTTCATAACTTAATCATCATATATCAACACCATTTATTTTTTTAAATGTAGGGATCTGTGTTTGCTGCCTTCCATATTTTTTTCAGAAGTCCAGGTGAAACAGATGATTTTAAAAAAATCCTTTTTCATCCCAAAACCTGTGCTTTTTCCGTCTGGACTCCAAACAAGTGTGTTTTAAAATTACTTATGCTTCAAATATCCACACCAAGTTTAACACGCATATAGCTGAACATGTCTAAATGCTTCTTGAATATTCTTTACAGATATAAAATGAACTGGTCAACTGTAGGATGTCATTTCCTCTTACATGGTTCAGTCTTTTCCTCATGCTGCAGCCTGCTCCTCAATCTTTCCTGTTGCTGGAGTCAAATTTCAACCCCCCCCCCCCCCCCCCCCCCCACACACACACACCAGCTGCCTGTTTATATGCTAACTAACCCAGAAGTGAGGTGACAATAGTTTAGACACAAGAGGGAGGGCAGACTGCTTTTTCATTTGTTTTGTATGTCTTTCATAGATTTTTATGAATAATCATTGCTTTTCTAGTCATGTAAAATGCAATTAACTTAATATTTTATCTTTTTTTTTTTACAAACAAAACATATGAATGTGCTCCAAAACAAAACCCAACTCTCAGTACAGTTCTACAGATGTAACATAAGACTTAGACAGTAAATGTCTCTTTTATCCTTTTTTAATCAATGCTGCAACTTCTTTTCCTTAATATAAATCCAATGAAATTAAACTACAAAACCAAAAAACACAACCTATAGCAAATTTCTCTAAATAAATTATGTGTATATACAATATGTAGCACTTTTAAACAAAATAATAACAAATCCTTCCAATACAAGCACAGAAAAATGGAACACAAAATTTAAAACCCAAATTTGAAATGGCAATTTTAAAAAGATAATTTTTTCAGCCTGCTAAAAGTGCACAATTGTAAAAGCTCTTTTATATAGACAACTGTTTGGTTGCTTAGAGCTCTAAATATAAAAACAATGCCTTTATGGACGTGGCACGGATGGCACGGATGTTCAGCAGGGTAAACCCCAGGAAAGCGGCGGGACCTGATGGAGTTCCCGGAAAGGTTCTGCGGGCCTGCGCCGATCAACTCTCCCAGGTCTTCACAAAAATCTTCAACCTGTCGCTAGCTCAGGCTTTCATCCCTGCTTGCCTGAAGTCATCCACTATCATCCCGATACTCAAAAAGTCCTCATCCACAGCCTTCCTCACGGACTTCCGCCCAGTTGCACTCACTGCTGTAATCACAAAGTGTCTGGAGCGGCTGCTCCTGGGACACATCAAAGACTCCCTCCCTCCAATCTTCGTCCCCCACCAGTTTGCAGAACAGAACAGATCCACCCCCACTCTACATCGATGGAAACTGTGTGGAGAGGGTCCACAGCTTCACCCTCCTGGGCACCACCATCTCTGCTGACCTCACATGGTCTAACAACACCATGACTGTCATCAGGAAGGCCCAGCAACGCCTGCACTTCCTGAGAAAACTTAGGAGGAACGACGTCAGCCAGGAGCTGCTGGTAACGTTCTACCGCTCAACCATTGAGAGCATTCTGTCCTATGGCATCACAGTGTGGTTTTCCCACTGCACTGAAGCAGAACGGCAGAGTCTCCAGAGAGTGGTAAAGACAGTTTAGTTTTCCTAAAAAAATTCAGAATGATTGAAGTTACAGGTGAACTTTTAGACAACATTTGATCCAAAAAGGTCCGAAAACGTCTTTTTAGGCAAAACTGCAAACACCTATTTTTTTGCATAACTTATCTTTCAAATATCAGCACAAAAAAATTAAAAACGGTAGAGATCTGTGTTTGCTGCCTTCCATATTTTTTTCAGACTTAAAAGTGTAACAGATGATTTATAAAAAATCCTTTTTCATCCAAAAACCTGTGTTAAATCTGTCTAGACTTAGTATTAAAAACTCTCCAAGATGAATGTGCCTGACTCCACCTGCAGGTGGATCACAGACTTCCTGACGGACAGACAGCAGTATGTGAGGCTGGGGAAGCTCGTCTCAGATACTCGGACCACAAGCACCGGATCCCCCCAGGGCTGTGTCCTTTCACCCCTGTTACTCTCCCTGTACACAAACAGCTGCACAGCTGGTCACCTGTCTGTCAAACTCCTGAAGTTTGCTGACGACACCACACTCATCGGCCTCATCTCTGACGGAGATGAGTCGGCCTACAGGAGTGAAATAGCCAGGCTGGTGTCATAGTGCAGCGCTAACAACCTGGAGCTTAATGCTCTGAAGACAGTGGAGATGACAGTGGACTTCAGGAAGGCCCCAGCCCCCCTCCCCCCTGTCATCCTCTGTGACTCCCCGGTGACCTCTGTGGAGTCCTTCTGCTTCCTGGGAACCATCATCAGCCAGGACCTCAAGTGGGAGCAGAACATCAGCTCCATCACTAAGAAGGTCCAGCAGAGGATGTACTTCCTGAGGCAGCTGAAGAAGTTTCACCTCCCTGAAAAGATGCTGGTAGACTTTTACACCGCCATCATCGAATCCACCCTCACGTCCTCCATCACAGTCTGGTTCGCTGCGGCCACGGCCAGAGACAAGGCCAAGCTGCAACGCGTCATCCACTCAGCAGAGAAGGTGATCGGCTGCCACCTCCCGTCTCTCCAGGAGCTGCACATCTCCAGGAACTGGAGGCGGGCAGCCAGGATTGTAGCCAACCCCTCTCATCCAGGACATAATCTCTTTCGGCCCCTCCCTTCTGGCAAGAGGCTCCGGTCCATCAGGACCAGGACCTCGCGCCACAAGAACAGCTTCTTCCCCACTGCAGTCAGCCTGCTGAACAGTACCCCAACTCCCCCAGGTGACCCCCCCTCCCCCCCCCCCCGCCCACCAAAGGACTGTCGGTGCCACTTACAGGCCCCACCATCCCAGCCCATCTGTGCTCCCACTTTAATTCACCTTACTCTACTGTATATAGTGTGTTGTTGTTGTTAACTTAATTTTTAACTTATTCTTAATTGCACTATACACCAAGTCAAATTCCTCGTTTTGTAAAGTGCGCTCTACTGAACCTGGCAATAAAACTTTTTCTGATTTCTGATTCTATTAATCATTGTTTTTTATTCATTCAAAATGCAATTAAATCAATATTTTATCTTTTTTCTTTTCCTTTTTCTTTTTTTTTATCTCTTATATCCTTTTTTATAATCAATGTTTGAACTTCTTTTCCTTTCTATTGTCATGGTTTCAGTTTGTTGTCTTTTTTTCCGCTTTAGTTCTTGTTCTGTCTTGTTTGGTTCTGTTTCCTGTTTTATTTTGAAAGGTTTCCTGTCTTGTCATGTTTTTGAGTTTTACTTCCTTTGGTCCCCATCTGCCCTAATCGTGTTCACCTGTGTCTTGTCTGCCCTGTCTGTATATAAGTCTTGTCTCTGCCTTCCTCCTGTGCTGGTCCATTAACTTCTGCTCATGTTGATCACGTCTTCTTGTCTGGCGTCCATGTCCCTTGCCATGCCACAGTAAGTTTTTGTTTTTAGTTTTGTCATCCTGCTCTGCAGCGCTTTTTGTTAGTTAAATAAACCCACTTGCCCTGAACCCGTTTGCCTCCCGTCTCTGCGCCTGGGTCCTACCTGCTGTCGAGCCTCCCCCCCACACGACATCTATACATCCAATGAAATTAAACTACAAATCAACAAACACAACTGATAACAAATGTCTCTAAAAAATGATGTGTATATTTGCAGAACCTTAAAAACACCAAACAAATAACAAATGCTTCCCAAATAAAGCACAAAAAATGGAAAACAAAATGTAAAACCCAAGTTAGAAATTGCAATTTGAAAAGATACTTTTTTCAGCAGCTTTTCAAAATCAATCACCAATTCTACTCTTCTGTGGATGAAACAAAGAACTCCAGAACAATGAAGCCATTTCTCTAAGTCTCTCTCACCTTCAGTTTTAAACAAGGTCTGTGAAAATCCACCATACATTGGTCACATGAACTCAGAGACCTGCTAAAAGTGCACAATTGTAAAAGCTCTTTTATATAGACAACTGTTTGTTTGCTTAGAGCTGTAAATATAAAAAAAAATGCTTTTCTATCACCTAGACACAGATGGAGAACCATATCAACTGGATTAATAACAGGGTGGCATGTTTAGACAACATGAAGCTGTTCATCACATTTTTGACCTAAACATGTAAACACATCCTTGGCTCTGCGGTTAGGAAATGGTATTTGGGAATCTCTTTATACCAGGAGCCAGCCTGGCCATTGGAACATCGCCACAGTGCCCATCCAGACTGGGACAGCAACGGGGTCCACTTCAGAGCCGTGAGCTGCTGTGTTTAACTCCAGCTGTCCCAGCAAGGGAGACAACTGCAGCAACATCCACTGACCAAGCTGACAAGCCCTGGCAGAAAAGATCCCCACAAGAAAAACACTGGCTCAGGCAGGCTGGTCAAAAAAAAATAGTTTTGCCATTGTCTTGCAGCTCGCAGATCAAGTGGTTTAGTTTTCCAGTAATGTCAGTCAAGAATGCAAGTTCAGATTCACAATGTTCATATTCACCATATTCAACAGACATCTCCTCCAATAGCACCTTAAAAATCCTGTGCTGTTTTGCTTTGCAGCTGAGGTTGTTTACGATTTTCAGAATAAGAGTCATTATATGTCCAGAGCCAATCACTTCTGCACATAAGGCCTGCTGGTGAATGACGCAGCAGTAATGCAGACATTTTGGAAAGTCTGGGTCAGCTTTACAGTGAGTGATGAAACCTGTTTGTCTATTGATCATAGCAGGAGTCCCATCTGCAGTCACTGCTACCAGCTTTTCTAATTGTACCTTTTTCTGCACAAAAACTCCTTCACCGTGTTATACATTTCAACTCCTCTTGTAGTTGTCTGTTAGGGCAGATGTGTCAGGAGTTCTTCTCTTGTGGAAACCAAAAGCTATGCTGTACTGTTGCCGTCCACAGACTCATTACACTGGACGTTAACCACCTGCACTTTGCAAGATCCCGGTCCAGCTAATTGGCCAAGTTATCAGACATAGCTGACACTCATCTAGACATTGTAGTGGAAATTGAATGAGTTCTATTGTTCTCATCCTTAGGGACAGTGATAGCAATTATCATCATTGCTTGAATTTTTTTCATGCTATATGCAAAAGTCTTTGTCCCTTAAGGCAACAGATTACAGCCCCCCCCCCCCCCCCCCCCCCCCAGGCTGCTGTCGTATTAACAATAGCTTGGAGCTCCAGAATGGACAAGAAAAAACGACGAGAATGGCTCGAGCAGGGCGTTGCTCACGGGGCGGTCGCTCGTGCCAAGCGGTCGCACGTGCTCGGGCCCGCTAAATGCTACTTGTAGCTTTAATTATTATTATTATTATTCTTCCGACTTTTCCGTCGCCTTTTTGAGGCCTTTAACATACCCCAAAACTCACCAAATTTTGTATACACATCAGGAGTCGCGAAAAATTTCATATTTTATAGGAGAACGGCATAGGTAAACAAAAATGGCTCGATAGCGCCACCTGCAAAATTTGTTTTCGCGAGCACCTCCATATGCTTTATAGTACAAACCTGATTTTAACAGGGCATGTTCATCGGATAGAAACCTACAAAAAAGTCTCTTGGGACCAAGCTGTCAGTCGCACAGGAAGTCTGATATTTTGATGACAATATGTCATTTTTGCTGTATTTTGGTCATTCGCAGGCCTCGCTCTAGAACGAACTCCTCCTAGAGATTTGAGAGTAATGACTCCAAACTTTGGTTTTGTAAACTATACACATGTCCGATGTTAAATTGCAAAGCTTTTAAGTTTTTATGGATGTTTGTGACCATGGCGGCGCGTCAAAATTGGAGGTCGTTTCGAAAACACGCCATGAAAAGAAAAATGGCCATTACTCAGCCATGCATAATCCAATCTGATCCAAAATTGATGTGCATGATTGTAGTCTGACTCTGAACACATCTGCAGTGAAAGAATCTGGAAAAAGTGTAGCGCCACCTGCTGGCAAGAGGAAATGACATGTTTTACTTGGAGCATCACTACTCCGAGTAGGATGAGCCGACACACCTGAAAATGACGTCCACCTGTTGAAAAGCCATTGAAGTTTACTCTGACAAAAAAACATAACTTTCAATGCGGGGGTGTGGTCGTGACAGAGCGGCAAAGTTGGGCATCTCGCTATGCACACAAAAGTTGCTCTCACGTGCACATTCCTTGTCCAATCTCACTGAAATTCAATGGATATGATGAAGCTTCTATTCTGAACTCATGGATATGACAATCTTGGACGAGCTCTATAGCGCCACCTAATTATTGCATTGGGCACATTCTGCCCTGTATTTTCTCTTTGCTTTGTCCGATGTGCATGAAATTAAAACTGGAGATACTCAGAAGGGTCCTCTCTCATCATGTAAAGTTTCATGGGTGTACACCTGACGGTGCCTGCGTAACAGGAAGTGGTCGATTATGTGCACCCAAATAATAGAAATTTATTATAAATCAGCCGTTTGTCTCAGGAAGCTGAGATTTCAGAATTAGATGCCTTTAATAACCTCCAGCTTTGATATGTAACACTATAGGGTCTACGAGAAACTTCATCACTTGATTTTTTTAATGAAATTTTGGACTGAACAAAGATTTTTAGCATAAATTCTGTTTAGGTTATCAGCACCAAGAATTCAACTTTCATAGGCATTTATGTGCTACTGCTTCCTAAAAAAATTCAGAATGATTGAAGTTACAGGTGAACTTTTAGAGAACATTTCATCCAAAAAGGTCCGAAAACGTCTTTTTAGGCAAAACTACAAACACCTATTTTTTTTCATAACTTAATCATCATATATCAACACCATTTATTTTTTTAAATGTAGGGATCTGTGTTTGCTGCCTTCCATATTTTTTTCAGAAGTCCAGGTGAAACAGATGATTTTAAAAAAATCCTTTTTCATCCCAAAACCTGTGCTTTTTCCGTCTGGACTCCAAACAAGTGTGTTTTAAAATTACTTATGCTTCAAATATCCACACCAAGTTTAACACGCATATAGCTGAACATGTCTAAATGCTTCTTGAATATTCTTTACAGATATAAAATGAACTGGTCAACTGTAGGATGTCATTTCCTCTTACATGGTTCAGTCTTTTCCTCATGCTGCAGCCTGCTCCTCAATCTTTCCTGTTGCTGGAGTCAAATTTCAACCCCCCCCCCCCCCCCCCCCACACACACACACCAGCTGCCTGTTTATATGCTAACTAACCCAGAAGTGAGGTGACAATAGTTTAGACACAAGAGGGAGGGCAGACTGCTTTTTCATTTGTTTTGTATGTCTTTCATAGATTTTTATGAATAATCATTGCTTTTCTAGTCATGTAAAATGCAATTAACTTAATATTTTATCTTTTTTTTTTTACAAACAAAACATATGAATGTGCTCCAAAACAAAACCCAACTCTCAGTACAGTTCTACAGATGTAACATAAGACTTAGACAGTAAATGTCTCTTTTATCCTTTTTTAATCAATGCTGCAACTTCTTTTCCTTAATATAAATCCAATGAAATTAAACTACAAAACCAAAAAACACAACCTATAGCAAATTTCTCTAAATAAATTATGTGTATATACAATATGTAGCACTTTTAAACAAAATAATAACAAATCCTTCCAATACAAGCACAGAAAAATGGAACACAAAATTTAAAACCCAAATTTGAAATGGCAATTTTAAAAAGATAATTTTTTCAGCCTGCTAAAAGTGCACAATTGTAAAAGCTCTTTTATATAGACAACTGTTTGGTTGCTTAGAGCTCTAAATATAAAAACAATGCCTTTATGGACGTGGCACGGATGGCACGGATGTTCAGCAGGGTAAACCCCAGGAAAGCGGCGGGACCTGATGGAGTTCCCGGAAAGGTTCTGCGGGCCTGCGCCGATCAACTCTCCCAGGTCTTCACAAAAATCTTCAACCTGTCGCTAGCTCAGGCTTTCATCCCTGCTTGCCTGAAGTCATCCACTATCATCCCGATACTCAAAAAGTCCTCATCCACAGCCTTCCTCACGGACTTCCGCCCAGTTGCACTCACTGCTGTAATCACAAAGTGTCTGGAGCGGCTGCTCCTGGGACACATCAAAGACTCCCTCCCTCCAATCTTCGTCCCCCACCAGTTTGCAGAACAGAACAGATCCACCCCCACTCTACATCGATGGAAACTGTGTGGAGAGGGTCCACAGCTTCACCCTCCTGGGCACCACCATCTCTGCTGACCTCACATGGTCTAACAACACCATGACTGTCATCAGGAAGGCCCAGCAACGCCTGCACTTCCTGAGAAAACTTAGGAGGAACGACGTCAGCCAGGAGCTGCTGGTAACGTTCTACCGCTCAACCATTGAGAGCATTCTGTCCTATGGCATCACAGTGTGGTTTTCCCACTGCACTGAAGCAGAACGGCAGAGTCTCCAGAGAGTGGTAAAGACAGTTTAGTTTTCCTAAAAAAATTCAGAATGATTGAAGTTACAGGTGAACTTTTAGACAACATTTGATCCAAAAAGGTCCGAAAACGTCTTTTTAGGCAAAACTGCAAACACCTATTTTTTTGCATAACTTATCTTTCAAATATCAGCACAAAAAAATTAAAAACGGTAGAGATCTGTGTTTGCTGCCTTCCATATTTTTTTCAGACTTAAAAGTGTAACAGATGATTTATAAAAAATCCTTTTTCATCCAAAAACCTGTGTTAAATCTGTCTAGACTTAGTATTAAAAACTCTCCAAGATGAATGTGCCTGACTCCACCTGCAGGTGGATCACAGACTTCCTGACGGACAGACAGCAGTATGTGAGGCTGGGGAAGCTCGTCTCAGATACTCGGACCACAAGCACCGGATCCCCCCAGGGCTGTGTCCTTTCACCCCTGTTACTCTCCCTGTACACAAACAGCTGCACAGCTGGTCACCTGTCTGTCAAACTCCTGAAGTTTGCTGACGACACCACACTCATCGGCCTCATCTCTGACGGAGATGAGTCGGCCTACAGGAGTGAAATAGCCAGGCTGGTGTCATAGTGCAGCGCTAACAACCTGGAGCTTAATGCTCTGAAGACAGTGGAGATGACAGTGGACTTCAGGAAGGCCCCAGCCCCCCTCCCCCCTGTCATCCTCTGTGACTCCCCGGTGACCTCTGTGGAGTCCTTCTGCTTCCTGGGAACCATCATCAGCCAGGACCTCAAGTGGGAGCAGAACATCAGCTCCATCACTAAGAAGGTCCAGCAGAGGATGTACTTCCTGAGGCAGCTGAAGAAGTTTCACCTCCCTGAAAAGATGCTGGTAGACTTTTACACCGCCATCATCGAATCCACCCTCACGTCCTCCATCACAGTCTGGTTCGCTGCGGCCACGGCCAGAGACAAGGCCAAGCTGCAACGCGTCATCCACTCAGCAGAGAAGGTGATCGGCTGCCACCTCCCGTCTCTCCAGGAGCTGCACATCTCCAGGAACTGGAGGCGGGCAGCCAGGATTGTAGCCAACCCCTCTCATCCAGGACATAATCTCTTTCGGCCCCTCCCTTCTGGCAAGAGGCTCCGGTCCATCAGGACCAGGACCTCGCGCCACAAGAACAGCTTCTTCCCCACTGCAGTCAGCCTGCTGAACAGTACCCCAACTCCCCCAGGTGACCCCCCCTCCCCCCCCCCCCCCGCCCACCAAAGGACTGTCGGTGCCACTTACAGGCCCCACCATCCCAGCCCATCTGTGCTCCCACTTTAATTCACCTTACTCTACTGTATATAGTGTGTTGTTGTTGTTAACTTAATTTTTAACTTATTCTTAATTGCACTATACACCAAGTCAAATTCCTCGTTTTGTAAAGTGCGCTCTACTGAACCTGGCAATAAAACTTTTTCTGATTTCTGATTCTATTAATCATTGTTTTTTATTCATTCAAAATGCAATTAAATCAATATTTTATCTTTTTTCTTTTCCTTTTTCTTTTTTTTTATCTCTTATATCCTTTTTTATAATCAATGTTTGAACTTCTTTTCCTTTCTATTGTCATGGTTTCAGTTTGTTGTCTTTTTTTCCGCTTTAGTTCTTGTTCTGTCTTGTTTGGTTCTGTTTCCTGTTTTATTTTGAAAGGTTTCCTGTCTTGTCATGTTTTTGAGTTTTACTTCCTTTGGTCCCCATCTGCCCTAATCGTGTTCACCTGTGTCTTGTCTGCCCTGTCTGTATATAAGTCTTGTCTCTGCCTTCCTCCTGTGCTGGTCCATTAACTTCTGCTCATGTTGATCACGTCTTCTTGTCTGGCGTCCATGTCCCTTGCCATGCCACAGTAAGTTTTTGTTTTTAGTTTTGTCATCCTGCTCTGCAGCGCTTTTTGTTAGTTAAATAAACCCACTTGCCCTGAACCCGTTTGCCTCCCGTCTCTGCGCCTGGGTCCTACCTGCTGTCGAGCCTCCCCCCCACACGACATCTATACATCCAATGAAATTAAACTACAAATCAACAAACACAACTGATAACAAATGTCTCTAAAAAATGATGTGTATATTTGCAGAACCTTAAAAACACCAAACAAATAACAAATGCTTCCCAAATAAAGCACAAAAAATGGAAAACAAAATGTAAAACCCAAGTTAGAAATTGCAATTTGAAAAGATACTTTTTTCAGCAGCTTTTCAAAATCAATCACCAATTCTACTCTTCTGTGGATGAAACAAAGAACTCCAGAACAATGAAGCCATTTCTCTAAGTCTCTCTCACCTTCAGTTTTAAACAAGGTCTGTGAAAATCCACCATACATTGGTCACATGAACTCAGAGACCTGCTAAAAGTGCACAATTGTAAAAGCTCTTTTATATAGACAACTGTTTGTTTGCTTAGAGCTGTAAATATAAAAAAAAATGCTTTTCTATCACCTAGACACAGATGGAGAACCATATCAACTGGATTAATAACAGGGTGGCATGTTTAGACAACATGAAGCTGTTCATCACATTTTTGACCTAAACATGTAAACACATCCTTGGCTCTGCGGTTAGGAAATGGTATTTGGGAATCTCTTTATACCAGGAGCCAGCCTGGCCATTGGAACATCGCCACAGTGCCCATCCAGACTGGGACAGCAACGGGGTCCACTTCAGAGCCGTGAGCTGCTGTGTTTAACTCCAGCTGTCCCAGCAAGGGAGACAACTGCAGCAACATCCACTGACCAAGCTGACAAGCCCTGGCAGAAAAGATCCCCACAAGAAAAACACTGGCTCAGGCAGGCTGGTCAAAAAAAAATAGTTTTGCCATTGTCTTGCAGCTCGCAGATCAAGTGGTTTAGTTTTCCAGTAATGTCAGTCAAGAATGCAAGTTCAGATTCACAATGTTCATATTCACCATATTCAACAGACATCTCCTCCAATAGCACCTTAAAAATCCTGTGCTGTTTTGCTTTGCAGCTGAGGTTGTTTACGATTTTCAGAATAAGAGTCATTATATGTCCAGAGCCAATCACTTCTGCACATAAGGCCTGCTGGTGAATGACGCAGCAGTAATGCAGACATTTTGGAAAGTCTGGGTCAGCTTTACAGTGAGTGATGAAACCTGTTTGTCTATTGATCATAGCAGGAGTCCCATCTGCAGTCACTGCTACCAGCTTTTCTAATTGTACCTTTTTCTGCACAAAAACTCCTTCACCGTGTTATACATTTCAACTCCTCTTGTAGTTGTCTGTTAGGGCAGATGTGTCAGGAGTTCTTCTCTTGTGGAAACCAAAAGCTATGCTGTACTGTTGCCGTCCACAGACTCATTACACTGGACGTTAACCACCTGCACTTTGCAAGATCCCGGTCCAGCTAATTGGCCAAGTTATCAGACATAGCTGACACTCATCTAGACATTGTAGTGGAAATTGAATGAGTTCTATTGTTCTCATCCTTAGGGACAGTGATAGCAATTATCATCATTGCTTGAATTTTTTTCATGCTATATGCAAAAGTCTTTGTCCCTTAAGGCAACAGATTACAGCCCCCCCCCCCCCCCCCCCCCCCCCCCCAGGCTGCTGTCGTATTAACAATAGCTTGGAGCTCCAGAATGGACAAGAAAAAACGACGAGAATGGCTCGAGCAGGGCGTTGCTCACGGGGCGGTCGCTCGTGCCAAGCGGTCGCACGTGCTCGGGCCCGCTAAATGCTACTTGTAGCTTTAATTATTATTATTTTTCTTCTGCCGGAAGAATCGCATTTTTGAGGCCTTTAACATACCCCAAAACTCACCAAATTTGGCACACACATCAGGAGTCGCGAAAAATTTCGTATTTTATGGGAAATTGGCATGGGTGCGCAAAAATGGCTCGACAGCGCCACCTACAGTGACTTTTGTCCCGACGCCCCGCATACGCTTTAACGTACAAGCTTGATTTTTACAGGGCATGTTCTTCAGATGGAGACCTACAAAAAAGTCTGAAAGGACCCACCTGTCACTCGCACAGGAAGTCTGATATATTGAGGTCAATATGTCATTTTTGCTCTATTTTGGACATTTGCAGGCCTCCTTCTAGAACGAACTCCTCCTAGAGATTTGTGAATAATGACTCCAAACTTTGGTTTTGTAAACTAAACACATGTCCGATGTTAAATTGCAAAGCTTTTAAGTTTTTACAGAAGTTTGTGGTCGTGGCGGCGCGTAGAAATTTGACGTTGTTTCGAAAACACGCCATGAAAAGAAAAATGGCCATAACTCAGCCATGCATATTCCAATCTGATCCAAAATTGATATGCATGATTGTAGTCTGACTCTGAACACATCTGCAGTGAAAGAATCTGGAAAAAGTGTAGCGCCACCTGCTGGCAAGATGAAATGACATGTTTTACTTGGAGCATCACTGCTCTGAGTAGGATGAGCCGACACACCTGAAAATGACATCCACCTGTTGAAAAGCCATTGAAGTTTACTCTGACAAAAAACCATAACTTTCAATGCGGGGGTGTGGTCGTGACAGAGCGGCAAAGTTGGGCATCTCGCCATGCACACAAAAGTTGCTCTCACGTGCACATTCCTTGTCCAATCTCACTGAAATTCAATGGATATGATGAAGCTTCTATTCTGAACCCATGGATATGACAATCTTGGACGAGCTCTATAGCGCCACCTAGTTATTGCATTGGGCACATTCTGCCCTGTATTTTCTCTTTGCTTTGTCCGATGTGCATGAAATTAAAACTGGAGATACTCAGAAGGGTCCTCTCTCATAATCTGAAGTTTCATGGGTGTACACCTGACGGTGCCTGCGTAACAGGAAGTGGTCGATTATGTGCACCCAAATAATAGAAATTTATTATAAATCAGCCGTTTGTCTCAGGAAGCTGAGATTTCAGAATTAGATGCCTTTAATAACCTCCAGCTTTGATATGTAACACTATAGGGTCTACGAGAAACTTCATCACTTGATTTTTTTAATGAAATTTTGGACTGAACAAAGATTTTTAGCATAAATTCTGTTTAGGTTATCAGCACCAAGAATTCAACTTTCATAGGCATTTATGTGCTACTGCTTCCTAAAAAAATTCAGAATTATTGAAGTTACAGGTGACATCTTAGAGAGCATTACATCCAAAAAGGTCCGAAAACGTCTTTTTAGGCAAAACTACAAACACCTATTTTTTTTCATAACTTAATCATCATATATCAACACCATTTATTTTTTTAAATGTAGGGATCTGTGTTTGCTGCCTTCCATATTTTTTTCAGAAGTCCAGGTGAAACAGATGATTTTAAAAAAATCCTGATTCATCCCAAAACCTGTGCTTTTTCCGTCTGGACTCCAAACAAGTGTGTTTTAAAATTACTTATGCTTCAAATATCCACACCAAGTTTCACACGCATATAGCTGAACATGTCTAAATGCTTCTTGAATATTCTTTACAGATATAAAATGAACTGGTCAACTGTAGGATGTCATTTCCTCTTACATGCTTAAGTCTTTTCCTCATGCTGCAGCCTGCTCCTCAATCATCCCTGTTGCTGGAGTCAAATTTCACCCCCCCCCCCCCCCACACACACACACACACACACACACCAGCTGCCAGTTCATATGCTAACTAACCCAGAAGTGAGGTGACAAGAGTTTAGACACAAGAGGGAGGGCAGACTGCTTTTTCATTTGTTTTGTATGTCTTTCATAGATTTTTATGAATAATCATTGCTTTTCTAGTCATGTAAAATGCAATTAACCTAATATTTTATCTTTTTTTTTTACAAACAAAACATATGAATGTGCTCCAAAACAAAACCCAACTCTCAGTACAGTTCTACAGATGTAACATAAGACTTAGACAGTAAATGTCTCTTTTATCCTTTTTTAATCAATGCTGCAACTTCTTTTCCTTAATATAAATCCAATGAAATTAAACTACAAAACCAAAAAACACAACGTATAGCAAATTTCTCTAAATAAATTATGTGTATATACAATATGTAGCACTTTTAAACAAAATAATAACAAATCCTTCCAATACAAGCACAGAAAAATGGAACACAAAATTTAAAACCCAAATTTGAAATGGCAATTTTAAAAAGATAATTTTTTCAGCCTGCTAAAAGTGCACAATTGTAAAAGCTCTTTTATATAGACAACTGTTTGGTTGCTTAGAGCTCTAAATATAAAAACAATGCCTTTATGGACATGGCACGGATGTTCAGCAGGGTAAACCCCAGGAAAGCGGCGGGACCTGATGGAGTTCCCGGAAAGGTTCTGCGGGCCTGCGCCGATCAACTCTCCCAGGTCTTCACAAAAATCTTCAACCTGTCGCTAGCTCAGGCTTTCATCCCTGCTTGCCTGAAGTCATCCACTATCATCCCGATACCCAAAAAGTCCTCATCCACAGCCTTCCTCACGGACTTCCGCCCAGTTGCACTCACTGCTGTCATCACAAAGTGTCTGGAGCGGCTGCTCCTGGGACACATCAAAGACTCCCTCCCTCCAATCTTCGTCCCCCACCAGTTTGCTTACAAAGCAAACAGATCAATGGATGATGCCATGTCCATCACCCTCCACACTGCGCTGAGCCACCTGGAACACAGAGACACCTACGCCAGGATGCTCTTTGTGGACTATAGCTCAGCCTTTAACACAATCATTCCTGACATTCTGGTCAACAAACTGTCTGAACTAGGACTCCACCCACTCACCTGCTCGTGGATCAAGGACTTCCTGACAAACAGACCACAGACAGTCAAACTTGACCCCCACCTCTCCTCCACCCGGACGCTGAGCACAGGCTCCACACAGGGATGTGTGCTGAGTCCTCTGCTGTATACACTGTACACAGCAGACTGCAGACCAGCCCACACCAGCAACACCGTGGTGAAGTTTGCAGACGACACTACTGTGGTGGGGCTGATCTCTGGGGACGACGAGACGGCCTACAGAGACGAAGTCCTGAAACTCTCAAGGTGGTGTCAGGCTAATAACCTCATCCTGAACACCACCAAGACCAAGGAGATCATCCTGGACTTCAGAAAAAACAGAACAGATCCACCCCCACTCTACATCGATGGAAACTGTGTGGAGAGGGTCCACAGCTTCACCCTCCTGGGCACCACCATCTCTGCTGACCTCACATGGTCTAACAACACCATGACTGTCATCAGGAAGGCCCAGCAACGCCTGCACTTCCTGAGAAAACTTAGGAGGAACGACGTCAGCCAGGAGCTGCTGGTAACGTTCTACCGCTCAACCATTGAGAGCATTCTGTCCTATGGCATCACAGTGTGGTTTTCCCACTGCACTGAAGCAGAACGGCAGAGTCTCCAGAGAGTGGTAAAGACAGCGCAGAGGATCATCGGCTGCCCCCTCCCCTCACTGAAGGACATTTACCAGTCTCGCTGCCTCAGCAGAGTGACTAGCATCACCACTAACTCCACCCATTCTGCTTTCCCTCTGTTTGAACTGCTGCCCTCTGGAAGGAGGTACAGGTCCATCAGAACCAGGACAAACAGACTAAGAAACAGCTTTTTTCCACAGGCAATTATCATACGGAATGCACATACGTCCACCAACCACACCTCACTCTAATTTTACTACAATGCGTGCAATATCCTGACTGTCTAACCGGGTCACTGTGCAATAACTTGATATTTATTAAGCTGTGCTCACAGCAACTCATGTAATTCCATTCTATTTTATTCACAAATATTTAATATTTAACAGTTTCTGTCCATATTGTTCATTTTTTGTTAAGAGTTGTAAATACAGTATTTCTTTTTCTATTCTATTTTTATTTTATGTAACTCCTTCACTCCAAGGCTGCTGCAATTTCATTGTATCCCCATGTACAATGACAATAAACGATTCTGATTCTGATTATATCACTTAGACACAGATGGAGAACCATATCAACTGGATTGGTAACAGCAACAACCACCGACCAAGCCGGCAAGCCCTGGCAGAAAAGATCCCCACAAGAAACACTGCAGGCTGTTCCATAAAAAATATAGTTTTACCATTGCCTTGCAGATCACAGTTGAAGTGGTTTAGTTTTCCTAAAAAAATTCAGAATGATTGAAGTTACAGGTGAACTTTTAGACAACATTTGATCCAAAAATGTCCGAAAACGTCTTTTTAGGCAAAACTGCAAACACCTATTTTTTTGCATAACTTATCTTTCAAATATCAGCACAAAAAAATTAAAAACGGTAGGGATCTGTGTTTGCTGCCTTCCATATTTTTTTCAGACTTAAAAGTGTAACAGATGATTTATAAAAAATCCTTTTTCATCCAAAAACCTGTGTTAAATCTGTCTAGACTTAGTATTAAAAACTCTCCAAGATGAATGTGCCTGACTCCACCTGCAGGTGGATCACAGACTTCCTGACGGACAGACAGCAGTATGTGAGGCTGGGGAAGCTCGTCTCAGATACTCGGACCACAAGCACCGGATCCCCCCAGGGCTGTGTCCTTTCACCCCTGTTACTCTCCCTGTACACAAACAGCTGCACAGCTGGTCACCTGTCTGTCAAACTCCTGAAGTTTGCTGACGACACCACACTCATCGGCCTCATCTCTGACGGAGATGAGTCGGCCTACAGGAGTGAAATAGCCAGGCTGGTGTCATAGTGCAGCGCTAACAACCTGGAGCTTAATGCTCTGAAGACAGTGGAGATGACAGTGGACTTCAGGAAGGCCCCAGCCCCCCTCCCCCCTGTCATCCTCTGTGACTCCCCGGTGACCTCTGTGGAGTCCTTCTGCTTCCTGGGAACCATCATCAGCCAGGACCTCAAGTGGGAGCAGAACATCAGCTCCATCACTAAGAAGGTCCAGCAGAGGATGTACTTCCTGAGGCAGCTGAAGAAGTTTCACCTCCCTGAAAAGATGTTGGTAGACTTTTACACCGCCATCATCGAATCCACCCCTCACGTCCTCCATCACAGTCTGGTTCGCTGCGGCCACGGCCAGAGACAAGGCCAAGCTGCAACGCGTCATCCACTCAGCAGAGAAGGTGATCGGCTGCCACCTCCCGTCTCTCCAGGAGCTGCACATCTCCAGGACCTGGAGGCGGGCAGCCAGGATTGTAGCCAACCCCTCTCATCCAGGACATAATCTCTTTCGGCCCCTCCCTCCTGGCAAGAGGCTCCGGTCCATCAGGACCAGGACCTCGCGCCACAAGAACAGCTTCTTCCCCACTGCAGCCAGCCTGCTGAACAGAACCCCAACTCCCCCAGGTGACCCCCCCTCCCCCACCACCCCCCGCCCACCAAAGGACTGTCGGTGCCACTTACAGGCCCCACCATCCCAGCCCATCTGTGCTCCCACTTTAATTCACCTTACTCTACTGTATATAGTGTGTTGTTGTTGTTAACTTAATTTTTAACTTATTCTTAATTGCACTATACACCAAGTCAAATTCCTCGTTTTGTAAAGTGCGCTCTACTGAACCTGGCAATAAAACTTTTTCTGATTTCTGATTCTATTAATCATTGTTTTTTATTCATTCAAAATGCAATTAAATCAATATTTTATCTTTTTTCTTTTCCTTTTTCTTTTTTTTTTATCTCTTATATCCTTTTTTATAATCAATGTTTGAACTTCTTTTCCTTTCTATTGTCATGGTTTCAGTTTGTTGTCTTTTTTTTTCGCTTTAGTTCTTGTTCTGTCTTGTTTGGTTCTGTTTCCTGTTTTATTTTGAAAGGTTTCCTGTCTTGTCATGTTTCTTGAGTTTTACTTCCTTTGGTCCCCATCTGCCCTAATCGTGTTCACCTGTGTCTTGTCTGCCCTGTCTGTATATAAGTCTTGTCTCTGCCTTCCTCCTGTGCTGGTCCATTAACTTCTGCTCATGTTGATCACGTCTTCTTGTCTGGCGTCCATGTCCCTTGCCATGCCACAGTAAGTTTTTGTTTTTAGTTTTGTCATCCTGCTCTGCAGCACTTTTTGTTAGTTAAATAAACCCACTTGCCCTGAACCCGTTTGCCTCCCGTCTCTGCGCCTGGGTCCTACCTGCTCTCGAGCCTCCCCCCCACACGACATCTATACATCCAATGAAATTAAACTACAAATCAACAAACACAACTGATAACAAATGTCTCTAAAAAATGATGTGTATATTTGCAGAACCTTAAAAACACCAAACAAATAACAAATGCTTCCCAATTAAAGCACAAAAAATGGAACACAAAATGTAAAACCCAAGTTAGAAATTGCAATTTGAAAAAGATACTTTTTTCAGCAGCTTTTCAAAATCAATCACCAATTCTACTCTTCTGTGGATGAAACAAAGAACTCCAGAACAATGAAGCCATTTCTCTAAGTCTCTCTCACCTTCAGTTTTAAACAAGGTCTGTGAAAATCCACCATACATTGGTCACATGAACTCAGAGACCTGCTAAAAGTGCACAATTGTAAAAGCTCTTTTATATAGACAACTGTTTGTTTGCTTAGAGCTCTAAATATAAAAAAAATGCTTTTCTATCACCTAGACACAGATGGAGAACCATATCAACTGGATTAATAACAGGGTGGCATGTTTAGACAACATGAAGCTGTCCATCACATTTTTGACCTAAACATGTAAACACATCCTTGGCTCTGCGGTTAGGAAATGGTATTTGGGAATCTCTTTATACCAGGAGCCAGCCTGGCCATTGGAACATCGCCACAGTGCCCATCCAGACTGGGACAGCAACGGGGTCCACTTCAGAGCCGTGAGCTGCTGTGTTTAACTCCAGCTGTCCCAGCAAGGGAGACAACTGCAGCAACATCCACTGACCAAGCTGACAAGCCCTGGCAGAAAAGATCCCCACAAGAAAAACACTGGCTAAGGCAGGCTGGTCAAAAAAAAAATAGTTTTGCCATTGTCTTGCAGCTCGCAGATCAAGTGGTTTAGTTTTCCAGTAATGTCAGTCAAGAATGCAAGTTCAGATTCACAATGTTCATATTCACCATATTCAACAGACATCTCCTCCAATAGCACCTTAAAAATCCTGTGCTGTTTTGCTTTGCAGCTGAGGTTGTTTACGATTTTCAGAATAAGAGTCATTATATGTCCAGAGCCAATCACTTCTGCACATAAGGCCTGCTGGTGAATGACGCAGCAGTAATGCAGACATTTTGGAAAGTCTGGGTCAGCTTTACAGTGAGTGATGAAACCTGTTTGTCTATTGATCATAGCAGGAGTCCCATCTGCAGTCACTGCTACCAGCTTTTCTAATTGTACCTTTTTCTGCACAAAAACTCCTTCACTGTGTTATACATTTCAACTCCTCTTGTAGTTGTCTGTTAGGGCAGATGTGTCAGGAGTTCTTCTCTTGTGGAAACCAAAAGCTATGCTGTACTGTTGCCGTCCACAGACTCATCACACTGGACGTTAACCACCTGCACTTTGCAAGATCCCGGTCCAGCTAATTGGCCAAGTTATCAGACATAGCTGACACTCATCTAGACATTGTAGTGGAAATTGAATGAGTTCTATTGTTCTCATCCTTAGGGACAGCGATAGCAATTATCATCATTGCTTGAATTTTTTTCATGCTATATGCAAAAGTCTTTGTCCCTTAAGGCAACAGATTACAGCCCCCCCCCCCCCCCCCCCCCCCAGGCTGCTGTCGTATTAACAATAGCTTGGAGCTCCAGAATGGACAAGAAAAAACGACGAGAATGGCTCGAGCAGGGCGTTGCTCACGGGGCGGTCGCTCGTGCCGTGCGGTCGCACGTGCTCGGGCCCGCTAAATGCTACTTGTAGCTTTAATTATTATTATTCTTTTTCTTCCGACGGAAGAGTCGCCTTTTTGAGGCCTTTAACATACCCCAAAACTCACCAAATTTTGTATACACATCAGGAGTCGCGAAAAATTTCATATTTTATAGGAGAACGGCATAGGTAAACAAAAATGGCTCGATAGCGCCACCTGCAAAATTTGTTTTCGCGAGCACCTCCATATGCTTTATAGTACAAACCTGATTTTAACAGGGCATGTTCATCGGATAGAAACCTACAAAAAAGTCTCTTGGGACCAAGCTGTCAGTCGCACAGGAAGTCTGATATTTTGATGACAATATGTCATTTTTGCTGTATTTTGGTCATTCGCAGGCCTCGCTCTAGAACGAACTCCTCCTAGAGATTTGAGAGTAATGACTCCAAACTTTGGTTTTGTAAACTAGACACATGTCCGATGTTAAATTGCAAAGCTTTTAAGTTTTTATGGATGTTTGTGACCATGGCGGCGCGTCAAAATTGGAGGTCGTTTCGAAAACACGCCATGAAAAGAAAAATGGCCATTACTCAGCCATGCATAATCCAATCTGATCCAAAATTGATGTGCATGATTGTAGTCTGACTCTGAACACATCTGCAGTGAAAAAATCTGGAAAAAGTGTAGCGCCACCTGCTGGCAAGAGGAAATGACATGTTTTACTTGGAGCATCACTACTCCGAGTAGGATGAGCCGACACACCTGAAAATGACATCCACCTGTTGAAAAGCCATTGAAGTTTACTCTGACAAAAAACCATAACTTTCAATGCGGGGGTGTGGTCGTGACAGAGCGGCAAAGTTGGGCATCTCGCTATGCACACAAAAGTTGCTCTCACGTGCACATTCCTTGTCCAATCTCACTGAAATTCAATGGATATGATGAAGCTTCTATTCTGAACCCATGGATATGACAATCTTGGACGAGCTCTATAGCGCCACCTAGTTATTGCATTGGGCACATTCTGCCCTGTATTTTCTCTTTGCTTTGTCCGATGTGCATGAAATTAAAACTGGAGATACTCAGAAGGGTCCTCTCTCATCATGTAAAGTTTCATGGGTGTACACCTGACGGTGCCTGCGTAACAGGAAGTGGTCGATTATGTGCACCCAAATAATAGAAATTTATTATAAATCAGCCGTTTGTCTCAGGAAGCTGAGATTTCAGAATTAGATGCCTTTAATAACCTCCAGCTTTGATATGTAACACTATAGGGTCTACGAGAAACTTCATCACTTGATTTTTTTAATGAAATTTTGGACTGAACAAAGATTTTTAGCATAAATTCTGTTTAGGTTATCAGCACCAAGAATTCAACTTTCATAGGCATTTATGTGCTACTGCTTCCTAAAAAAATTCAGAATGATTGAAGTTACAGGTGACATCTTAGAGAGCATTACATCCAAAAAGGTCCGAAAACGTCTTTTTAGGCAAAACTACAAACACCTATTTTTTTTCATAACTTAATCATCATATATCAACACCATTTATTTTTTTAAATGTAGGGATCTGTGTTTGCTGCCTTCCATATTTTTTTCAGAAGTCCAGGTGAAACAGATGATTTTAAAAAAATCCTGATTCATCCCAAAACCTGTGCTTTTTCCGTCTGGACTCCAAACAAGTGTGTTTTAAAATTACTTATGCTTCAAATATCCACACCAAGTTTCACACGCATATAGCTGAACATGTCTAAATGCTTCTTGAATATTCTTTACAGATATAAAATGAACTGGTCAACTGTAGGATGTCATTCCCTCTTACATGCTTAAGTCTTTTCCTCATGCTGCAGCCTGCTCCTCAATCATCCCTGTTGCTGGAGTCAAATTTCACCCCCCCCCCCCCCCCCCCCACACACACACACACACACCAGCTGCCAGTTCATATGCTAACTAACCCAGAAGTGAGGTGACAAGAGTTTAGACACAAGAGGGAGGGCAGACTGCTTTTTCATTTGTTTTGTATGTCTTTCATAGATTTTTATGAATAATCATTGCTTTTCTAGTCATGTAAAATGCAATTAACCTAATATTTTATCTTTTTTTTTTACAAACAAAACATATGAATGTGCTCCAAAACAAAACCCAACTCTCAGTACAGTTCTACAGATGTAACATAAGACTTAGACAGTAAATGTCTCTTTTATCCTTTTTTAATCAATGCTGCAACTTCTTTTCCTTAATATAAATCCAATGAAATTAAACTACAAAACCAAAAAACACAACGTATAGCAAATTTCTCTAAATAAATTATGTGTATATACAATATGTAGCACTTTTAAACAAAATAATAACAAATCCTTCCAATACAAGCACAGAAAAATGGAACACAAAATTTAAAACCCAAATTTGAAATGGCAATTTTAAAAAGATAATTTTTTCAGCCTGCTAAAAGTGCACAATTGTAAAAGCTCTTTTATATAGACAACTGTTTGGTTGCTTAGAGCTTTAAATATAAAAACAATGCCTTTATGGACGTGGCACGGATGGCACGGATGTTCAGCAGGGTAAACCCCAGGAAAGCGGCGGGACCTGATGGAGTTCCCGGAAAGGTTCTGCGGGCCTGCGCCGATCAACTCTCCCAGGTCTTCACAAAAATCTTCAACCTGTCGCTAGCTCAGGCTTTCATCCCTGCTTGCCTGAAGTCATCCACTATCATCCCGATACCCAAAAAGTCCTCATCCACAGCCTTCCTCACGGACTTCCGCCCAGTTGCACTCACTGCTGTCATCACAAAGTGTCTGGAGCGGCTGCTCCTGGGACACATCAAAGACTCCCTCCCTCCAATCTTCGTCCCCCACCAGTTTGCTTACAAAGCAAACAGATCAACGGATGATGCCATTTCCATCACCCTCCACACTGCGCTGAGCCACCTGGAACACAGAGACACCTACGCCAGGATGCTCTTTGTGGACTATAGCTCAGCCTTTAACACAATCATTCCTGACATTCTGGTCAACAAACTGTCTGAACTAGGACTCCACCCACTCACCTGCTCGTGGATCAAGGACTTCCTGACAAACAGACCACAGACAGTCAAACTTGACCCCCACCTCTCCTCCACCCGGACGCTGAGCACAGGCTCCACACAGGGATGTGTGCTGAGTCCTCTGCTGTATACACTGTACACAGCAGACTGCAGACCAGCCCACACCAGCAACACCGTGGTGAAGTTTGCAGACGACACTACTGTGGTGGGGCTGATCTCTGGGGACGACGAGACGGCCTACAGAGACGAAGTCCTGAAACTCTCAAGGTGGTGTCAGGCTAATAACCTCATCCTGAACACCACCAAGACCAAGGAGATCATCCTGGACTTCAGAAAAAACAGAACAGATCCACCCCCACTCTACATCGATGGAAACTGTGTGGAGAGGGTCCACAGCTTCACCCTCCTGGGCACCACCATCTCTGCTGACCTCACATGGTCTAACAACACCATGACTGTCATCAGGAAGGCCCAGCAACGCCTGCACTTCCTGAGAAAACTTAGGAGGAACGACGTCAGCCAGGAGCTGCTGGTAACGTTCTACCGCTCAACCATTGAGAGCATTCTGTCCTATGGCATCACAGTGTGGTTTTCCCACTGCACTGAAGCAGAACGGCAGAGTCTCCAGAGAGTGGTAAAGACAGCGCAGAGGATCATCGGCTGCCCCCTCCCCTCACTGAAGGACATTTACCAGTCTCGCTGCCTCAGCAGAGTGACTAGCATCACCACTAACTCCACCCATTCTGCTTTCCCTCTGTTTGAACTGCTGCCCTCTGGAAGGAGGTACAGGTCCATCAGAACCAGGACAAACAGACTAAGAAACAGCTTTTTTCCATAGGCAATTATCATACGGAATGCACATACGTCCACCAACCACACCTCACTCTAATTTTACTACAATGCGTGCAATATCCTGACTGTCTAACCGGGTCACTGTGCAATAACTTGATATTTATTAAGCTGTGCTCACAGCAACTCATGTAATTCCATTCTATTTTATTCACAAATATTTAATATTTAACAGTTTCTGTCCATATTGTTCATTTTTTGTTAAGAGTTGTAAATACAGTATTTCTTTTTCTATTCTATTTTTATTTTTATTTTATGTAACTCCTTCACTCCAAGGCTGCTGCAATTTCATTGTATCCCCATGTACAATGACAATAAACGATTCTGATTCTGATTATATCACTTAGACACAGATGGAGAACCATATCAACTGGATTGGTAACAGCAACAACCACCGACCAAGCCGGCAAGCCCTGGCAGAAAAGATCCCCACAAGAAACACTGCAGGCTGTTCCATAAAAAATATAGTTTTACCATTGCCTTGCAGATCACAGTTGAAGTGGTTTAGTTTTCCTAAAAAAATTCAGAATGATTGAAGTTACAGGTGAACTTTTAGACATCATTTCATCCAAAAAGGTCCGAAAACGTCTTTTTAGGCAAAACTGCAAACACCTATTTTTTTGCATAACTTATCTTTCAAATATCAGCACAAAAAAATTAAAAACGGTAGGGATCTGTGTTTGCTGCCTTCCATATTTTTTTCAGACTTAAAAGTGTAACAGATGATTTATAAAAAATCCTTTTTCATCCAAAAACCTGTGTTAAATCTGTCTAGACTTAGTATTAAAAACTCTCCAAGATGAATGTGCCTGACTCCACCTGCAGGTGGATCACAGACTTCCTGACGGACAGACAGCAGTATGTGAGGCTGGGGAAGCTCGTCTCAGATACTCGGACCACAAGCACCGGATCCCCCCAGGGCTGTGTCCTTTCACCCCTGTTACTCTCCCTGTACACAAACAGCTGCACAGCTGGTCACCTGTCTGTCAAACTCCTGAAGTTTGCTGACGACACCACACTCATCGGCCTCATCTCTGACGGAGATGAGTCGGCCTACAGGAGTGAAATAGCCAGGCTGGTGTCATAGTGCAGCGCTAACAACCTGGAGCTTAATGCTCTGAAGACAGTGGAGATGACAGTGGACTTCAGGAAGGCCCCAGCCCCCCTCCCCCCTGTCATCCTCTGTGACTCCCCGGTGACCTCTGTGGAGTCCTTCTGCTTCCTGGGAACCATCATCAGCCAGGACCTCAAGTGGGAGCAGAACATCAGCTCCATCACTAAGAAGGTCCAGCAGAGGATGTACTTCCTGAGGCAGCTGAAGAAGTTTCACCTCCCTGAAAAGATGTTGGTAGACTTTTACACCGCCATCATCGAATCCACCCTCACGTCCTCCATCACAGTCTGGTTCGCTGCGGCCACGGCCAGAGACAAGGCCAAGCTGCAACGCGTCATCCACTCAGCAGAGAAGGTGATCGGCTGCCACCTCCCGTCTCTCCAGGAGCTGCACATCTCCAGGACCTGGAGGCGGGCAGCCAGGATTGTAGCCAACCCCTCTCATCCAGGACATAATCTCTTTCGGCCCCTCCCTCCTGGCAAGAGGCTCCGGTCCATCAGGACCAGGACCTCGCGCCACAAGAACAGCTTCTTCCCCACTGCAGTCAGCCTGCTGAACAGTACCCCAACTCCCCCAGGTGACCCCCCCTCCCCCACCCCCCCCCGCCCACCAAAGGACTGTCGGTGCCACTTACAGGCCCCACCATCCCAGCCCATCTGTGCTCCCACTTTAATTCACCTTACTCTACTGTATATAGTGTGTTGTTGTTGTTAACTTAATTTTTAACTTATTCTTAATTGCACTATACACCAAGTCAAATTCCTCGTTTTGTAAAGTGCGCTCTACTGAACCTGGCAATAAAACTTTTTCTGATTTCTGATTCTATTAATCATTGTTTTTTATTCATTCAAAATGCAATTAAATCAATATTTTATCTTTTTTCTTTTCCTTTTTCTTTTTTTTTTTATCTCATATCCTTTTTTATAATCAATGTTTGAACTTCTTTTCCTTTCTATTGTCATGGTTTCAGTTTGTTGTATTTTTTTTTCGCTTTAGTTCTTGTTCTGTCTTGTTTGGTTCTGTTTCCTGTTTTATTTTGAAAGGTTTCCTGTCTTGTCATGTTTCTTGAGTTTTACTTCCTTTGGTCCCCATCTGCCCTAATCGTGTTCACCTGTGTCTTGTCTGCCCTGTCTGTATATAAGTCTTGTCTCTGCCTTCCTCCTGTGCTGGTCCATTAACTTCTGCTCATGTTGATCACGTCTTCTTGTCTGGCGTCCATGTCCCTTGCCATGCCACAGTAAGTTTTTGTTTTTAGTTTTGTCATCCTGCTCTGCAGCACTTTTTGTTAGTTAAATAAACCCACTTGCCCTGAACCCGTTTGCCTCCCGTCTCTGCGCCTGGGTCCTACCTGCTCTCGAGCCTCCCCCCCACACGACATCTATACATCCAATGAAATTAAACTACAAATCAACAAACACAACTGATAACAAATGTCTCTAAAAAATGATGTGTATATTTGCAGAACCTTAAAAACACCAAACAAATAACAAATGCTTCCCAATTAAAGCACAAAAAATGGAACACAAAATGTAAAACCCAAGTTAGAAATTGCAATTTGAAAAAGATACTTTTTTCAGCAGCTTTTCAAAATCAATCACCAATTCTACTCTTCTGTGGATGAAACAAAGAACTCCAGAACAATGAAGCCATTTCTCTAAGTCTCTCTCACCTTCAGTTTTAAACAAGGTCTGTGAAAATCCACCATACATTGGTCACATGAACTCAGAGACCTGCTAAAAGTGCACAATTGTAAAAGCTCTTTTATATAGACAACTGTTTGTTTGCTTGGAGCTCTAAATATAAAAAAAATGCTTTTCTATCACCTAGACACAGATGGAGAACCATATCAACTGGATTAATAACAGGGTGGCATGTTTAGACAACATGAAGCTGTCCATCACATTTTTGACCTAAACATGTAAACACATCCTTGGCTCTGCGGTTAGGAAATGGTATTTGGGAATCTCTTTATACCAGGAGCCAGCCTGGCCATTGGAACATCGCCACAGTGCCCATCCAGACTGGGACAGCAACGGGGTCCACTTCAGAGCCGTGAGCTGCTGTGTTTAACTCCAGCTGTCCCAGCAAGGGAGACAACTGCAGCAACATCCACTGACCAAGCTGACAAGCCCTGGCAGAAAAGATCCCCACAAGAAAAACACTGGCTAAGGCAGGCTGGTCAAAAAAAAAATAGTTTTGCCATTGTCTTGCAGCTCGCAGATCAAGTGGTTTAGTTTTCCAGTAATGTCAGTCAAGAATGCAAGTTCAGATTCACAATGTTCATATTCACCATATTCAACAGACATCTCCTCCAATAGCACCTTAAAAATCCTGTGCTGTTTTGCTTTGCAGCTGAGGTTGTTTACGATTTTCAGAATAAGAGTCATTATATGTCCAGAGCCAATCACTTCTGCACATAAGGCCTGCTGGTGAATGACGCAGCAGTAATGCAGACATTTTGGAAAGTCTGGGTCAGCTTTACAGTGAGTGATGAAACCTGTTTGTCTATTGATCATAGCAGGAGTCCCATCTGCAGTCACTGCTACCAGCTTTTCTAATTGTACCTTTTTCTGCACAAAAACTCCTTCACCGTGTTATACATTTCAACTCCTCTTGTAGTTGTCTGTTAGGGCAGATGTGTCAGGAGTTCTTCTCTTGTGGAAACCAAAAGCTATGCTGTACTGTTGCCGTCCACAGACTCATCACACTGGACGTTAACCACCTGCACTTTGCAAGATCCCGGTCCAGCTAATTGGCCAAGTTATCAGACATAGCTGACACTCATCTAGACATTGTAGTGGAAATTGAATGAGTTCTATTGTTCTCATCCTTAGGGACAGTGATAGCAATTATCATCATTGCTTGAATTTTTTTCATGCTATATGCAAAAGTCTTTGTCCCTTAAGGCAACAGCTTACAGCCCCCCCCCCCAGGCTGCTGTCGTATTAACAATAGCTTGGAGCTCCAGAATGGACAAGAAAAAACGACGAGAATGGCTCGAGCAGGGCGTTGCTCACGGGGCGGTCGCTCGTGCCGTGCGGTCGCACGTGCTCGGGCCCGCTAAATGCTACTTGTAGCTTTAATTATTATTATTTTTCTTCTGCCGGAAGAATCGCATTTTTGAGGCCTTTAACATACCCCAAAACTCACCAAATTTGGCACACACATCAGGAGTCGTGAAAAATTTCGTATTTTATGGGAAATTGGCATGGGTGCGCAAAAATGGCTCGACAGCGCCACCTACAGTGACTTTTGTCCCGACGCCCCGCATACGCTTTAACGTACAAGCTTGATTTTTACAGGGCATGTTCTTCAGATGGAGACCTACAAAAAAGTCTGAAAGGACCCACCTGTCACTCGCACAGGAAGTCTGATATATTGAGGTCAATATGTCATTTTTGCTCTATTTTGGACATTTGCAGGCCTCCTTCTAGAACGAACTCCTCCTAGAGATTTGTGAATAATGACTCCAAACTTTGGTTTTGTAAACTATACACATGTCCGATGTTAAATTGCAAAGCTTTTAAGTTTTTACAGAAGTTTGTGGCCGTGGCGGCGCGTAGAAATTTGACGTTGTTTCGAAAACACGCCATGAAAAGAAAAATGGCCATAACTCAGCCATGCATATTCCAATCTGATCCAAAATTGATATGCATGATTGTAGTCTGACTCTGAACACATCTGCAGTGAAAGAATCTGGAAAAAGTGTAGCGCCACCTGCTGGCAAGAGGAAATGACATGTTTTACTTGGAGCATCACTGCTCTAAGTAGGATGAGCCGACACACCTGAAAATGACATCCACCTGTTGAAAAGCCATTGAAGTTTACTCTGACAAAAAACCATAACTTTCAATGCGGGGGTGTGGTCGTGACAGAGCGGCAAAGTTGGGCATCTCGCCATGCACACAAAAGTTGCTCTCACGTGCACATTCCTTGTCCAATCTCACTGAAATTCAATGGATATGATGAAGCTTCTATTCTGAACCCATGGATATGACAATCTTGGACGAGCTCTATAGCGCCACCTAGTTATTGCATTGGGCACATTCTGCCCATTTTTATCTAATTGCTTTGTCCGATGTGCATGAAATTAAAACTGGAGATACTCAGAAGGGTCCTCTCTCATAATCTGAAGTTTCATGGGTGTACACCTGACGGTGCCTGCGTAACAGGAAGTGGTCGATTATGTGCACCCAAATAATAGAAATTTATTATAAATCAGCCGTTTGTCTCAGGAAGCTGAGATTTCAGAATTAGATGCCTTTAATAACCTCCAGCTTTGATATGTAACACAATAGGGTCTATGAGAAACTTCATACCTCTTTTTTTCCTATGCAATTTTGGACTGAACAAAGATTTTTAGCATAAATTCTGTTTAGGTTATCAGCACCAAAGACTAGACTTTAATAGGCATTTATGTGCTACTGCTTCCTAAAAAAATTCAGAATGATTGAAGTTACAGGTGACATCTTAGAGAGCATTACATCCAAAAAGGTCCGAAAACGTCTTTTTAGGCAAAACTACAAACACCTATTTTTTTTCATAACTTAATCATCATATATCAACACCATTTATTTTTTTAAATGTAGGGATCTGTGTTTGCTGCCTTCCATATTTTTTTCAGAAGTCCAGGTGAAACAGATGATTTTAAAAAAATCCTGATTCATCCCAAAACCTGTGCTTTTTCCGTCTGGACTCCAAACAAGTGTGTTTTAAAATTACTTATGCTTCAAATATCCACACCAAGTTTCACACGCATATAGCTGAACTTGTCTAAATGCTTCTTGAATATTCTTTACAGATATAAAATGAACTGGTCAACTGTAGGATGTCATTTCCTCTTACATGCTTAAGTCTTTTCCTCATGCTGCAGCCTGCTCCTCAATCATCCCTGTTGCTGGAGTCAAATTTCACCCCCCCCCCCCCCCCCCCACACACACACACACACACCAGCTGCCAGTTCATATGCTAACTAACCCAGAAGTGAGGTGACAAGAGTTTAGACACAAGAGGGAGGGCAGACTGCTTTTTCATTTGTTTTGTATGTCTTTCATAGATTTTTATGAATAATCATTGCTTTTCTAGTCATGTAAAATGCAATTAACCTAATATTTTATCTTTTTTTTTTACAAACAAAACATATGAATGTGCTCCAAAACAAAACCCAACTCTCAGTACAGTTCTACAGATGTAACATAAGACTTAGACAGTAAATGTCTCTTTTATCCTTTTTTAATCAATGCTGCAACTTCTTTTCCTTAATATAAATCCAATGAAATTAAACTACAAAACCAAAAAACACAACGTATAGCAAATTTCTCTAAATAAATTATGTGTATATACAATATGTAGCACTTTTAAACAAAATAATAACAAATCCTTCCAATACAAGCACAGAAAAATGGAACACAAAATTTAAAACCCAAATTTGAAATGGCAATTTTAAAAAGATAATTTTTTCAGCCTGCTAAAAGTGCACATTTGTAAAAGCTCTTTTATATAGACAACTGTTTGGTTGCTTAGAGCTCTAAATATAAAAACAATGCCTTTATGGACGTGGCACGGATGGCACGGATGTTCAGCAGGGTAAACCCCAGGAAAGCGGCGGGACCTGATGGAGTTCCCGGAAAGGTTCTGCGGGCCTGCGCCGATCAACTCTCCCAGGTCTTCACAAAAATCTTCAACCTGTCGCTAGCTCAGGCTTTCATCCCTGCTTGCCTGAAGTCATCCACTGTCATCCCGATACCCAAAAAGTCCTCATCCACAGCCTTCCTCACGGACTTCCGCCCAGTTGCACTCACTGCTGTCATCACAAAGTGTCTGGAGCGGCTGCTCCTGGGACACATCAAAGACTCCCTCCCTCCAATCTTCGTCCCCCACCAGTTTGCTTACAAAGCAAACAGATCAACGGATGATGCCATTTCCATCACCCTCCACACTGCGCTGAGCCACCTGGAACACAGAGACACCTACGCCAGGATGCTCTTTGTGGACTATAGCTCAGCCTTTAACACAATCATTCCTGACATTCTGGTCAACAAACTGTCTGAACTAGGACTCCACCCACTCACCTGCTCGTGGATCAAGGACTTCCTGACAAACAGACCACAGACAGTCAAACTTGACCCCCACCTCTCCTCCACCCGGACGCTGAGCACAGGCTCCACACAGGGATGTGTGCTGAGTCCTCTGCTGTATACACTGTACACAGCAGACTGCAGACCAGCCCACACCAGCAACACCGTGGTGAAGTTTGCAGACGACACTACTGTGGTGGGGCTGATCTCTGGGGACGACGAGACGGCCTACAGAGACGAAGTCCTGAAACTCTCAAGGTGGTGTCAGGCTAATAACCTCATCCTGAACACCACCAAGACCAAGGAGATCATCCTGGACTTCAGAAAAAACAGAACAGATCCACCCCCACTCTACATCGATGGAAACTGTGTGGAGAGGGTCCACAGCTTCACCCTCCTGGGCACCACCATCTCTGCTGACCTCACATGGTCTAACAACACCATGACTGTCATCAGGAAGGCCCAGCAACGCCTGCACTTCCTGAGAAAACTTAGGAGGAACGACGTCAGCCAGGAGCTGCTGGTAACGTTCTACCGCTCAACCATTGAGAGCATTCTGTCCTATGGCATCACAGTGTGGTTTTCCCACTGCACTGAAGCAGAACGGCAGAGTCTCCAGAGAATGGTAAAGACAGCGCAGAGGATCATCGGCTGCCCCCTCCCCTCACTGAAGGACATTTACCAGTCTCGCTGCCTCAGCAGAGTGACTAGCATCACCACTAACTCCACCCATTCTGCTTTCCCTCTGTTTGAACTGCTGCCCTCTGGAAGGAGGTACAGGTCCATCAGAACCAGGACAAACAGACTAAGAAACAGCTTTTTTCCACAGGCAATTATCATACGGAATGCACATACGTCCACCAACCACACCTCACTCTAATTTTACTACAATGCGTGCAATATCCTGACTGTCTAACCGGGTCACTGTGCAATAACTTGATATTTATTAAGCTGTGCTCACAGCAACTCATGTAATTCCATTCTATTTTATTCACAAATATTTAATATTTAACAGTTTCTGAGACAAGGCCAAGCTGCAACGCGTCATCCACTCAGCAGAGAAGGTGATCGGCTGCCACCTCCCGTCTCTCCAGGAGCTGCACATCTCCAGGACCTGGAGGCGGGCAGCCAGGATTGTAGCCAACCCCTCTCATCCAGGACATAATCTCTTTCGGCCCCTCCCTTCTGGCAAGAGGCTCCGGTCCATCAGGACCTCGCGCCACAAGAACAGCTTCTTCCCCACTGCAGTCAGCCTGCTGAACAGTACCCCAACTCCCCCAGGTGACCCCCCCCCCCGCCCACCAAAGGACTGTCGGTGCCACTTACAGGCCCCACCATCCCAGCCCATCTGTGCTCCCACTTTAATTCACCTTACTCTACTGTATATAGTGTGTTGTTGTTGTTAACTTAATTTTTAACTTATTCTTAATTGCACTATACACCAAGTCAAATTCCTCGTTTTGTAAAGTGCGCTCTACTGAACCTGGCAATAAAACTTTTTCTGATTTCTGATTCTGATTCTGATTCTATTAATCATTGTTTTTTATTCATTCAAAATGCAATTAAATCAATATTTTATATTTTTTCTTTTCCTTTTTCTTTTTTTTTTATCTCTTATATCCTTTTTTATAATCAATGTTTGAACTTCTTTTCCTTTCTATTGTCATGGTTTCAGTTTGCTGTCTTGTTTTTCGCTTTAGTTCTTGTTCTGTCTTGTTTGGTTCTGTTTCCTGTTTTATTTTGAAAGGTTTCCTGTCTTGTCATGTTTCTTGAGTTTTACTTCCTTTGGTCCCCATCTGCCCTAATCGTGTTCACCTGTGTCTTGTCTGCCCTGTCTGTATATAAGTCTTGTCTCTGCCTTCCTCCTGTGCTGGTCCATTAACTTCTGCTCATGTTGATCACGTCTTCTTGTCTGGCGTCCATGTCCCTTGCCATGCCACAGTAAGTTTTTGTTTTTAGTTTTGTCATCCTGCTCTGCAGCGCTTTTTGTTAGTTAAATAAACCCACTTGCCCTGAACCCGTTTGCCTCCCGTCTCTGCGCCTGGGTCCTACCTGCTCTCGAGCCTCCCCCCCACACGACATCTATACATCCAATGAAATTAAACTACAAATCAACAAACACAACTGATAACAAATGTCTCTAAAAAATGATGTGTATATTTGCAGAACCTTAAAAACACCAAACAAATAACAAATGCTTCCCAAATAAAGCACAAAAAATGGAACACAAAATGTAAAACCCAAGTTAGAAATTGCAATTTGAAAAAGATACTTTTTCAGCAGCTTTTCAAAATCAATCACCAATTCTACTCTTCTGTGGATGAAACAAAGAACTCCAGAACAATGAAGCCATTTCTCTAAGTCTCTCTCACCTTCAGTTTTAAACAAGGTCTGTGAAAATCCACCATACATTGGTCACATGAACTCAGAGACCTGCTAAAAGTGCACAATTGTAAAAGCTCTTTTATATAGACAACTGTTTGTTTGCTTAGAGCTCTAAATATAAAAAAAAATGCTTTTCTATCACCTAGACACAGATGGAGAACCATATCAACTGGATTAATAACAGGGTGGCATGTTTAGGTTTAAACTTACATCAATAGACAACATAAAGATGTCCATCACATTTTTGACCTAAACATGTAAACACATCCTTGGCTCTGCGGTTAGGAAATGGTATTTGGGAATCTCTTTATACCAGGAGCTAGCCTGGCCATTGGAACATCGCCACAGTGCCCATCCAGACTGGGACAGCAACGGGGTCCACTTCAGAGCCGTGAGCTGCTGTGTTTAACTCCAGCTGTCCCAGCAAGGGAGACAACTGCAGCAACATCCACTGACCAAGCTGACAAGCCCTGGCAGAAAAGATCCCCACAAGAAAAACACTGGCTAAGGCAGGCTGGTCAAAAAAAAATAGTTTTGCCATTGTCTTGCAGCTCGCAGATCAAGTGGTTTAGTTTTCCAGTAATGTCAGTCAAGAATGCAAGTTCAGATTCACAATGTTCATATTCACCATATTCAACAGACATCTCCTCCAATAGCACCTTAAAAATCCTGTGCTGTTTTGCTTTGCAGCTGAGGTTGTTTACGATTTTCAGAATAAGAGTCATTATATGTCCAGAGCCAATCACTTCTGCACATAAGGCCTGCTGGTGAATGACGCAGCAGTAATGCAGACATTTTGGAAAGTCTGGGTCAGCTTTACAGTGAGTGATGAAACCTGTTTGTCTATTGATCATAGCAGGAGTCCCATCTGCAGTCACTGCTACCAGCTTTTCTAATTGTACCTTTTTCTGCACAAAAACTCCTTCACCGTGTTATACATTTCAACTCCTCTTGTAGTTGTCTGTTAGGGCAGATGTGTCAGGAGTTCTTCTCTTGTGGAAACCAAAAGCTATGCTGTACTGTTGCCGTCCACAGACTCATCACACTGGACGTTAACCACCTGCACTTTGCAAGATCCCGGTCCAGCTAATTGGCCAAGTTATCAGACATAGCTGACACTCATCTAGACATTGTAGTGGAAATTGAATGAGTTCTATTGTTCTCATCCTTAGGGACAGTGATAGCAATTATCATCATTGCTTGAATTTTTTTCATGCTATATGCAAAAGTCTTTGTCCCTTAAGGCAACAGATTACAGCCCCCCCCCCCCCCCCCCCCAGGCTGCTGTCGTATTAACATTAGCTTGGAGCTCCAGAATGGACAAGAAAAGACGACGAGAATGGCTCGAGCAGGGCGTTGCTCACGGGGGGGGTCGCTCGTGCCATGCGGTCGCACGTGCTCGGGCCCGCTAAATGCTACTTGTAGCTTTAATTAGGGCCCGAGCACGGAGTGCAAGGACCCTATTGTATCTGTTAGGTTTATTATTATTATTATTATTATTATTATTATTCTTCCGACTTTTCCGTCGCCTTTTTGAGGCCTTTAACATACCCCAAAACTCACCAAATTTTGTATACACATCAGGAGTCGCGAAAAATTTCATATTTTATAGGAGAACGGCATAGGTAAACAAAAATGGCTCGATAGCGCCACCTGCAAAATTTGTTTTCGCGAGCACCTCCATATGCTTTATAGTACAAACCTGATTTTAACAGGGCATGTTCATCGGATAGAAACCTACAAAAAAGTCTCTTGGGACCAAGCTGTCAGTCGCACAGGAAGTCTGATATTTTGATGACAATATGTCATTTTTGCTGTATTTTGGTCATTCGCAGGCCTCGCTCTAGAACGAACTCCTCCTAGAGATTTGAGAGTAATGACTCCAAACTTTGGTTTTGTAAACTATACACATGTCCGATGTTAAATTGCAAAGCTTTTAAGTTTTTATGGATGTTTGTGACCATGGCGGCGCGTCAAAATTGGAGGTCGTTTCGAAAACACGCCATGAAAAGAAAAATGGCCATTACTCAGCCATGCATAATCCAATCTGATCCAAAATTGATGTGCATGATTGTAGTCTGACTCTGAACACATCTGCAGTGAAAGAATCTGGAAAAAGTGTAGCGCCACCTGCTGGCAAGAGGAAATGACATGTTTTACTTGGAGCATCACTACTCCGAGTAGGATGAGCCGACACACCTGAAAATGACGTCCACCTGTTGAAAAGCCATTGAAGTTTACTCTGACAAAAAAACATAACTTTCAATGCGGGGGTGTGGTCGTGACAGAGCGGCAAAGTTGGGCATCTCGCTATGCACACAAAAGTTGCTCTCACGTGCACATTCCTTGTCCAATCTCACTGAAATTCAATGGATATGATGAAGCTTCTATTCTGAACTCATGGATATGACAATCTTGGACGAGCTCTATAGCGCCACCTAATTATTGCATTGGGCACATTCTGCCCTGTATTTTCTCTTTGCTTTGTCCGATGTGCATGAAATTAAAACTGGAGATACTCAGAAGGGTCCTCTCTCATCATGTAAAGTTTCATGGGTGTACACCTGACGGTGCCTGCGTAACAGGAAGTGGTCGATTATGTGCACCCAAATAATAGAAATTTATTATAAATCAGCCGTTTGTCTCAGGAAGCTGAGATTTCAGAATTAGATGCCTTTAATAACCTCCAGCTTTGATATGTAACACTATAGGGTCTACGAGAAACTTCATCACTTGATTTTTTTAATGAAATTTTGGACTGAACAAAGATTTTTAGCATAAATTCTGTTTAGGTTATCAGCACCAAGAATTCAACTTTCATAGGCATTTATGTGCTACTGCTTCCTAAAAAAATTCAGAATGATTGAAGTTACAGGTGAACTTTTAGAGAACATTTCATCCAAAAAGGTCCGAAAACGTCTTTTTAGGCAAAACTACAAACACCTATTTTTTTTCATAACTTAATCATCATATATCAACACCATTTATTTTTTTAAATGTAGGGATCTGTGTTTGCTGCCTTCCATATTTTTTTCAGAAGTCCAGGTGAAACAGATGATTTTAAAAAAATCCTTTTTCATCCCAAAACCTGTGCTTTTTCCGTCTGGACTCCAAACAAGTGTGTTTTAAAATTACTTATGCTTCAAATATCCACACCAAGTTTAACACGCATATAGCTGAACATGTCTAAATGCTTCTTGAATATTCTTTACAGATATAAAATGAACTGGTCAACTGTAGGATGTCATTTCCTCTTACATGGTTCAGTCTTTTCCTCATGCTGCAGCCTGCTCCTCAATCTTTCCTGTTGCTGGAGTCAAATTTCAACCCCCCCCCCCCCCCCCACACACACACACCAGCTGCCTGTTTATATGCTAACTAACCCAGAAGTGAGGTGACAATAGTTTAGACACAAGAGGGAGGGCAGACTGCTTTTTCATTTGTTTTGTATGTCTTTCATAGATTTTTATGAATAATCATTGCTTTTCTAGTCATGTAAAATGCAATTAACTTAATATTTTATCTTTTTTTTTTTACAAACAAAACATATGAATGTGCTCCAAAACAAAACCCAACTCTCAGTACAGTTCTACAGATGTAACATAAGACTTAGACAGTAAATGTCTCTTTTATCCTTTTTTAATCAATGCTGCAACTTCTTTTCCTTAATATAAATCCAATGAAATTAAACTACAAAACCAAAAAACACAACCTATAGCAAATTTCTCTAAATAAATTATGTGTATATACAATATGTAGCACTTTTAAACAAAATAATAACAAATCCTTCCAATACAAGCACAGAAAAATGGAACACAAAATTTAAAACCCAAATTTGAAATGGCAATTTTAAAAAGATAATTTTTTCAGCCTGCTAAAAGTGCACAATTGTAAAAGCTCTTTTATATAGACAACTGTTTGGTTGCTTAGAGCTCTAAATATAAAAACAATGCCTTTATGGACGTGGCACGGATGGCACGGATGTTCAGCAGGGTAAACCCCAGGAAAGCGGCGGGACCTGATGGAGTTCCCGGAAAGGTTCTGCGGGCCTGCGCCGATCAACTCTCCCAGGTCTTCACAAAAATCTTCAACCTGTCGCTAGCTCAGGCTTTCATCCCTGCTTGCCTGAAGTCATCCACTATCATCCCGATACTCAAAAAGTCCTCATCCACAGCCTTCCTCACGGACTTCCGCCCAGTTGCACTCACTGCTGTAATCACAAAGTGTCTGGAGCGGCTGCTCCTGGGACACATCAAAGACTCCCTCCCTCCAATCTTCGTCCCCCACCAGTTTGCAGAACAGAACAGATCCACCCCCACTCTACATCGATGGAAACTGTGTGGAGAGGGTCCACAGCTTCACCCTCCTGGGCACCACCATCTCTGCTGACCTCACATGGTCTAACAACACCATGACTGTCATCAGGAAGGCCCAGCAACGCCTGCACTTCCTGAGAAAACTTAGGAGGAACGACGTCAGCCAGGAGCTGCTGGTAACGTTCTACCGCTCAACCATTGAGAGCATTCTGTCCTATGGCATCACAGTGTGGTTTTCCCACTGCACTGAAGCAGAACGGCAGAGTCTCCAGAGAGTGGTAAAGACAGTTTAGTTTTCCTAAAAAAATTCAGAATGATTGAAGTTACAGGTGAACTTTTAGACAACATTTGATCCAAAAAGGTCCGAAAACGTCTTTTTAGGCAAAACTGCAAACACCTATTTTTTTGCATAACTTATCTTTCAAATATCAGCACAAAAAAATTAAAAACGGTAGAGATCTGTGTTTGCTGCCTTCCATATTTTTTTCAGACTTAAAAGTGTAACAGATGATTTATAAAAAATCCTTTTTCATCCAAAAACCTGTGTTAAATCTGTCTAGACTTAGTATTAAAAACTCTCCAAGATGAATGTGCCTGACTCCACCTGCAGGTGGATCACAGACTTCCTGACGGACAGACAGCAGTATGTGAGGCTGGGGAAGCTCGTCTCAGATACTCGGACCACAAGCACCGGATCCCCCCAGGGCTGTGTCCTTTCACCCCTGTTACTCTCCCTGTACACAAACAGCTGCACAGCTGGTCACCTGTCTGTCAAACTCCTGAAGTTTGCTGACGACACCACACTCATCGGCCTCATCTCTGACGGAGATGAGTCGGCCTACAGGAGTGAAATAGCCAGGCTGGTGTCATAGTGCAGCGCTAACAACCTGGAGCTTAATGCTCTGAAGACAGTGGAGATGACAGTGGACTTCAGGAAGGCCCCAGCCCCCCTCCCCCCTGTCATCCTCTGTGACTCCCCGGTGACCTCTGTGGAGTCCTTCTGCTTCCTGGGAACCATCATCAGCCAGGACCTCAAGTGGGAGCAGAACATCAGCTCCATCACTAAGAAGGTCCAGCAGAGGATGTACTTCCTGAGGCAGCTGAAGAAGTTTCACCTCCCTGAAAAGATGCTGGTAGACTTTTACACCGCCATCATCGAATCCACCCTCACGTCCTCCATCACAGTCTGGTTCGCTGCGGCCACGGCCAGAGACAAGGCCAAGCTGCAACGCGTCATCCACTCAGCAGAGAAGGTGATCGGCTGCCACCTCCCGTCTCTCCAGGAGCTGCACATCTCCAGGAACTGGAGGCGGGCAGCCAGGATTGTAGCCAACCCCTCTCATCCAGGACATAATCTCTTTCGGCCCCTCCCTTCTGGCAAGAGGCTCCGGTCCATCAGGACCAGGACCTCGCGCCACAAGAACAGCTTCTTCCCCACTGCAGTCAGCCTGCTGAACAGTACCCCAACTCCCCCAGGTGACCCCCCCTCCCCCCCCCCCCCCGCCCACCAAAGGACTGTCGGTGCCACTTACAGGCCCCACCATCCCAGCCCATCTGTGCTCCCACTTTAATTCACCTTACTCTACTGTATATAGTGTGTTGTTGTTGTTAACTTAATTTTTAACTTATTCTTAATTGCACTATACACCAAGTCAAATTCCTCGTTTTGTAAAGTGCGCTCTACTGAACCTGGCAATAAAACTTTTTCTGATTTCTGATTCTATTAATCATTGTTTTTTATTCATTCAAAATGCAATTAAATCAATATTTTATCTTTTTTCTTTTCCTTTTTCTTTTTTTTTATCTCTTATATCCTTTTTTATAATCAATGTTTGAACTTCTTTTCCTTTCTATTGTCATGGTTTCAGTTTGTTGTCTTTTTTTCCGCTTTAGTTCTTGTTCTGTCTTGTTTGGTTCTGTTTCCTGTTTTATTTTGAAAGGTTTCCTGTCTTGTCATGTTTTTGAGTTTTACTTCCTTTGGTCCCCATCTGCCCTAATCGTGTTCACCTGTGTCTTGTCTGCCCTGTCTGTATATAAGTCTTGTCTCTGCCTTCCTCCTGTGCTGGTCCATTAACTTCTGCTCATGTTGATCACGTCTTCTTGTCTGGCGTCCATGTCCCTTGCCATGCCACAGTAAGTTTTTGTTTTTAGTTTTGTCATCCTGCTCTGCAGCGCTTTTTGTTAGTTAAATAAACCCACTTGCCCTGAACCCGTTTGCCTCCCGTCTCTGCGCCTGGGTCCTACCTGCTGTCGAGCCTCCCCCCCACACGACATCTATACATCCAATGAAATTAAACTACAAATCAACAAACACAACTGATAACAAATGTCTCTAAAAAATGATGTGTATATTTGCAGAACCTTAAAAACACCAAACAAATAACAAATGCTTCCCAAATAAAGCACAAAAAATGGAAAACAAAATGTAAAACCCAAGTTAGAAATTGCAATTTGAAAAGATACTTTTTTCAGCAGCTTTTCAAAATCAATCACCAATTCTACTCTTCTGTGGATGAAACAAAGAACTCCAGAACAATGAAGCCATTTCTCTAAGTCTCTCTCACCTTCAGTTTTAAACAAGGTCTGTGAAAATCCACCATACATTGGTCACATGAACTCAGAGACCTGCTAAAAGTGCACAATTGTAAAAGCTCTTTTATATAGACAACTGTTTGTTTGCTTAGAGCTGTAAATATAAAAAAAAATGCTTTTCTATCACCTAGACACAGATGGAGAACCATATCAACTGGATTAATAACAGGGTGGCATGTTTAGACAACATGAAGCTGTTCATCACATTTTTGACCTAAACATGTAAACACATCCTTGGCTCTGCGGTTAGGAAATGGTATTTGGGAATCTCTTTATACCAGGAGCCAGCCTGGCCATTGGAACATCGCCACAGTGCCCATCCAGACTGGGACAGCAACGGGGTCCACTTCAGAGCCGTGAGCTGCTGTGTTTAACTCCAGCTGTCCCAGCAAGGGAGACAACTGCAGCAACATCCACTGACCAAGCTGACAAGCCCTGGCAGAAAAGATCCCCACAAGAAAAACACTGGCTCAGGCAGGCTGGTCAAAAAAAAATAGTTTTGCCATTGTCTTGCAGCTCGCAGATCAAGTGGTTTAGTTTTCCAGTAATGTCAGTCAAGAATGCAAGTTCAGATTCACAATGTTCATATTCACCATATTCAACAGACATCTCCTCCAATAGCACCTTAAAAATCCTGTGCTGTTTTGCTTTGCAGCTGAGGTTGTTTACGATTTTCAGAATAAGAGTCATTATATGTCCAGAGCCAATCACTTCTGCACATAAGGCCTGCTGGTGAATGACGCAGCAGTAATGCAGACATTTTGGAAAGTCTGGGTCAGCTTTACAGTGAGTGATGAAACCTGTTTGTCTATTGATCATAGCAGGAGTCCCATCTGCAGTCACTGCTACCAGCTTTTCTAATTGTACCTTTTTCTGCACAAAAACTCCTTCACCGTGTTATACATTTCAACTCCTCTTGTAGTTGTCTGTTAGGGCAGATGTGTCAGGAGTTCTTCTCTTGTGGAAACCAAAAGCTATGCTGTACTGTTGCCGTCCACAGACTCATTACACTGGACGTTAACCACCTGCACTTTGCAAGATCCCGGTCCAGCTAATTGGCCAAGTTATCAGACATAGCTGACACTCATCTAGACATTGTAGTGGAAATTGAATGAGTTCTATTGTTCTCATCCTTAGGGACAGTGATAGCAATTATCATCATTGCTTGAATTTTTTTCATGCTATATGCAAAAGTCTTTGTCCCTTAAGGCAACAGATTACAGCCCCCCCCCCCCCCCCCCCCCCCCCAGGCTGCTGTCGTATTAACAATAGCTTGGAGCTCCAGAATGGACAAGAAAAAACGACGAGAATGGCTCGAGCAGGGCGTTGCTCACGGGGCGGTCGCTCGTGCCAAGCGGTCGCACGTGCTCGGGCCCGCTAAATGCTACTTGTAGCTTTAATTATTATTATTTTTCTTCCGCCGGAAGAATCGCATTTTTGAGGCCTTTAACATACCCCAAAACTCACCAAATTTGGCACACACATCAGGAGTCGCGAAAAATTTCATATTTTATGAGAAATTGGCATGGGCGCGCAAAAACGGCTCGACAGCGCCACCTACAATGACTTTTGTCCCGACGCCCCGCATACGCTTTAACGTACAAGCTTGATTTTTTCAGGGCATGTTCATCAGATGGAAACCTACAAAAAAGTCTGTAGGTACCAAGCTGTCAGTTGCACAGGAAGTCTGCTATATTGATGTCAATATGTCATTTTTGCTCTATTTTGGACATTTGCAGGCCTCCTTCTAGAACGAACTCCTCCTAGAGATTTGTGAATAATGACTCCAAACTTTGGTTTTGTAAAATAAACACATGTCCGATGTTAAATTGCGAAGCTTTTAAGTTTTTACGGTTGTTTGTGACCGTGGCGGCGCGTAGAAATTCGACGTTGTTTCGAAAACACGCCATGAAAAGAAAAATGGCCATTACTCAGCCATGCATAATCCAATCTGATCCAAAATTGATGTGCATGATTGTAGTCTGACTCTGAACACATCTGCAGTGAAAAAATCTGGAAAAAGTGTAGCGCCACCTGCTGGCAAGAGGAAATGACATGTTTTACTTGGAGCATCACTACTCCGAGTAGGATGAGCCGACACACCTGAAAATGACGTCCACCTGTTGAAAAGCCATTGAAGTTTACTCTGACAAAAAACCATAACTTTCAATGCGGGGGTGTGGTCGTGACAGAGCGGCAAAGTTGGGCATCTCGCTATGCACACAAAAGTTGCTCTCACGTGCACATTCCTTGTCCAATCTCACTGAAATTCAATGGATATGATGAAGCTTCTATTCTGAACCCATGGATATGACAATCTTGGACGAGCTCTATAGCGCCACCTAGTTATTGCATTGGGCACATTCTGCCCTGTATTTTCTCTTTGCTTTGTCCGATGTGCATGAAATTAAAACTGGAGATACTCAGAAGGGTCTTCTCTCATCATGTAAAGTTTCATGGGTGTACACCTGACGGTGCCTGCGTAACAGGAAGTGGTCGATTATGTGCACCCAAATAATAGAAATTTATTATAAATCAGCCGTTTGTCTCAGGAAGCTGAGATTTCAGAATTAGATGCCTTTAATAACCTCCAGCTTTGATATGTAACACTATAGGGTCTACGAGAAACTTCATCACTTGATTTTTTTAATGAAATTTTGGACTGAACAAAGATTTTTAGCATAAATTCTGTTTAGGTTATCAGCACCAAGAATTCAACTTTCATAGGCATTTATGTGCTACTGCTTCCTAAAAAAATTCAGAATGATTGAAGTTACAGGTGACATCTTAGAGAGCATTACATCCAAAAAGGTCCGAAAACGTCTTTTTAGGCAAAACTACAAACACCTATTTTTTTTCATAACTTAATCATCATATATCAACACCATTTATTTTTTTAAATGTAGGGATCTGTGTTTGCTGCCTTCCATATTTTTTTCAGAAGTCCAGGTGAAACAGATGATTTTAAAAAAATCCTGATTCATCCCAAAACCTGTGCTTTTTCCGTCTGGACTCCAAACAAGTGTGTTTTAAAATTACTTATGCTTCAAATATCCACACCAAGTTTCACACGCATATAGCTGAACATGTCTAAATGCTTCTTGAATATTCTTTACAGATATAAAATGAACTGGTCAACTGTAGGATGTCATTTCCTCTTACATGCTTAAGTCTTTTCCTCATGCTGCAGCCTGCTCCTCAATCATCCCTGTTGCTGGAGTCAAATTTCACCCCCCCCCCCCCCCCACACACACACCAGCTGCCAGTTCATATGCTAACTAACCCAGAAGTGAGGTGACAAGAGTTTAGACACAAGTGGGAGGGCAGACTGCTTTTTCATTTGTTTTGTATGTCTTTCATAGATTTTTATGAATAATCATTGCTTTTCTAGTCATGTAAAATGCAATTAACCTAATATTTTATCTTTTTTTTTTACAAACAAAACATATGAATGTGCTCCAAAACAAAACCCAACTCTCAGTACAGTTCTACAGATGTAACATAAGACTTAGACAGTAAATGTCTCTTTTATCCTTTTTTAATCAATGCTGCAACTTCTTTTCCTTAATATAAATCCAATGAAATTAAACTACAAAACCAAAAAACACAACGTATAGCAAATTTCTCTAAATAAATTATGTGTATATACAATATGTAGCACTTTTAAACAAAATAATAACAAATCCTTCCAATACAAGCACAGAAAAATGGAACACAAAATTTAAAACCCACATTTGAAATGGCAATTTTAAAAAGATAATTTTTTCAGCCTGCTAAAAGTGCACAATTGTAAAAGCTCTTTTATATAGACAACTGTTTGGTTGCTTAGAGCTCTAAATATAAAAACAATGCCTTTATGGACGTGGCACGGATGGCACGGATGTTCAGCAGGGTAAACCCCAGGAAAGCGGCGGGACCTGATGGAGTTCCCGGAAAGGTTCTGCGGGCCTGCGCCGATCAACTCTCCCAGGTCTTCACAAAAATCTTCAACCTGTCGCTAGCTCAGGCTTTCATCCCTGCTTGCCTGAAGTCATCCACTATCATCCCGATACCCAAAAAGTCCTCATCCACAGCCTTCCTCACGGACTTCCGCCCAGTTGCACTCACTGCTGTCATCACAAAGTGTCTGGAGCGGCTGCTCCTGGGACACATCAAAGACTCCCTCCCTCCAATCTTCGTCCCCCACCAGTTTGCTTACAAAGCAAACAGATCAACGGATGATGCCATTTCCATCACCCTCCACACTGCGCTGAGCCACCTGGAACACAGAGACACCTACGCCAGGATGCTCTTTGTGGACTATAGCTCAGCCTTTAACACAATCATTCCTGACATTCTGGTCAACAAACTGTCTGAACTAGGACTCCACCCACTCACCTGCTCGTGGATCAAGGACTTCCTGACAAACAGACCACAGACAGTCAAACTTGACCCCCACCTCTCCTCCACCCGGACGCTGAGCACAGGCTCCACACAGGGATGTGTGCTGAGTCCTCTGCTGTATACACTGTACACAGCAGACTGCAGACCAGCCCACACCAGCAACACCGTGGTGAAGTTTGCAGACGACACTACTGTGGTGGGGCTGATCTCTGAGGACGACGAGACGGCCTACAGAGACGAAGTCCTGAAACTCTCAAGGTGGTGTCAGGCTAATAACCTCATCCTGAACACCACCAAGACCAAGGAGATCATCCTGGACTTCAGAAAAAACAGAACAGATCCACCCCCACTCTACATCGATGGAAACTGTGTGGAGAGGGTCCACAGCTTCACCCTCCTGGGCACCACCATCTCTGCTGACCTCACATGGTCTAACAACACCATGACTGTCATCAGGAAGGCCCAGCAACGCCTGCACTTCCTGAGAAAACTTAGGAGGAACGACGTCAGCCAGGAGCTGCTGGTAACGTTCTACCGCTCAACCATTGAGAGCATTCTGTCCTATGGCATCACAGTGTGGTTTTCCCACTGCACTGAAGCAGAACGGCAGAGTCTCCAGAGAGTGGTAAAGACAGCGCAGAGGATCATCGGCTGCCCCCTCCCCTCACTGAAGGACATTTACCAGTCTCGCTGCCTCAGCAGAGTGACTAGCATCACCACTAACTCCACCCATTCTGCTTTCCCTCTGTTTGAACTGCTGCCCTCTGGAAGGAGGTACAGGTCCATCAGAACCAGGACAAACAGACTAAGAAACAGCTTTTTTCCACAGGCAATTATCATACGGAATGCACATACGTCCACCAACCACACCTCACTCTAATTTTACTACAATGCGTGCAATATCCTGACTGTCTAACCGGGTCACTGTGCAATAACTTGATATTTATTAAGCTGTGCTCACAGCAACTCATGTAATTCCATTCTATTTTATTCACAAATATTTAATATTTAACAGTTTCTGTCCATATTGTTCATTTTTTGTTAAGAGTTGTAAATACAGTATTTCTTTTTCTATTCTATTTTTATTTTTATTTTATGTAACTCCTTCACTCCAAGGCTGCTGCAATTTCATTGTATCCCCATGTACAATGACAATAAACGATTCTGATTATATCACTTAGACACAGATGGAGAACCATATCAACTGGATTGGTAACAGCAACAACCACCGACCAAGCCGGCAAGCCCTGGCAGAAAAGATCCCCACAAGAAACACTGCAGGCTGTTCCATAAAAAATATAGTTTTACCATTGCCTTGCAGATCACAGTTGAAGTGGTTTAGTTTTCCTAAAAAATTCAGAATGATTGAAGTTACAGGTGAACTTTTAGACAACATTTGATCCAAAAAGGTCCGAAAACGTCTTTTTAGGCAAAACTGCAAACACCTATTTTTTTGCATAACTTATCTTTCAAATATCAGCACAAAAAAATTAAAAACGGTAGGGATCTGTGTTTGCTGCCTTCCATATTTTTTTCAGACTTAAAAGTGTAACAGATGATTTATAAAAAATCCTTTTTCATCCAAAAACCTGTGTTAAATCTGTCTAGACTTAGTATTAAAAACTCTCCAAGATGAATGTGCCTGACTCCACCTGCAGGTGGATCACAGACTTCCTGACGGACAGACAGCAGTATGTGAGGCTGGGGAAGCTCGTCTCAGATACTCGGACCACAAGCACCGGATCCCCCCAGGGCTGTGTCCTTTCACCCCTGTTACTCTCCCTGTACACAAACAGCTGCACAGCTGGTCACCTGTCTGTCAAACTCCTGAAGTTTGCTGACGACACCACACTCATCGGCCTCATCTCTGACGGAGATGAGTCGGCCTACAGGAGTGAAATAGCCAGGCTGGTGTCATAGTGCAGCGCTAACAACCTGGAGCTTAATGCTCTGAAGACAGTGGAGATGACAGTGGACTTCAGGAAGGCCCCAGCCCCCCTCCCCCCTGTCATCCTCTGTGACTCCCCGGTGACCTCTGTGGAGTCCTTCTGCTTCCTGGGAACCATCATCAGCCAGGACCTCAAGTGGGAGCAGAACATCAGCTCCATCACTAAGAAGGTCCAGCAGAGGATGTACTTCCTGAGGCAGCTGAAGAAGTTTCACCTCCCTGAAAAGATGTTGGTAGACTTTTACACCGCCATCATCGAATCCACCCTCACGTCCTCCATCACAGTCTGGTTCGCTGCGGCCACGGCCAGAGACAAGGCCAAGCTGCAACGCGTCATCCACTCAGCAGAGAAGGTGATCGGCTGCCACCTCCCGTCTCTCCAGGAGCTGCACATCTCCAGGACCTGGAGGCGGGCAGCCAGGATTGTAGCCAACCCCTCTCATCCAGGACATAATCTCTTTCGGCCCCTCCCTCCTGGCAAGAGGCTCCGGTCCATCAGGACCAGGACCTCGCGCCACAAGAACAGCTTCTTCCCCACTGCAGTCAGCCTGCTGAACAGTACCCCAACTCCCCCAGGTGACCCCCCCTCCCCCACCCCCCCCCGCCCACCAAAGGACTGTCGGTGCCACTTACAGGCCCCACCATCCCAGCCCATCTGTGCTCCCACTTTAATTCACCTTACTCTACTGTATATAGTGTGTTGTTGTTGTTAACTTAATTTTTAACTTATTCTTAATTGCACTATACACCAAGTCAAATTCCTCGTTTTGTAAAGTGCGCTCTACTGAACCTGGCAATAAAACTTTTTCTGATTTCTGATTCTATTAATCATTGTTTTTTATTCATTCAAAATGCAATTAAATCAATATTTTATCTTTTTTCTTTTCCTTTTTCTTTTTTTTTTATCTCTTATATCCTTTTTTATAATCAATGTTTGAACTTCTTTTCCTTTCTATTGTCATGGTTTCAGTTTGTTGTCTTTTTTTTTGCTTTAGTTCTTGTTCTGTCTTGTTTGGTTCTGTTTCCTGTTTTATTTTGAAAGGTTTCCTGTCTTGTCATGTTTCTTGAGTTTTACTTCCTTTGGTCCCCATCTGCCCTAATCGTGTTCACCTGTGTCTTGTCTGCCCTGTCTGTATATAAGTCTTGTCTCTGCCTTCCTCCTGTGCTGGTCCATTAACTTCTGCTCATGTTGATCACGTCTTCTTGTCTGGCGTCCATGTCCCTTGCCATGCCACAGTAAGTTTTTGTTTTTAGTTTTGTCATCCTGCTCTGCAGCACTTTTTGTTAGTTAAATAAACCCACTTGCCCTGAACCCGTTTGCCTCCCGTCTCTGCGCCTGGGTCCTACCTGCTCTCGAGCCTCCCCCCCACACGACATCTATACATCCAATGAAATTAAACTACAAATCAACAAACACAACTGATAACAAATGTCTCTAAAAAATGATGTGTATATTTGCAGAACCTTAAAAACACCAAACAAATAACAAATGCTTCCCAATTAAAGCACAAAAAATGGAACACAAAATGTAAAACCCAAGTTAGAAATTGCAATTTGAAAAAGATACTTTTTTCAGCAGCTTTTCAAAATCAATCACCAATTCTACTCTTCTGTGGATGAAACAAAGAACTCCAGAACAATGAAGCCATTTCTCTAAGTCTCTCTCACCTTCAGTTTTAAACAAGGTCTGTGAAAATCCACCATACATTGGTCACATGAACTCAGAGACCTGCTAAAAGTGCACAATTGTAAAAGCTCTTTTATATAGACAACTGTTTGTTTGCTTAGAGCTCTAAATATAAAAAAAATGCTTTTCTATCACCTAGAGACAGATGGAGAACCATATCAACTGGATTAATAACAGGGTGGCATGTTTAGACAACATGAAGCTGTCCATCACATTTTTGACCTAAACATGTAAACACATCCTTGGCTCTGCGGTTAGGAAATGGTATTTGGGAATCTCTTTATACCAGGAGCCAGCCTGGCCATTGGAACATCGCCACAGTGCCCATCCAGACTGGGACAGCAATGGGGTCCACTTCAGAGCCGTGAGCTGCTGTGTTTAACTCCAGCTGTCCCAGCAAGGGAGACAACTGCAGCAACATCCACTGACCAAGCTGACAAGCCCTGGCAGAAAAGATCCCCACAAGAAAAACACTGGCTAAGGCAGGCTGGTCAAAAAAAAAATAGTTTTGCCATTGTCTTGCAGCTCGCAGATCAAGTGGTTTAGTTTTCCAGTAATGTCAGTCAAGAATGCAAGTTCAGATTCACAATGTTCATATTCACCATATTCAACAGACATCTCCTCCAATAGCACCTTAAAAATCCTGTGCTGTTTTGCTTTGCAGCTGAGGTTGTTTACGATTTTCAGAATAAGAGTCATTATATGTCCAGAGCCAATCACTTCTGCACATAAGGCCTGCTGGTGAATGACGCAGCAGTAATGCAGACATTTTGGAAAGTCTGGGTCAGCTTTACAGTGAGTGATGAAACCTGTTTGTCTATTGATCATAGCAGGAGTCCCATCTGCAGTCACTGCTACCAGCTTTTCTAATTGTACCTTTTTCTGCACAAAAACTCCTTCACCGTGTTATACATTTCAACTCCTCTTGTAGTTGTCTGTTAGGGCAGATGTGTCAGGAGTTCTTCTCTTGTGGAAACCAAAAGCTATGCTGTACTGTTGCCGTCCACAGACTCATCACACTGGACGTTAACCACCTGCACTTTGCAAGATCCCGGTCCAGCTAATTGGCCAAGTTATCAGACATAGCTGACACTCATCTAGACATTGTAGTGGAAATTGAATGAGTTCTATTGTTCTCATCCTTAGGGACAGTGATAGCAATTATCATCATTGCTTGAATTTTTTTCATGCTATATGCAAAAGTCTTTGTCCCTTAAGGCAACAGATTACAGCCCCCCCCCCCCCCCCCCCCCCCAGGCTGCTGTCGTATTAACAATAGCTTGGAGCTCCAGAATGGACAAGAAAAAACGACGAGAATGGCTCGAGCAGGGCGTTGCTCACGGGGCGGTCGCTCGTGCCGTGCGGTCGCACGTGCTCGGGCCCGCTAAATGCTACTTGTAGCTTTAATTAGGGCCCGAGCACGTAGTGCAAGGACCCTATTGTATTTACTCGGATTATTAGGGCCCGAGCACGGAGTGCAAGGACCCTATTGTATCTGTAAGAGTTATTATTATTATTCTTTTTCTTCCGACGGAAGAGTCGCCTTTTTGAGGCCTTTAACATACCCCAAAACTCACCAAATTTGGCACACACATCAGGAGTCGCGAAAAATTTCGTATTTTACAGGAGATTGGCATGGGCGCACAAAAACAGCTCGACAGCGCCACCTACAGTGACATTTGTCCCGAGCCCCCGCATATGCTTTGACATACAAGCTTGATTTTTTCAGGACATGTTCATCAGATGGAAACCTACAAAAAAGTCTCTTGGGACCAAGCTGTCAGTCGCACAGGAAGTCTGCTATATTGGTGTCAATATGTCATTTTTGCTCTATTTTGGACATTTGTAGGCCTCGTTCTAGAACGAACTCCTCCTAGAGATTTATGAATAATGACTCCAAACTTTGGTTTTGTAAACTAAACACATGTCCGATGTTAAATTGCGAAGCTTTAAAGGTATTACGGATGTTTGTGACCGTGGCGGCGCGTCGAACTTGGAGGTCATTTTGAAAACACGCCATGAAAAGAAAAATGGCCATTACTCAGCCATGCAAAATCCAATCTGATCCAAAGTTGATATGCATGATTGTAGTCTGACTTTGAACACATCTGCAGTGGAAGAATCTGGAACAAGTGTAGCGCCACCTGCTGGCAGCAGGAAATGACATGTTTGACTTGGAGCATCACTGCTCCAAGTAGGATGAGCCGACACACCTCAAAATGACGTCCACCTGTTGAAAAGCCATTGAAGTTTACTCTGATAAAAAGCCATAACTTTCAACGCAGGGGTGTGGTCGTGACAGAGCGGCGAAGTTGGGCGTCTCGCCGTGCACACAAAAGTTGCTCTCACGTGCACATTCCTTGTCCAATCTCACTGAAATTCAATGGAGGTAATGAGGCTTCCATTCTGAACCCATGGATATGACAATCTTGGACGAGCTCTATAGCGCCACCTAGTTATTGCATTGGGCACATTCTGCCCTGTATTTTCTCTTTGCTTTGTCCGATGTGCATGAAATTAAAACTGGAGATACTCAGAAGGGTCCTCTCTTATCATGTAAAGTTTCATGGGTGTACACCTGACGGTGCCTGCGTAACAGGAAGTGGTCGATTATGTGCACCCAAATAATAGAAATTTATTATAAATCAGCCGTTTGTCTCAGGAAGCTGAGATTTCAGAATTAGATGCCTTTAATAACCTCCAGCTTTGATATGTAACACTATAGGGTCTACGAGAAACTTCATCACTTGATTTTTTTAATGAAATTTTGGACTGAACAAAGATTTTTAGCATAAATTCTGTTTAGGTTATCAGCACCAAGAATTCAACTTTCATAGGCATTTATGTGCTACTGCTTCCTAAAAAAATTCAGAATGATTGAAGTTACAGGTGACATCTTAGAGAGCATTACATCCAAAAAGGTCCGAAAACGTCTTTTTAGGCAAAACTGCAAACACCTATTTTTTTGCATAACTTATCTTTCAAATATCAGCACAAAAAAATTAAAAACGGTAGGGATCTGTGTTTGCTGCCTTCCATATTTTTTTCAGACTTAAAAGTGTAACAGATGATTTATAAAAAATCCTTTTCATCCAAAAACCTGTGTTAAATCTGTCTAGACTCCAAACAAACATTTTTTTATGGTAACTTATGTTTCAACAATCGACACCAATTTTCACAGACCTAAAGCTGAACATGTCCCATAGCTCCCTGAATATTTTCATAGATATAAAATGAACTGGTCATTCTAACATCTGGCATTCTAACATCTAACATCTTACATGTCAAAGCCTCTCTCAGCCTGGCTCTGCTGAAGGAGTCGTGTTACAACCCCGCCCCCTCCTGCTGGGACCCCTGCTATGTAAATTAGCAAGCATTGAACAGAGAGATGAGGAGTAAGAATGGTCATTACTCAGGCATGCATAATCCAAAGACAGCCAGTTAAACACTGAAAGACATATTTTTTCGGTATGTCTTTCATACATCTTTAGTATTAAAAACTCTCCAAGATGAATGTGCCTGACTCCACCTGCAGGTGGATCACAGACTTCCTGACGGACAGACAGCAGTATGTGAGGCTGGGGAAGCTCGTCTCAGATACTCGGACCACAAGCACCGGATCCCCCCAGGGCTGTGTCCTTTCACCCCTGTTACTCTCCCTGTACACAAACAGCTGCACAGCTGGTCACCTGTCTGTCAAACTCCTGAAGTTTGCTGACGACACCACACTCATCGGCCTCATCTCTGACGGAGATGAGTCGGCCTACAGGAGTGAAATAGCCAGGCTGGTGTCATAGTGCAGCGCTAACAACCTGGAGCTTAATGCTCTGAAGACAGTGGAGATGACAGTGGACTTCAGGAAGGCCCCAGCCCCCCTCCCCCCTGTCATCCTCTGTGACTCCCCGGTGACCTCTGTGGAGTCCTTCTGCTTCCTGGGAACCATCATCAGCCAGGACCTCAAGTGGGAGCAGAACATCAGCTCCATCACTAAGAAGGTCCAGCAGAGGATGTACTTCCTGAGGCAGCTGAAGAAGTTTCACCTCCCTGAAAAGATGCTGGTAGACTTTTACACCGCCATCATCGAATCCACCCTCACGTCCTCCATCACAGTCTGGTTCGCTGCGGCCACGGCCAGAGACAAGGCCAAGCTGCAACGCGTCATCCACTCAGCAGAGAAGGTGATCGGCTGCCACCTCCCGTCTCTCCAGGAGCTGCACATCTCCAGGACCTGGAGGCGGACAGCCAGGATTGTAGCCAACCCCTCTCATCCAGGACATAATCTCTTTCGGCCCCTCCCTTCTGGCAAGAGGCTCCGGTCCATAAGGACCAGGACCTCGCGCCACAAGAACAGCTTCTTCCCCACTGCAGCCAGCCTGCTGAACAGAACCCCAACTCCCCCAGGTGACCCCCCCCCCCCCCCCCCCGCCCACCAAAGGACTGTCGGTGCCACTTACAGGCCCCACCATCCCAGCCCATCTGTGCTCCCACTTTAATTCACCTTACTCTACTGTATATAGTGTGTTGTTGTTGTTAACTTAATTTTTAACTTATTCTTAATTGCACTATACACCAAGTCAAATTCCTCGTTTTGTAAAGTGCGCTCTACTGAACCTGGCAATAAAACTTTTTCTGATTCCTGATTCTGATTCTATTAATCATTGTTTTTTATTCATTCAAAATGCAATTAAATCAATATTTTATCTTTTTTCTTTTCCTTTTTCTTTTTTTTTTATCTCTTATATCCTTTTTTATAATCAATGTTTGAACTTCTTTTCCTTTCTATTGTCATGGTTTCAGTTTGTTGTCTTTTTTTTCGCTTTAGTTCTTGTTCTGTCTTGTTTGGTTCTGTTTCCTGTTTTATTTTGAAAGGTTTCCTGTCTTGTCATGTTTCTTGAGTTTTACTTCCTTTGGTCCCCATCTGCCCTAATCGTGTTCACCTGTGTCTTGTCTGCCCTGTCTGTATATAAGTCTTGTCTCTGCCTTCCTCCTGTGCTGGTCCATTAACTTCTGCTCATGTTGATCACGTCTTCTTGTCTGGCGTCCATGTCCCTTGCCATGCCACAGTAAGTTTTTGTTTTTAGTTTTGTCATCCTGCTCTGCAGCGCTTTTTGTTAGTTAAATAAACCCACTTGCCCTGAACCCGTTTGCCTCCCGTCTCTGCGCCTGGGTCCTACCTGCTGTCGAGCCTCCCCCCCACACGACATCTATACATCCAATGAAATTAAACTACAAATCAACAAACACAACTGATAACAAATGTCTCTAAAAAATGATGTGTATATTTGCAGAACCTTAAAAACACCAAACAAATAACAAATGCTTCCCAATTAAAGCACAAAAAATGGAACACAAAATGTAAAACCCAAGTTAGAAATTGCAATTTGAAAAATATACTTTTTTCAGCAGCTTTTCAAAATCAATCACCAATTCTACTCTTCTGTGGATGAAACAAAGAACTCCAGAACAATGAAGCCATTTCTCTAAGTCTCTCTCACCTTCAGTTTTAAACAAGGTCTGTGAAAATCCACCATACATTGGTCACATGAACTCAGAGACCTGCTAAAAGTGCACAATTGTAAAAGCTCTTTTATATAGACAACTGTTTGTTTGCTTAGAGCTGTAAATATAAAAAAAAATGCTTTTCTATCACCTAGACACAGATGGAGAACCATATCAACTGGATTAATAACAGGGTGGCATGTTTAGACAACATGAAGCTGTTCATCACATTTTTGACCTAAACATGTAAACACATCCTTGGCTCTGCGGTTAGGAAATGGTATTTGGGAATCTCTTTATACCAGGAGCCAGCCTGGCCATTGGAACATCGCCACAGTGCCCATCCAGACTGGGACAGCAACGGGGTCCACTTCACAGCCGTGAGCTGCTGTGTTTAACTCCAGCTGTCCCAGCAAGGTAGACAACTGCAGCAACATCCACTGACCAAGCTGACAAGCCCTGGCAGAAAAGATCCCCACAAGAAAAACACTGGCTCAGGCAGGCTGGTCAAAAAAAAATAGTTTTGCCATTGTCTTGAGGCTCGCAGATCAAGTGGTTTAGTTTTCCAGTAATGTCAGTCAAGAATGCAAGTTCAGATTCACAATGTTCATATTCACCATATTCAACAGACATCTCCTCCAATAGCACCTTAAAAATCCTGTGCTGTTTTGCTTTGCAGCTGAGGTTGTTTACGATTTTCAGAATAAGAGTCATTATATGTCCAGAGCCAATCACTTCTGCACATAAGGCCTGCTGGTGAATGACGCAGCAGTAATGCAGACATTCTGGAAAGTCTGGGTCAGCTTTACAGTGAGTGATGAAACCTGTTTGTCTATTGATCATAGCAGGAGTCCCATCTGCAGTCACTGCTACCAGCTTTTCTAATTGTACCTTTTTCTGCACAAAAACTCCTTCACCGTGTTATACATTTCAACTCCTCTTGTAGTTGTCTGTTAGGGCAGATGTGTCAGGAGTTCTTCTCTTGTGGAAACCAAAAGCTATGCTGTACTGTTGCCGTCCACAGACTCATCACACTGGACGTTAACCACCTGCACTTTGCAAGATCCCGGTCCAGCTAATTGGCCAAGTTATCAGACATAGCTGACACTCATCTAGACATTGTAGTGGAAATTGAATGAGTTCTATTGTTCTCATCCTTAGGGACAGTGATAGCAATTATCATCATTGCTTGAATTTTTTTCATGCTATATGCAAAAGTCTTTGTCCCTTAAGGCAACTGATTACAGCCCCCCCCCCCCCCCCCCCCCCAGGCTGCTGTCGTATTAACAATAGCTTGGAGCTCCAGAATGGACAAGAAAAAACGACGAGAATGGCTCGAGCAGGGCGTTGCTCACGGGGCGGTCGCTCGTGCCATGCGGTCGCACGTGCTCGGGCCCGCTAAATGCTACTTGTAGCTTTAATTATTATTATTATTTTTCTTCCGACGGAACAGTCGCCTTTTTGAGGCCTTTAACATACCCCAAAACTCACCAAATTTCGCACACACATCAGGAGTCGCGAAAAATTTTATATTCTATGGGAGACTGACATGGGTGCACAAAAATGGCTCGATAGCGCCACCTACAAAATTTGTTTTGGCGAGCCCCGCCACAGGCTTTGACATACAAGCTTGATTTTTTCAAGGAATGTCCATCAGATGGAAACCTACAAAAAAGTCTCTTGGGACCAAGCTGTCAGTTGCACAGGAAGTCTGCTATATTGATGTCAATATGTCATTTTTGCTGCATTTTGGACATTTGCAGGTCTCGTTCTAGAACGAACTCCTCCTAGAGATTTATGAATAATGACTCCAAACTTTGGTTTTGTAAACTAGACACATGTCCGATGTTAAATTGCAAAGCTTTTAAGTTTTTACGGTTGTTTGTGACCGTGGCGGCGCGTCAAAATTCGAGGTCATTTTGAAAACACGCCATGAAAAGAAAAATGGCCATTATTCAGCTATGCATAATCCAATTTGATCCAAAATTTATGTGCATGATTGCAGTCTGACTCTGAACACATCTGCAGTGGAAGAATCCGGAACAGGTGTAGCGCCACCTGCTGGCAAGAGGAAATGACATGTTTGACTTGGAGCATCACTGCTCCAAGTAGGATGAGCCGACACACCTCAAAATGATATCCACCTGTTAAAAAGCCATTGAAGTTTACTCTGACAAAAAGCCATAACTTTCAATGCGGGGGTGTGGTCGTGACAGAGCGGCGAAGTTGGGCGTCTCGCCATGCACACAAAAGTTGCTCTCACGTGCACATTCCTTGTCCAATCTCACTGAATTTCAATGGATATGATGAAGCTTCCATTCTGAAACCATGGATATGACAATCTTGGACGAGCTCCATAGCGCCACCTAGATATAAACAAATACATTTTTTGTCACATTTTGACCTTTCTCTTCTCTGTGCTTTGTCAGACGTTCATAAAATTACAACAGGAGATACTCACAAGGGTCTTCTCTCATTGTTTAAAGTTTCATGGGCGTACACCTGACGGTGCTTGCGCAAGCCACCGCCAAACAGGAAGTGGTTGATTGCGTTGCAGTCAGATAATTAAAAATTCATAAAAAATCAACCGTTTGTATCACTAGGCTGAGATTTCAGAATGAGATGTCTCTTACATATCTCCACCTTAGATATACAGCTCTCGCATGGGTGCACAAAAATGACTCAATAGCGCCACCTACAATGTTTGTTTTCGCGAGCCCCGCCATGTTCTTTAACATACAAGCTTGATATTTACAGGACATGTTCATCAGATGGAAACCTACAAAAAAGTCTCTTGGGACCAAGCTGTCAGTTGCACAGGAAGTCTGCTATATTGATGTCAATATGTCATTTTTGCTGTGTTTTGGTCATTTGCAGGCCTCGTTCTAGAACGAACTCCTCCTAGAGATTTGTGAACAATGACTCCAAACTTTGGTTTTGTAAACTAGACACATGTCTGATGTTAAATTGCGAAGCTTTTAAGTTTTTATGGTTGTTTGTGACCGTGGCGGCACGTCAAAATTCGAAGGCGTTTCGAAATCACGCCATGAAAAGAAAAATGGCCATTACTCAGCCATGCATAATCCAATTTGATCCCAAATTGGTATGCATGATTGTAGTCCGACTCTGAACACATCTGGAGTGGAAGAATACGGAAAAGGTGTAGCGCCACCTGCTGACAACAGGAAATGACATGTTTTACTTGGAGCATCACTGCTCCAAGTAGGATGAGCCGACACACCTCAAAATGACGTCCACCTGTTGAAAAACCATTGAAGTTTACTCTGATAAAAAACATATCTTTCAACGCAGGGGTGTGGTCTTGACAGAGCGGCAAAGTTGGGCGTCTCGCCATGCACACAAATGTTGCTCTCATGTGCCCATTCCTTGTCCAATCTCACTGAATTTCAATGGATATGATGAAGCTTCCATTCTGAACCCATGGATATGACAACTTTGGACGAGCTCTATAGCGCCACCTAGTTATTGTATGGGGCACATTCTGCCCTGTATTTTCTCTTTGCTTTGTCCGATGTGCATGAAATTAAAACTGGAGATACTCAGAAGGGTCCTCTCTCATAATCTGAAGTTTCATGGGTGTACACCTGACGGTGCCTGCGTAACAGGAAGTGGTCGATTATGTGCACCCAAATAATAGAAATTTATTATAAATCAGCCGTTTGTCTCAGGAAGCTGAGATTTCAGAATTAGATGCATTTAATAACCTCCAGCTTTGATATGTAACACAATAGGGTCTATGAGAAACTTCATACCTCTTTTTTTCCTATACAATTTTGGACTGAACAAAGATTTTTAGCATAAATTCTGTTTAGGTTATCAGCACCAAGAATTCAACTTTCATAGGCATTTATGTGCTACTGCTTCCTAAAAAAATTCAGAATGATTGAAGTTACAGGTGACATCTTAGAGAGCATTACATCCAAAAAGGTCAGAAAACGTCTTTTTAGGCAAAACTGCAAACACCTATTTTTTTGCATAACTTATCTTTCAAATATCAGCACAAAAAAATTAAAAACGGTAGGGATCTGTGTTTGCTGCCTTCCATATTTTTTTCAGACTTAAAAGTGTAACAGATGATTTATAAAAAATCCTTTTCATCCAAAAACCTGTGTTAAATCTGTCTAGACTCCAAACAAACATTTTTTTATGGTAACTTATGTTTCAACAATCGACACCAATTTTCACAGACCTAAAGCTGAACATGTCCCATAGCTCCCTGAATATTTTCATAGATATAAAATGAACTGGTCATTCTAACATCTGGCATTCTAACATCTAACATCTTACATGTCAAAGCCTCTCTCAGCCTGGCTCTGCTGAAGGAGTCGTGTTACAACCCCGCCCCCTCCTGCTGGGACCCCTGCTATGTAAATTAGCAAGCAGTGAACAGAGAGATGAGGAGTAAGAATGGTCATTACTCAGGCATGCATAATCCAAAGACAGCCAGTTAAACACTGAAAGACATATTTTTTCGGTATGTCTTTCATACATCTTTAGTATTAAAAACTCTCCAAGATGAATGTGCCTGACTCCACCTGCAGGTGGATCACAGACTTCCTGACGGACAGACAGCAGTATGTGAGGCTGGGGAAGCTCGTCTCAGATACTCGGACCACAAGCACCGGATCCCCCCAGGGCTGTGTCCTTTCACCCCTGTTACTCTCCCTGTACACAAACAGCTGCACAGCTGGTCACCTGTCTGTCAAACTCCTGAAGTTTGCTGACGACACCACACTCATCGGCCTCATCTCTGACGGAGATGAGTCGGCCTACAGGAGTGAAATAGCCAGGCTGGTGTCATAGTGCAGCGCTAACAACCTGGAGCTTAATGCTCTGAAGACAGTGGAGATGACAGTGGACTTCAGGAAGGCCCCAGCCCCCCTCCCCCCTGTCATCCTCTGTGACTCCCCGGTGACCTCTGTGGAGTCCTTCTGCTTCCTGGGAACCATCATCAGCCAGGACCTCAAGTGGGAGCAGAACATCAGCTCCATCACTAAGAAGGTCCAGCAGAGGATGTACTTCCTGAGGCAGCTGAAGAAGTTTCACCTCCCTGAAAAGATGCTGGTAGACTTTTACACCGCCATCATCGAATCCACCCTCACGTCCTCCATCACAGTCTGGTTCGCTGCGGCCACGGCCAGAGACAAGGCCAAGCTGCAACGCGTCATCCACTCAGCAGAGAAGGTGATCGGCTGCCACCTCCCGTCTCTCCAGGAGCTGCACATCTCCAGGACCTGGAGGCGGGCAGCCAGGATTGTAGCCAACCCCTCTCATCCAGGACATAATCTCTTTCGGCCCCTCCCTTCTGGCAAGAGGCTCCGGTCCATCAGGACCAGGACCTCGCGCCACAAGAACAGCTTCTTCCCCACTGCAGCCAGCCTGCTGAACAGAACCCCAACTCCCCCAGGTGACCCCCCCTCCCCCCCCGCCCACCAAAGGACTGTCGGTGCCACTTACAGGCCCCACCATCCCAGCCCATCTGTGCTCCCACTTTAATTCACCTTACTCTACTGTATATAGTGTGTTGTTGTTGTTAACTTAATTTTTAACTTATTCTTAATTGCACTATACACCAAGTCAAATTCCTCGTTTTGTAAAGTGCGCTCTACTGAACCTGGCAATAAAACTTTTTCTGATTCCTGATTCTGATTCTGATTCTATTAATCATTGTTTTTTATTCATTCAAAATGCAATTAAATCAATATTTTATCTTTTTTCTTTTCCTTTTTCTTTTTTTTTATCTCTTATATCCTTTTTTATAATCAATGTTTGAACTTCTTTTCCTTTCTATTGTCATGGTTTCAGTTTGTTGTCTTTTTTTTCGCTTTAGTTCTTGTTCTGTCTTGTTTGGTTCTGTTTCCTGTTTTATTTTGAAAGGTTTCCTGTCTTGTCATGTTTCTTGAGTTTTACTTCCTTTGGTCCCCATCTGCCCTAATCGTGTTCACCTGTGTCTTGTCTGCCCTGTCTGTATATAAGTCTTGTCTCTGCCTTCCTCCTGTGCTGGTCCATTAACTTCTGCTCATGTTGATCACGTCTTCTTGTCTGGCGTCCATGTCCCTTGCCATGCCACAGTAAGTTTTTGTTTTTAGTTTTGTCATCCTGCTCTGCAGCGCTTTTTGTTAGTTAAATAAACCCACTTGCCCTGAACCCGTTTGCCTCCCGTCTCTGCGCCTGGGTCCTACCTGCTCTCGAGCCTCCCCCCCACACGACATCTATACATCCAATGAAATTAAACTACAAATCAACAAACACAACTGATAACAAATGTCTCTAAAAAATGATGTGTATATTTGCAGAACCTTAAAAACACCAAACAAATAACAAATGCTTCCCAATTAAAGCACAAAAAATGGAACACAAAATGTAAAACCCAAGTTAGAAATTGCAATTTGAAAAAGATACTTTTTTCAGCAGCTTTTCAAAATCAATCACCAATTCTACTCTTCTGTGGATGAAACAAAGAACTCCAGAACAATGAAGCCATTTCTCTAAGTCTCTCTCACCTTCAGTTTTAAACAAGGTCTGTGAAAATCCACCATACATTGGTCACATGAACTCAGAGACCTGCTAAAAGTGCACAATTGTAAAAGCTCTTTTATATAGACAACTGTTTGTTTGCTTAGAGCTCTAAATATAAAAAAAAATGCTTTTCTATCACCTAGACACAGATGGAGAACCATATCAACTGGATTAATAACAGGGTGGCATGTTTAGACAACATGAAGCTGTCCATCACATTTTTGACCTAAACATGTAAACACATCCTTGGCTCTGCAGTTAGGAAATGGTATTTGGGAATCTCTTTATACCAGGAGCCAGCCTGGCCATTGGAACATCGCCACAGTGCCCATCCAGACTGGGACAGCAACGGGGTCCACTTCAGAGCCGTGAGCTGCTGTGTTTAACTCCAGCTGTCCCAGCAAGGTAGACAACTGCAGCAACATCCACTGACCAAGCTGACAAGCCCTGGCAGAAAAGATCCCCACAAGAAAAACACTGGCTCAGGCAGGCTGGTCAAAAAAAAATAGTTTTGCCATTGTCTTGCAGCTCGCAGATCAAGTGGTTTAGTTTTCCAGTAATGTCAGTCAAGAATGCAAGTTCAGATTCACAATGTTCATATTCACCATATTCAACAGACATCTCCTCCAATAGCACCTTAAAAATCCTGTGCTGTTTAGCTTTGCAGCTGAGGTTGTTTACGATTTTCAGAATAAGAGTCATTATATGTCCAGAGCCAATCACTTCTGCACATAAGGCCTGCTGGTGAATGACGCAGCAGTAATGCAGACATTTTGGAAAGTCTGGGTCAGCTTTACAGTGAGTGATGAAACCTGTTTGTCTATTGATCATAGCAGGAGTCCCATCTGCAGTCACTGCTACCAGCTTTTCTAATTGTACCTTTTTCTGCACAAAAACTCCTTCACCGTGTTATACATTTCAACTCCTCTTGTAATTGTCTGTTAGGGCAGATGTGTCAGGAGTTCTTCTCTTGTGGAAACCAAAAGCTATGCTGTACTGTTGCCGTCCACAGACTCATCACACTGGACGTTAACCACCTGCACTTTGCAAGATCCCGGTCCAGCTAATTGGCCAAGTTATCAGACACAGCTGACACTCATCTAGACATTGTAGTGGAAATTGAATGAGTTCTATTGTTCTCATCCTTAGGGACAGTGATAGCAATTATCATCATTGCTTGAATTTTTTTCATGCTATATGCAAAAGTCTTTGTCCCTTAAGGCAACAGATTACAGCCCCCCCCCCCCCCCCCCCCCCAGGCTGCTGTCGTATTAACAATAGCTTGGAGCTCCAGAATGGACAAGAAAAAACGACGAGAATGGCTCGAGCAGGGCGTTGCTCACGGGGCGGTCGCTCGTGCCATGCGGTCGCACGTGCTCGGGCCCGCTAAATGCTACTTGTAGCTTTAATTATTATTATTATTATTATTCTACCGGAAGAGTCGCCTTTTTGAGGCCTTTAACATACCCCAAAACTCACCAAATTTGGCACACACATCAGGAGTCGCGAAAAATTTCGTATTTTATAGGAGATTGGCATGGGCGCAGAAAAACGGCTCGATAGCGCCACCTACAGTGACTTTTGTCCCGACGCCCCGCATACGCTTTAACGTACAAGCTTGATTTTTACAGCGCATGTTCTTCAGATGGAGACCTACAAAAAAGTCTGAAAGGACCCACCTGTCAGTCGCACAGGAAGTCTGATATTTTGATGACAATATGTCATTTTTGCTGTATTTTGGACATTTGCAGGCCTCGCTCTAGAACGAACTCCTCCTAGAGATTTTGGAGTAATGACTCCAAACTTTGGTTTTGTAAACTAGACACATGTCCGATGTTAAATTGCGAAGCTTTTAAGTTTTTATGGATGTTTGTGACCATGGCGGCGCGTCAAAATTGGAGGTCGTTTCGAAAACACGCCATGAAAAGAAAAATGGCCATTACTCAGCCATGCATAATCCAATCTGATCCAAAATTGATGTGCATGATTGTAGTCTGACTCTGAACACATCTGCAGTGAAAAAATCTGGAAAAAGTGTAGCGCCACCTGCTGGCAAGAGGAAATGACATGTTTTACTTGGAGCATCACTACTCCGAGTAGGATGAGCCGACACACCTGAAAATGACGTCCACCTGTTGAAAAGCCATTGAAGTTTACTCTGACAAAAAACCATAACTTTCAATGCGGGGGTGTGGTCGTGACAGAGCGGCAAAGTTGGGCATCTCGCTATGCACACAAAAGTTGCTCTCACGTGCACATTCCTTGTCCAATCTCACTGAAATTCAATGGATATGATGAAGCTTCTATTCTGAACCCATGGATATGACAATCTTGGACGAGCTCTATAGCGCCACCTAGTTATTGCATTGGGCACATTCTGCCCTGTATTTTCTCTTTGCTTTGTCCGATGTGCATGAAATTAAAACTGGAGATACTCAGAAGGGTCCTCTCTCATCATGTAAAGTTTCATGGGTGTACACCTGACGGTGCCTGCGTAACAGGAAGTGGTCGATTATGTGCACCCAAATAATAGAAATTTATTATAAATCAGCCGTTTGTCTCAGGAAGCTGAGATTTCAGAATTAGATGCCTTTAATAACCTCCAGCTTTGATATGTAACACTATAGGGTCTACGAGAAACTTCATCACTTGATTTTTTTAATGAAATTTTGGACTGAACAAAGATTTTTAGCATAAATTCTGTTTAGGTTATCAGCACCAAGAATTCAACTTTCATAGGCATTTATGTGCTACTGCTTCCTAAAAAAATTCAGAATGATTGAAGTTACAGGTGACATCTTAGAGAGCATTACATCCAAAAAGGTCCGAAAACGTCTTTTTAGGCAAAACTACAAACACCTATTTTTTTTCATAACTTAATCATCATATATCAACACCATTTATTTTTTTAAATGTAGGGATCTGTGTTTGCTGCCTTCCATATTTTTTTCAGAAGTCCAGGTGAAACAGATGATTTTAAAAAAATCCTGATTCATCCCAAAACCTGTGCTTTTTCCGTCTGGACTCCAAACAAGTGTGTTTTAAAATTACTTATGCTTCAAATATCCACACCAAGTTTCACACGCATATAGCTGAACATGTCTAAATGCTTCTTGAATATTCTTTACAGATATAAAATGAACTGGTCAACTGTAGGATGTCATTTCCTCTTACATGCTTAAGTCTTTTCCTCATGCTGCAGCCTGCTCCTCAATCATCCCTGTTGCTGGAGTCAAATTTCACCCCCCCCCCCCCCCCACACACACACACACACACACCAGCTGCCAGTTCATATGCTAACTAACCCAGAAGTGAGGTGACAATAGTTTAGACACAAGAGGGAGGGCAGACTGCTTTTTCATTTGTTTTGTATGTCTTTCATAGATTTTTATGAATAATCATTGCTTTTCTAGTCATGTAAAATGCAATTAACCTAATATTTTATCTTTTTTTTTTTACAAACAAAACATATGAATGTGCTCCAAAACAAAACCCAACTCTCAGTACAGTTCTACAGATGTAACATAAGACTTAGACAGTAAATGTCTCTTTTATCCTTTTTTAATCAATGCTGCAACTTCTTTTCCTTAATATAAATCCAATGAAATTAAACTACAAAACCAAAAAACACAACGTATAGCAAATTTCTCTAAATAAATTATGTGTATATACAATATGTAGCACTTTTAAACAAAATAATAACAAATCCTTCCAATACAAGCACAGAAAAATGGAACACAAAATTTAAAACCCAAATTTGAAATGGCAATTTTAAAAAGATAATTTTTTCAGCCTGCTAAAAGTGCACAATTGTAAAAGCTCTTTTATATAGACAACTGTTTGGTTGCTTAGAGCTCTAAATATAAAAACAATGCCTTTATGGACGTGGCACGGATGGCACGGATGTTCAGCAGGGTAAACCCCAGGAAAGCGGCGGGACCTGATGGAGTTCCCGGAAAGGTTCTGCGGGCCTGCGCCGATCAACTCTCCCAGGTCTTCACAAAAATCTTCAACCTGTCGCTAGCTCAGGCTTTCATCTCTGCTTGCCTGAAGTCATCCACTATCATCCCGATACCCAAAAAGTCCTCATCCACAGCCTTCCTCACGGACTTCCGCCCAGTTGCACTCACTGCTGTCATCACAAAGTGTCTGGAGCGGCTGCTCCTGGGACACATCAAAGACTCCCTCCCTCCAATCTTCGTCCCCCACCAGTTTGCTTACAAAGCAAACAGATCAACGGATGATGCCATTTCCATCACCCTCCACACTGCGCTGAGCCACCTGGAACACAGAGACACCTACGCCAGGATGCTCTTTGTGGACTATAGCTCAGCCTTTAACACAATCATTCCTGACATTCTGGTCAACAAACTGTCTGAACTAGGACTCCACCCACTCACCTGCTCGTGGATCAAGGACTTCCTGACAAACAGACCACAGACAGTCAAACTTGACCCCCACCTCTCCTCCACCCGGACGCTGAGCACAGGCTCCACACAGGGATGTGTGCTGAGTCCTCTGCTGTATACACTGTACACAGCAGACTGCAGACCAGCCCACACCAGCAACACCGTGGTGAAGTTTGCAGACGACACTACTGTGGTGGGGCTGATCTCTGGGGACGACGAGACGGCCTACAGAGACGAAGTCCTGAAACTCTCAAGGTGGTGTCAGGCTAATAACCTCATCCTGAACACCACCAAGACCAAGGAGATCATCCTGGACTTCAGAAAAAAACAGAACAGATCCACCCCCACTCTACATTGATGGAAACTGTGTGGAGAGGGTCCACAGCTTCACCCTCCTGGGCACCACCATCTCTGCTGACCTCACATGGTCTAACAACACCATGACTGTCATCAGGAAGGCCCAGCAACGCCTGCACTTCCTGAGAAAACTTAGGAGGAACGACGTCAGCCAGGAGCTGCTGGTAACGTTCTACCGCTCAACCATTGAGAGCATTCTGTCCTATGGCATCACAGTGTGGTTTTCCCACTGCACTGAAGCAGAACGGCAGAGTCTCCAGAGAGTGGTAAAGACAGCGCAGAGGATCATCGGCTGCCCCCTCCCCTCACTGAAGGACATTTACCAGTCTCGCTGCCTCAGCAGAGTGACTAGCATCACCACTAACTCCACCCATTCTGCTTTCCCTCTGTTTGAACTGCTGCCCTCTGGAAGGAGGTACAGGTCCATCAGAACCAGGACAAACAGACTAAGAAACAGCTTTTTTCCACAGGCAATTATCATACGGAATGCACATACGTCCACCAACCACACCTCACTCTAATTTTACTACAATGCGTGCAATATCCTGACTGTCTAACCGGGTCACTGTGCAATAACTTGATATTTATTAAGCTGTGCTCACAGCAACTCATGTAATTCCATTCTATTTTATTCACAAATATTTAATATTTAACAGTTTCTGTCCATATTGTTCATTTTTTGTTAAGAGTTGTAAATACAGTATTTCTTTTTCTATTCTATTTTTATTTTTATTTTATGTAACTCCTTCACTCCAAGGCTGCTGCAATTTCATTGTATCCCCATGTACAATGACAATAAACGATTCTGATTCTGATTATATCACTTAGACACAGATGGAGAACCATATCAACTGGATTGGTAACAGCAACAACCACCGACCAAGCCGGCAAGCCCTGGCAGAAAAGATCCCCACAAGAAACACTGCAGGCTGTTCCATAAAAAATATAGTTTTACCATTGCCTTGCAGATCACAGTTGAAGTGGTTTAGTTTTCCTAAAAAAATTCAGAATGATTGAAGTTACAGGTGAACTTTTAGACAACATTTGATCCAAAAAGGTCCGAAAACGTCTTTTTAGGCAAAACTGCAAACACCTATTTTTTTGCATAACTTATCTTTCAAATATCAGCACAAAAAAATTAAAAACGGTAGGGATCTGTGTTTGCTGCCTTCCATATTTTTTTCAGACTTAAAAGTGTAACAGATGATTTATAAAAAATCCTTTTTCATCCAAAAACCTGTGTTAAATCTGTCTAGACTTAGTATTAAAAACTCTCCAAGATGAATGTGCCTGACTCCACCTGCAGGTGGATCACAGACTTCCTGACGGACAGACAGCAGTATGTGAGGCTGGGGAAGCTCGTCTCAGATACTCGGACCACAAGCACCGGATCCCCCCAGGGCTGTGTCCTTTCACCCCTGTTACTCTCCCTGTACACAAACAGCTGCACAGCTGGTCACCTGTCTGTCAAACTCCTGAAGTTTGCTGACGACACCACACTCATCGGCCTCATCTTTGACGGAAATGAGTCGGCCTACAGGAGTGAAATAGCCAGGCTGGTGTCATAGTGCAGCGCTAACAACCTGGAGCTTAATGCTCTGAAGACAGTGGAGATGACAGTGGACTTCAGGAAGGCCCCAGCCCCCCTCCCCCCTGCCATCCTCTGTGACTCCCCGGTGACCTCTGTGGAGTCCTTCTGCTTCCTGGGAACCATCATCAGCCAGGACCTCAAGTGGGAGCAGAACATCAGCTCCATCACTAAGAAGGTCCAGCAGAGGATGTACTTCCTGAGGCAGCTGAAGAAGTTTCACCTCCCTGAAAAGATGCTGGTAGACTTTTACACCGCCATCATCGAATCCACCCTCACGTCCTCCATCACAGTCTGGTTCGCTGCGGCCACGGCCAGAGACAAGGCCAAGCTGCAACGCGTCATCCACTCAGCAGAGAAGGTGATCGGCTGCCACCTCCCGTCTCTCCAGGAGCTGCACATCTCCAGGACCTGGAGGCGGGCAGCCAGGATTGTAGCCAACCCCTCTCATCCAGGACATAATCTCTTTCGGCCCCTCCCTTCTGGCAAGAGGCTCCGGTCCATCAGGACCAGGACCTCGCGCCACAAGAACAGCTTCTTCCCCACTGCAGCCAGCCTGCTGAACAGAACCCCAACTCCCCCAGGTGACCCCCCCCTCCCCCCCCCCGCCCACCAAAGGACTGTCGGTGCCACTTACAGGCCCCACCATCCCAGCCCATCTGTGCTCCCACTTTAATTCACCTTACTCTACTGTATATAGTGTGTTGTTGTTGTTAACTTAATTTTTAACTTATTCTTAATTGCACTATACACCAAGTCAAATTCCTCGTTTTGTAAAGTGCGCTCTACTGAACCTGGCAATAAAACTTTTTCTGATTTCTGATTCTATTAATCATTGTTTTTTATTCATTCAAAATGCAATTAAATCAATATTTTATCTTTTTTCTTTTCCTTTTTCTTTTTTTTTATCTCTTATATCCTTTTTTATAATCAATGTTTGAACTTATTTTCCTTTCTATTGTCATGGTTTCAGTTTGCTGTCTTTTTTTTCGCTTTAGTTCTTGTTCTGTCTTGTTTGGTTCTGTTTCCTGTTTTATTTTGAAAGGTTTCCTGTCTTGTCATGTTTTTGAGTTTTACTTCCTTTGGTCCCCATCTGCCCTAATCGTGTTCACCTGTGTCTTGTCTGCCCTGTCTGTATATAAGTCTTGTCTCTGCCTTCCTCCTGTGCTGGTCCATTAACTTCTGCTCATGTTGATCACGTCTTCTTGTCTGGCGTCCATGTCCCTTGCCATGCCACAGTAAGTTTTTGTTTTTAGTTTTGTCATCCTGCTCTGCAGCGCTTTTTGTTAGTTAAATAAACCCACTTGCCCTGAACCCGTTTGCCTCCCGTCTCTGCGCCTGGGTCCTACCTGCTGTCGAGCCCCCCCCCCCACACGACATCTATACATCCAATGAAATTAAACTACAAATCAACAAACACAACTGATAACAAATGTCTCTAAAAAATGATGTGTATATTTGCAGAACCTTAAAAACACCAAACAAATAACAAATGCTTCTCAAATAAAGCACAAAAAATGGAAAACAAAACCCAAGTTAGAAATTGCAATTTGAAAAGATACTTTTTTTCAGCAGCTTTTCAAAATCAATCACCAATTCTACTCTTCTGTGGATGAAACAAAGAACTCCAGAACAATGAAGCCATTTCTCTAAGTCTCTCTCACCTTCAGTTTTAAACAAGGTCTGTGAAAATCCACCATACATTGGTCACATGAACTCAGAGACCTGCTAAAAGTGCACAATTGTAAAAGCTCTTTTATATAGACAACTGTTTGTTTGCTTAGAGCTCTAAATATAAAAAAAATGCTTTTCTATCACCTAGACACAGATGGAGAACCATATCAACTGGATTAATAACAGGGTGGCATGTTTAGACAACATGAAGCTGTCCATCACATTTTTGACCTAAACATGTAAACACATCCTTGGCTCTGCGGTTAGGAAATGGTATTTGGGAATCTCTTTATACCAGGAGCCAGCCTGGCCATTGGAACATCGCCACAGTGCCCATCCAGACTGGGACAGCAACGGGGTCCACTTCAGAGCCGTGAGCTGCTGTGTTTAACTCCAGCTGTCCCAGCAAGGGAGACAACTGCAGCAACATCCACTGACCAAGCTGACAAGCCCTGGCAGAAAAGATCCCCACAAGAAAAACACTGGCTCAGGCAGGCTGGTCAAAAAAAAATAGTTTTGCCATTGTCTTGCAGCTCGCAGATCAAGTGGTTTAGTTTTCCAGTAATGTCAGTCAAGAATGCAAGTTCAGATTCACAATGTTCATATTCACCATATTCAACAGACATCTCCTCCAATAGCACCTTAAAAATCCTGTGCTGTTTTGCTTTGCAGCTGAGGTTGTTTACGATTTTCAGAATAAGAGTCATTATATGTCCAGAGCCAATCACTTCTGCACATAAGGCCTGCTGGTGAATGACGCAGCAGTAATGCAGACATTCTGGAAAGTCTGGGTCAGCTTTACAGTGAGTGATGAAACCTGTTTGTCTATTGATCATAGCAGGAGTCCCATCTGCAGTCACTGCTACCAGCTTTTCTAATTGTACCTTTTTCTGCACAAAAACTCCTTCACCGTGTTATACATTTCAACTCCTCTTGTAGTTGTCTGTTAGGGCAGATGTGTCAGGAGTTCTTCTCTTGTGGAAACCAAAAGCTATGCTGTACTGTTGCCGTCCACAGACTCATTACACTGGACGTTAACCACCTGCACTTTGCAAGATCCCGGTCCAGCTAATTGGCCAAGTTATCAGACATAGCTGACACTCATCTAGACATTGTAGTGGAAATTGAATGAGTTCTATTGTTCTCATCCTTAGGGACAGTGATAGCAATTATCATCATTGCTTGAATTTTTTTCATGCTATATGCAAAAGTCTTTGTCCCTTAAGGCAACAGATTACAGCCCCCCCCCCCCCCCCCCCCCAGGCTGCTGTCGTATTAACAATAGCTTGGAGCTCCAGAATGGACAAGAAAAAACGACGAGAATGGCTCGAGCAGGGCGTTGCTCACGGGGCGGTCGCTCGTGCCATGCGGTCGCACGTGCTCGGGCCCGCTAAATGCTACTTGTAGCTTTAATTATTATTATTATTATTATTATTATTCTACCGGAAGAGTCGCCTTTTTGAGGCCTTTAACATACCCCAAAACTCACCAAATTTGGCACACACATCAGGAGTCGCGAAAAATTTCGTATTTTATAGGAGATTGGCATGGGCGCAGAAAAACGGCTCGATAGCGCCACCTACAGTGACTTTTGTCCCGACGCCCCGCATACGCTTTAACGTACAAGCTTGATTTTTACAGGGCATGTTCTTCAGATGGAGACCTACAAAAAAGTCTGAAAGGACCCACCTGTCACTCGCACAGGAAGTCTGATATATTGAGGTCAATATGTCATTTTTGCTCCATTTTGGACATTTGCAGGCCTCGCTCTAGAACGAACTCCTCCTAGAGATTTGTGAATAATGACTCCAAACTTTGGTTTTGTAAACTAAACACATGTCCGATGTTAAATTGCGAAGCTTTTAAGTTTTTACGGATGTTTGTGACCGTGGCGGCGCGTCGAAAATGGAGGTAATTTTGAAAACACGCCATGAAAAGAAAAATGGCCATTACTCAGCCATGCAAAATCCAATCTGATCCAAAATTGATATGCATGATTGTAGTCTGACTCTGAACACATCAGAAGTGGAAAAATCCAGAACAGGTGTAGCGCCACCTGCTGGTAAAAGGAAATGACATGTTTTACTTGGAGCATCACTGCTCCAAGTAGGATGAGCCGACACACCTCAAAATGATGTCCACCTGTTGAAAAGCCATTGATGTTTACTCTGATAAAAAGCCATAACTTTCAATGCGGGGGTGTGGTCGTGACAGAGCGGCGAAGTTGGGCGTCTCGCCATGCACACAAAAGTTGCTCTCACGTGCACATTCCTTGTCCAATCTCACTGAAATTCAATAGAGGTGATGAGGCTTCCATTCTGAACCAATGGATATGACAATCTTGGACGAGCTCCATAGCGCCACCTAGATATTGACAAATACATTTTATGTCACATTCTGACCTATCTTTTCTCTGTGCTTTGTCCGACATTCATAAAATTACAACAGGAGATACTCATAAGGGTCTTCTCTCATCGTCTAAAGTTTCATGGTTGTACACCTGACGGTGCCTGCGCAAGCCAGTGCCAAACAGGAAGTGGTTGATTGCGTTGCAGTCAGATAATTAAAAATTCATAAAAAATCAGCCGTTTGTATCACGAGGCTGAGATTTCAGAATGAGAGGCCTCTTACATATCTCCAACTTAGATACACAGCACTTGCATGGGTGAACAAAAAACGGCTCAATAGCGCCACCTACCATGTTTGTTTTTGAGAGCCCCACCATGTTCTTTAACATACAAGCTTGATTTTTACAGGACATGTTCATCAGATAGAAACCTACAAAAAAGTCTCTTGGGACCAAGCTGTCAGTCGCACAGGAAGTCTGCTATATTGGTGTCAATATGTCAGTTTTGCTCTATTTTGGTCCTTTGCAGGCCTCGTTCTAGAACGAACTCCTCCTAGAGATTTTTGAACAATGACTCCAAACTTTGGTTTTGTAAAGTAAACACATGTCCGATCTTAAATTGCGAAGCTTTTAAGTTTTTACGGTTGTTTGTGACCGTGGCGGCGCGTCAAAATTTGAGGTCGTTTCGAAATCACGCCATGAAAAGAAAAATGGCCATTACTCAGCCATAAATAATCTAATCTGATCCAAATTTGTTGTGCATGATTGTAGTCTGACTTTGAACACATCTGCAGTGGAAAAATCCGAAACAGGTGTAGCGCCACCTGTTGGCAACAGGAAATGACATGTTTTACTTGGAGCATCACTGCTCCAAGAAGGATGAGCCGACACACCTCAAAATGACGTCCACCTGTTGAAAAACCATTGAAGTTTACTCTGATGAAAAACAAATCTTTCAACGCGGGGGTGTGGTCGTGACAGAGCGGCGAAGTTGGGTATCTCGCCATGCACAAATGTTGCTCTCACGTTCACATTCCTTGTCTGATCTCACTGAAATTAAATAGATTTGATGAAACTTCCATTCTGAACCCATGGATATGACAATTTTGGACGAGCTATATATGTTCATAAATGATCATGAAGCATGATCATATAATCAAGCTTCATAGGAAATCAGCCGTTTGTCTCAGGAAGCTGAGATTTCAGAATTAGATGCGTCCTACAAAGCTCCATGTTTGAAAAGCAGCACTATACGTACGAGAAACATTTAACCACCTTAATCACCCTATTGTGCTGAAAGCAAATTTTTGGACATTTTGACTCAAGCAAATATTTTTATCATAACTTCTGTTTAGTTTATCAGCACCAAAATAAAAAATATTTACATTTATAAAATGAACTGGTCAACTCTAGGATTTTATTTATTCAATCTTACATCCTCAAGCTTTTCATCAGTCTCCCCTGCTGCAGGAGTGGAGTTAGCCCCCCCCCCCCCAACCCCCGGCTGTGTGCTCACATGTAAATTAGCCAGGAGTGGCAGACAGAAAGTAGAACAGTTAGAAAGCCTAGTTCAACACTAAATTACAGCAATTTCCTTTGTTTTGTTTGTCTTTTATACATCCTTAGCACTAATCATTGCTTTTTTATTCATCCAAAATACAATTAACTTTATATTTTATCTTTTTTTTTTTTTACAAACAAAATATATGAATGTGCTCCAAAACAAAACCCAGCCTCAGTACACTCCTACAGATGTAACATCAGACAGTAAATGTCTCTTTTATGCTTTTTTAATCAATGCTGCAACTTCTTTTCATTTCCTTTCAATACATCCAATAAAATTAAACTACAACGACAACATCACAACATATAGCAAATGTCTCTAAGAAGATTGTGTATATACAATATGTACCACCTTTAAACACCAAATAAATAACAAATCTTTCTAATACAATCACAAAAAATGGAACACAAAATGTAAAACCCAAATTAGAAATTGCAATTTTAAAAAGATACATTTTTCAGCAGCTTTTCAAAATCAATCACATATTTTACTTTTCTGTGGATGAAACAAAGAAGTCCAGAGCAATGTAGCCACTTCTCCAAAGTCTCTGTCACCTTCAGTTTTAAACAAAGTCTGTGAAAATCCACCATACATTGGTCACATGTATTCAGAGACCTGCTAAAAGTCCACAATTGTAAAAGCTCTTATATAGACAACTGTTTGTTTGCTTGGAGCTCTAAATATAAAAAAATGCTTTTCTATCACCTAGACACAGATGGAGAACCATATCAACTGGATTAGTAACAGGGAAACATGTTTAGGTTTAAACTTACATCAATAGACAACATGAAGCTGTTCATCACATTTTTGACCTAAACATGTAAACACATCCTTGGCTCTGCGGTTAGGAAATGGTATTTGGGAATCTCTTCATACCAGGAGCCAGCCTGAACATTGGAACATCACCACAGTGCCCATCCAGACTGGGACAGCAACGGGGTCCACTTCACAGCCGTGAGGCTGCTGTGTTTAACTCCAGCTGTCCCAGCAAGGGAGACAACTGCAGCAACATCCACTGACCAAGCTGGCAAGCCCTGGCAGAAAAGATCCCCACAAGAAAAACACTGGCTCAGGCAGGCTGGTCAATAAAAAAATATAGTTTTGCCAATGTCTTGCAGCTCGCAGATCAAGTGGTTTAGTTTTCCAGTAATGTCAGTCAAGAATACAAGTTCAGATTCACCATATTCATATTCACCATATTCAGCAGATATCTCCACCAATAGCACCTTAAAAATCCTGTTCTGTTTTGCTTTGCAGCTGAGGTTTTTTATGATTTTCACAATAGGAGTCATTATATGTCCAGAGCCAATCACTTCTGCACATAAGGCCTACTGGTGAAAGAAGCAGCAGTAATGCAGACATTTTGGAAAGTCTTGGTCAGCTTTACAGTGAGTGATGAAACCTGTTTGTCGGTCAATCATAGCAGGAGCCCCGTCTGCAGGTATGGCTACCAGCTTTTCTAATGGTACCTTTTTCTGCACAAAAACTCCTTCACCGTGTTATACATTTCAACTCCTCTTGTTGTTGTCTGTTAGGGCAGATGTGTCAGGAATTCTTCTCTTGTGGAAACCAAAAGCTATGCTGTACTGTTGCCGTCCACAGACTCATCACACTGGACGTTAAACCACCTGCACTTTGTAAGATCCCGGTCCAGCTAATTCGCCAAGTTATCAGACATAGCTGACACTCATCTAGACATTGTAGTGAAAATTGAATGAGTTCTATTGTTCTCATCCTTAGGGACAGTGATAGCAATTATCATCATTGCTTGTTTCTTAATCTGATAAAAACCTTCTTCTACTTGATGAGAAAATGAGCAGGTCTAAACGAGGCTTAGATTTAAGAATTTTTTTTTAATGCTATATGCATAAGTCTTTGTCCCTTAAGGCAACAGATTATAGTCCCCCCCCCCCCCCCCCCCCACAGGCTGCTGTCATATTAACATTAGCTTGGAGCTCCAGAATGGACAAGAAAAAACGACGAGAATGGCTCGAGCAGGGCGTTGCTCACGGGGCGGTCGCTCGTGCCAGGCGGTGGCACGTGCTCGGGCCCGCTAAATGCTACTTGTAGCTTTAATTATTATTATTATTCTTCCGACTTTTCCGTCGCCTTTTTGAGGCCTTTAACATACCCCAAAACTCACCAAATTTTGTATACACATCAGGAGTCGCGAAAAATTTCATATTTTATAGGAGAACGGCATAGGTAAACAAAAATGGCTCGATAGCGCCACCTGCAAAATTTGTTTTCGCGAGCACCTCCATATGCTTTATAGTACAAACCTGATTTTAACAGGGCATGTTCATCGGATAGAAACCTACAAAAAAGTCTCTTGGGACCAAGCTGTCAGTCGCACAGGAAGTCTGATATTTTGATGACAATATGTCATTTTTGCTGTATTTTGGTCATTTGCAGGCCTCGCTCTAGAACGAACTCCTCCTAGAGATTTGAGAGTAATGACTCCAAACTTTGGTTTTGTAAACTAGACACATGTCCGATGTTAAATTGCAAAGCTTTTAAGTTTTTATGGATGTTTGTGACCATGGCGGCGCGTCAAAATTGGAGGTCGTTTCGAAATCACGCCATGAAAAGAAAAATGGCCATTACTCAGCCATGCATAATCCAATCTGATCCAAAATTGATGTGCATGATTGTAGTCTGACTCTGAACACATCTGCAGTGAAAAAATCTGGAAAAATTGTAGCGCCACCTGCTGGCAAGAGGAAATGACATGTTTTACTTGGAGCATCACTGCTCCGAGTAGGATGAGCCGACACACCTGAAAATGACGTCCACCTGTTGAAAAGCCATTGAAGTTTACTCTGACAAAAAACCATAACTTTCAATGCGGGGGTGTGGTCGTGACAGAGCGGCAAAGTTGGGCATCTCGCTATGCACACAAAAGTTGCTCTCACGTGCACATTCCTTGTCCAATCTCACTGAAATTCAATGGATATGATGAAGCTTCTATTCTGAACCCATGGATATGACAATCTTGGACGAGCTCTATAGCGCCACCTAGTTATTGCATTGGGCACATTCTGCCCTGTATTTTCTCTTTGCTTTGTCCGATGTGCATGAAATTAAAACTGGAGATACTCAGAAGGGTCCTCTCTCATCATGTAAAGTTTCATGGGTGTACACCTGACGGTGCCTGCGTAACAGGAAGTGGTCGATTATGTGCACCCAAATAATAGAAATTTATTATAAATCAGCCGTTTGTCTCAGGAAGCTGAGATTTCAGAATTAGATGCCTTTAATAACCTCCAGCTTTGATATGTAACACTATAGGGTCTACGAGAAACTTCATCACTTGATTTTTTTAATGAAATTTTGGACTGAACAAAGATTTTTAGCATAAATTCTGTTTAGGTTATCAGCACCAAGAATTCAACTTTCATAGGCATTTATGTGCTACTGCTTCCTAAAAAAATTCAGAATGATTGAAGTTACAGGTGACATCTTAGAGAGCATTACATCCAAAAAGGTCCGAAAACGTCTTTTTAGGCAAAACTGCAAACACCTATTTTTTTGCATAACTTATCTTTCAAATATCAGCACAAAAAAATTAAAAACGGTAGGGATCTGTGTTTGCTGCCTTCCATATTTTTTTCAGACTTAAAAGTGTAACAGATGATTTATAAAAAATCCTTTTCATCCAAAAACCTGTGTTAAATCTGTCTAGACTCCAAACAAACATTTTTTTATGGTAACTTATGTTTCAACAATCGACACCAATTTTCACAGACCTAAAGCTGAACATGTCCCATAGCTCCCTGAATATTTTCATAGATATAAAATGAACTGGTCATTCTAACATCTGGCATTCTAACATCTAACATCTTACATGTCAAAGCCTCTCTCAGCCTGGCTCTGCTGAAGGAGTCGTGTTACAACCCCGCCCCCTCCTGCTGGGACCCCTGCTATGTAAATTAGCAAGCAGTGAACAGAGAGGTGAGGAGTAAGAATGGTCATTACTCAGGCATGCATAATCCAAAGACAGCCAGTTAAACATTGAAAGACATATTTTTTCGGTATGTCTTTCATACATCTTTAGTATTAAAAACTCTCCAAGATGAATGTGCCTGACTCCACCTGCAGGTGGATCACAGACTTCCTGACGGACAGACAGCAGTATGTGAGGCTGGGGAAGCTCGTCTCAGATACTCGGACCACAAGCACCGGATCCCCCCAGGGCTGTGTCCTTTCACCCCTGTTACTCTCCCTGTACACAAACAGCTGCACAGCTGGTCACCTGTCTGTCAAACTCCTGAAGTTTGCTGACGACACCACACTCATCGGCCTCATCTCTGACGGAGATGAGTCGGCCTACAGGAGTGAAATAGCCAGGCTGGTGTCATAGTGCAGCGCTAACAACCTGGAGCTTAATGCTCTGAAGACAGTGGAGATGACAGTGGACTTCAGGAAGGCCCCAGCCCCCCTCCCCCCTGTCATCCTCTGTGACTCCCCGGTGACCTCTGTGGAGTCCTTCTGCTTCCTGGGAACCATCATCAGCCAGGACCTCAAGTGGGAGCAGAACATCAGCTCCATCACTAAGAAGGTCCAGCAGAGGATGTACTTCCTGAGGCAGCTGAAGAAGTTTCACCTCCCTGAAAAGATGCTGGTATACTTTTACACCGCCATCATCGAATCCACCCTCACGTCCTCCATCACAGTCTGGTTCGCTGCGGCCACGGCCAGAGACAAGGCCAAGCTGCAACGCGTCATCCACTCAGCAGAGAAGGTGATCGGCTGCCACCTCCCGTCCCTCCAGGAGCTGCACATCTCCAGGACCTGGAGGCGGGCAGCCAGGATTGTAGCCAACCCCTCTCATCCAGGACATAATCTCTTTCGGCCCCTCCCTTCTGGCAAGAGGCTCCGGTCCATCAGGACCAGGACCTCGCGCCACAAGAACAGCTTCTTCCCCACTGCAGCCAACCTGCTGAACAGAACCCCAACTCCCCCAGGTGACCCCCCCTCCCCCCCCGTCCACCAAAGGACTGTCGGTGCCACTTACAGGCCCCACCATCCCAGCCCATCTGTGCTCCCACTTTAATTCACCTTACTCTACTGTATATAGTGTGTTGTTGTTGTTAACTTAATTTTTAACTTATTCTTAATTGCACTATACACCAAGTCAAATTCCTCGTTTTGTAAAGTGCGCTCTACTGAACCTGGCAATAAAACTTTTTCTGATTCCTGATTCTGATTCTGATTCTATTAATCATTGTTTTTTATTCATTCAAAATGCAATTAAATCAATATTTTATCTTTTTTCTTTTCCTTTTTCTTTTTTTTTTATCTCTTATATCCTTTTTTATAATCAATGTTTGAACTTCTTTTCCTTTCTATTGTCATGGTTTCAGTTTGTTGTCTTTTTTTTCGCTTTAGTTCTTGTTCTGTCTTGTTTGGTTCTGTTTCCTGTTTTATTTTGAAAGGTTTCCTGTCTTGTCATGTTTCTTGAGTTTTACTTCCTTTGGTCCCCATCTGCCCTAATCGTGTTCACCTGTGTCTTGTCTGCCCTGTCTGTATATAAGTCTTGTCTCTGCCTTCCTCCTGTGCTGGTCCATTAACTTCTGCTCATGTTGATCACGTCTTCTTGTCTGGCGTCCATGTCCCTTGCCATGCCACAGTAAGTTTTTGTTTTTAGTTTTGTCATCCTGCTCTGCAGCGCTTTTTGTTAGTTAAATAAACCCACTTGCCCTGAACCCGTTTGCCTCCCGTCTCTGCGCCTGGGTCCTACCTGCTCTCGAGCCTCCCCCCCACACGACATCTATACATCCAATGAAATTAAACTACAAATCAACAAACACAACTGATAACAAATGCCTCTAAAAAATGATGTGTATATTTGCAGAACCTTAAAAACACCAAACAAATAACAAATGCTTCCCAATTAAAGCACAAAAAATGGAACACAAAATGTAAAACCCAAGTTAGAAATTGCAATTTGAAAAAGATACTTTTTTCAGCAGCTTTTCAAAATCAATCACCAATTCTACTCTTCTGTGGATGAAACAAAGAACTCCAGAACAATGAAGCCATTTCTCTAAGTCTCTCTCACCTTCAGTTTTAAACAAGGTCTGTGAAAATCCACCATACATTGGTCACATGAACTCAGAGACCTGCTAAAAGTGCACAATTGTAAAAGCTCTTTTATATAGACAACTGTTTGTTTGCTTAGAGCTCTAAATATAAAAAAAATGCTTTTCTATCATAACCATATCAACTGGATTAATAACAGGGTGGCATGTTTAGACAACATGAAGCTGTCCATCACATTTTTGACCTAAACATGTAAACACATCCTTGGCTCTGCGGTTAGGAAATGGTATTTGGGAATCTCTTTATACCAGGAGCCAGCCTGGCCATTGGAACATCGCCACAGTGCCCATCCAGACTGGGACAGCAACGGGGTCCACTTCAGAGCCGTGAGCTGCTGTGTTTAACTCCAGCTGTCCCAGCAAGGTAGACAACTGCAGCAACATCCACTGACCAAGCTGACAAGCCCTGGCAGAAAAGATCCCCACAAGAAAAACACTGGCTAAGGCAGGCTGGTCAAAAAAAAATAGTTTTGCCATTGTCTTGCAGCTCGCAGATCAAGTGGTTTAGTTTTCCAGTAAGGCAAGGCAAGGCAAGTTTATTTGTATAGCACAATTCGTACACAAAGTAATTCAAGGTGCTTCACAAAACAGAAAAGTGCATTAAAATCACAATACATCATAGAAATAATCAACATAAAATTTACTTTAAAAGAAAAGGAAGAAAAAAAAAAGATTTAAAAAGAAAGGAAGGAAAGAAAGGTGCAGATAGGACCTTTCAGTCATATACACGGCTAAACAGAAATGTTTTAAGTCTAGATTTGAACATGAACACAGAATAGGCCTGTCTTACGCCTTCAGGGAGGCTGTTCCAGATTTTAGCTGCAGAATATTGAAACGCTGATTCCCCTTGTTTAGTTCTGACTCTGGGAATCAACAGGAGGCCGGTCCCTGAGGTCCTCAGAGTACGAGATGGTTCATATGGCACTAACATGTCAGAGATGTACTTTGGTGCGTGGCCATGGAGAGACTTGTACACAAGCAGAGCTGCTTTGAAGTCTATTCTTTGAGGTACAGGGAGCCAGTGCAAAGACCTGAGCACAGGACTAATGTGATCATACTTCCTGGTTTTGGTCAGGACTCGAGCAGCAGCATTCTGGATGTACTGAAGCTGTTTTACAGCTCGTTTGGGCAGGCCGGTGAGCAGGCCGTTACAGTAGTCTAACCTACTGGAGACAAATGCATGGATAAGTATCTCCAGGTCTCGCTTTGAGATTATGTTTTTGATTTTGGCAATGTTTTTCAGGTGGTAAAATGCCGCTGATGTTACTGACTTGATATGGCTGTTAAAGTTCAGGTCAGAGTCCATGATTACCCCTAGATTTCTGACTTGATTTGAGGGTTTGAGAGAGAGAGAATGAAGGTAGCTGCTGACAATTTCTCTTTGTTTCTGTGGGCCAAAAACAATAACTTCGGTCTTGTCTGAGTTTAGCTGGAGAAAGTTGTTCTGCATCCACGCGCTGATCTGTTGGAGGCAGTGGTTGAGAGAATCCACTGGCCCATATTCACCTGTTGTCAGTGACACATAGATCTGAGTATCATCTGCATAGTTGTGATAAGATATGTTATTACTGCGTATTAACTGCCCTAGTGGCAGCATGTAGAGGTTGAACAGAAGGGGTCCCAGGATCGATCCCTGGGGCACACCACAATTCAAGCCCATGTAGTCTGAGACACAACTCCCAATTTCAACAAAATATTTCCTGTCTTCCAGATAAGACTTGAGCCAACTTAGGGCAGATCCAGAGATGCCAACCCAGTCTTGGAGTCTGTGCAAAAGGATCCCATGATCAACAGTATCAAAGGCAGCGCTCAGGTCTAGCAGGATTAAGACAGAGACTTTTCCATCATCAGTGTTCAGGCGGATGTCATTGGTTACCTTGATAAGAGCAGTTTCTGTGCTATGATGGGGTCTAAAACCTGACTGGAAAACATCAAACGAATTGTTTAATAAGAGAAAGTCAGTGAGCTGTTGGTAGACAACTTTTTCAAGGACTTTTCCTAAAAATGGCAGATTAGAGATAGGTCTGTAATTATTCAGTACAGTGGGATCAAGACCGCTCTTTTTCAGGAGGGGTTTAATGACTGCAGTTTTTAAGGCCTCTGGAAATATTCCAGATTGAAGAGACATGTTAACTATTTGAGTAATTGATGGCAACACACTGTTCAAGACAGACTTTAGAAATCTAGTGGGTAACACATCAAGGCAGCATGTAGACGAGCTCAGACGGGTGATGGTCTCTTGGACAGTTTGGTCAGTGACAGGTATAAAGTGAGTCAGCTTAGAGTGAGTAGGTGGCCGTTCGATAGTTATATGTGTTGTGGAGTTGATGGCTTTTTTAATGCCCTGAACCTTGTCATTGAAAAATACAGCAAACTCATTACATTTAGGTGTACAAACCAATTCTATTGGTAGCTGGGTTGGGGGGTTAGTTAATCTGTTAACTGTTGTGAACAGGATACGAGAGTTGCTGCTGCAACTTCCAATTATTTCAGAGAAGTACCTTTCCCTTGTTCTGCATAAGATCTGGTTATAAGCGTACAACTCCGCCTTATATATTCCATAATGAACCTGGAGTTTTGACTTGCGCCACTTTCGCTCGGCTCTGCGGCACTGTTGTTTCTGTGCCCTGACTAGATCATCATTCCTCCAGGGAGCTTTCTGTCTATGTTTTCTCAATTGAACTTTCATAGGGGCAATGGCATCCAGAACATTCAAGATGCTAGAAGTAACAGAATTCAGCATTTCATCAACATTGGCACCAGAGACGTTTTCAGGGTTTATCATTTCTACAAACTGTGCCCTAGTGCTCTCATTTATTTGTCTCCTTTGGACAACTGCAGGGCCAGGCGGTGGTTTGGGAGCAACAGACAGGTCAAAGAATACACAGAAATGATCAGAGAGGGCGACATCAACCACACTGACATTGTAAATAGTAACCCCCCTTGTGATGAGCAGGTCCAGAGTGTGCCCTCTGCTGTGGGTGGGGCAACTCACATGCTGAATTAGACCAAAGGTTTCAAGGACAGCATTGAGCTCTTTTGCATTTCTGTCATTGACATTATCAACATGAACATTAAAATCACCTGTAATGACTAGACCATCAAAGTCTGTGCACACAACTGAGAGCATTTCAGTGAAATCATCAATAAAACTTTGGCTGTGCTGAGGAGGTTTGTACATAACTATGCAGAGTAAGGGAGGAGTTTGTTTTAACTCAATCTTAAAGGACACATACTCAAATGATGAAAACACACCAAATGATAGTCTGCGGGTTGCAATATTATCTCTAAACAGTGCAGAAACGCCTCCACCCTTTTTATTTTCTCGTATTTCCGATTCATGTTTGTAGTAATGTCAGTCAAGAATGCAAGTTCAGATTCACAATGTTCATATTCACCATATTCAACAGACATCTCCTCCAATAGCACCTTAAAAATCCTGTGCTGTTTAGCTTTGCAGCTGAGGTTGTTTACGATTTTCAGAATAAGAGTCATTATATGTCCAGAGCCAATCACTTCTGCACATAAGGCCTGCTGGTGAATGACGCAGCAGTAATGCAGACATTTTGGAAAGTCTGGGTCAGCTTTACAGTGAGTGATGAAACCTGTTTGTCTATTGATCATAGCAGGAGTCCCATCTGCAGTCACTGCTACCAGCTTTTCTAATTGTACCTTTTTCTGCACAAAAACTCCTTCACCGTGTTATACATTTCAACTCCTCTTGTAATTGTCTGTTAGGGCAGATGTGTCAGGAGTTCTTCTCTTGTGGAAACCAAAAGCTATGCTGTACTGTTGCCGTCCACAGACTCATCACACTGGACGTTAACCACCTGCACTTTGCAAGATCCCGGTCCAGCTAATTGGCCAAGTTATCAGACATAGCTGACATTCAATTTCCACTACAATGTCTAGATGAGTGAGTTCTATTGTTCTCATCCTTAGGGACAGTGATAGCAATTATCATCATTGCTTGAATTTTTTTCATGCTATATGCAAAAGTCTTTGTCCCTTAAGGCAACAGATTACAGCCCCCCCCCCCCCCCCCCCCCAGGCTGCTGTCGTATTAACAATAGCTTGGAGCTCCAGAATGGACAAGAAAAAACGACGAGAATGGCTCGAGCAGGGCGTTGCTCACGGGGCGGTCGCTCGTGCCATGCGGTCGCACGTGCTCGGGCCCGCTAAATGCTACTTGTAGCTTTAATTAGGGCCCGAGCACGGAGTGCAAGGACCCTATTGTATCTGTTAGGTTTATTATTAGGGCCCGAGCACGGAGTGCAAGGACCCTATTGTATCTGTTAGGTTTATTATTAGGGCCCGAGCACGGAGTGCAAGGACCCTATTGTATCTGTTAGGTTTATTAGGGCCCGAGCACGGAGTGCAAGGACCCTATTGTATCTGTTAGGTTTATTAGGGCCCGAGCACGGAGTGCAAGGACCCTATTGTATCTGTTAGGTTTATTATTATTATTAGGGCCCGAGCACGGAGTGCAAGGACCCTATTGTATCTGTTAGGTTTATTATTATTATTATTATTATTATTATTATTCTTCCGACTTTTCCGTCGCCTTTTTGAGGCCTTTAACATACCCCAAAACTCACCAAATTTTGTATACACATCAGGAGTCGCGAAAAATTTCATATTTTATAGGAGAACGGCATAGGTAAACAAAAATGGCTCGATAGCGCCACCTGCAAAATTTGTTTTCGCGAGCACCTCCATATGCTTTATAGTACAAACCTGATTTTAACAGGGCATGTTCATCGGATAGAAACCTACAAAAAAGTCTCTTGGGACCAAGCTGTCAGTCGCACAGGAAGTCTGATATTTTGATGACAATATGTCATTTTTGCTGTATTTTGGTCATTTGCAGGCCTCGCTCTAGAACGAACTCCTCCTAGAGATTTGAGAGTAATGACTCCAAACTTTGGTTTTGTAAACTAGACACATGTCCGATGTTAAATTGCAAAGCTTTTAAGTTTTTATGGATGTTTGTGACCATGGCGGCGCGTCAAAATTGGAGGTCGTTTCGAAAACACGCCATGAAAAGAAAAATGGCCATTACTCAGCCATGCATAATCCAATCTGATCCAAAATTGATGTGCATGATTGTAGTCTGACTCTGAACACATCTGCAGTGAAAAAATCTGGAAAAAGTGTAGCGCCACCTGCTGGCAAGAGGAAATGACATGTTTTACTTGGAGCATCACTACTCCGAGTAGGATGAGCCGACACACCTGAAAATGACGTCCACCTGTTGAAAAGCCATTGAAGTTTACTCTGACAAAAAACCATAACTTTCAATGCGGGGGTGTGGTCGTGACAGAGCTGCAAAGTTGGGCATCTCGCTATGCACACAAAAGTTGCTCTCACGTGCACATTCCTTGTCCAATCTCACTGAAATTCAATGGATATGATGAAGCTTCTATTCTGAACCCATGGATATGACAATCTTGGACGAGCTCTATAGCGCCACCTAGTTATTGCATTGGGCACATTCTGCCCTGTATTTTCTCTTTGCTTTGTCCGATGTGCATGAAATTAAAACTGGAGATACTCAGAAGGGTCCTCTCTCATCATGTAAAGTTTCATGGGTGTACACCTGACGGTGCCTGCGTAACAGGAAGTGGTCGATTATGTGCACCCAAATAATAGAAATTTATTATAAATCAGCCGTTTGTCTCAGGAAGCTGAGATTTCAGAATTAGATGCCTTTAATAACCTCCAGCTTTGATATGTAACACTATAGGGTCTACGAGAAACTTCATCACTTGATTTTTTTAATGAAATTTTGGACTGAACAAAGATTTTTAGCATAAATTCTGTTTAGGTTATCAGCACCAGGAATTCAACTTTCATAGGCATTTATGTGCTACTGCTTCCTAAAAAAATTCAGAATGATTGAAGTTACAGGTGACATCTTAGAGAGCATTACATCCAAAAAGGTCCGAAAACGTCTTTTTAGGCAAAACTACAAACACCTATTTTTTTTCATAACTTAATCATCATATATCAACACCATTTATTTTTTTAAATGTAGGGATCTGTGTTTGCTGCCTTCCATATTTTTTTCAGAAGTCCAGGTGAAACAGATGATTTTAAAAAAATCCTGATTCATCCCAAAACCTGTGCTTTTTCCGTCTGGACTCCAAACAAGTGTGTTTTAAAATTACTTATGCTTCAAATATCCACACCAAGTTTCACACGCATATAGCTGAACATGTCTAAATGCTTCTTGAATATTCTTTACAGATATAAAATGAACTGGTCAACTGTAGGATGTCATTTCCTCTTACATGCTTAAGTCTTTTCCTCATGCTGCAGCCTGCTCCTCAATCATCCCTGTTGCTGGAGTCAAATTTCACCCCCCCCCCCCCCCCCCCCCCCACACACACACACACCAGCTGCCAGTTCATATGCTAACTAACCCAGCAGTGAGGTGACAAGAGTTTAGACACAAGAGGGAGGGCAGACTGCTTTTTCATTTGTTTTGTATGTCTTTCATAGATTTTTATGAATAATCATTGCTTTTCTAGTCATGTAAAATGCAATTAACCTAATATTTTATCTTTTTTTTTTACAAACAAAACATATGAATGTGCTCCAAAACAAAACTCAACTCTCAGTACAGTTCTACAGATGTAACATAAGACTTAGACAGTAAATGTCTCTTTTATCCTTTTTTAATCAATGCTGCAACTTCTTTTCCTTAATATAAATCCAATGAAATTAAACTACAAAACCAAAAAACACAACGTATAGCAAATTTCTCTAAATAAATTATGTGTATATACAATATGTAGCACTTTTAAACAAAATAATAACAAATCCTTCCAATACAAGCACAGAAAAATGGAACACAAAATTTAAAACCCAAATTTGAAATGGCAATTTTAAAAAGATAATTTTTTCAGCCTGCTAAAAGTGCACAATTGTAAAAGCTCTTTTATATAGACAACTGTTTGGTTGCTTAGAGCTCTAAATATAAAAACAATGCCTTTATGGACGTGGCACGGATGGCACGGATGTTCAGCAGGGTAAACCCCAGGAAAGCGGCGGGACCTGATGGAGTTCCCGGAAAGGTTCTGCGGGCCTGCGCCGATCAACTCTCCCAGGTCTTCACAAAAATCTTCAACCTGTCGCTAGCTCAGGCTTTCATCCCTGCTTGCCTGAAGTCATCCACTATCATCCCGATACCCAAAAAGTCCTCATCCACAGCCTTCCTCACGGACTTCCGCCCAGTTGCACTCACTGCTGTCATCACAAAGTGTCTGGAGCGGCTGCTCCTGGGACACATCAAAGACTCCCTCCCTCCAATCTTCGTCCCCCACCAGTTTGCTTACAAAGCAAACAGATCAACGGATGATGCCATTTCCATCACCCTCCACACTGCGCTGAGCCACCTGGAACACAGAGACACCTACGCCAGGATGCTCTTTGTGGACTATAGCTCAGCCTTTAACACAATCATTCCTGACATTCTGGTCAACAAACTGTCTGAACTAGGACTCCACCCACTCACCTGCTCGTGGATCAAGGACTTCCTGACAAACAGACCACAGACAGTCAAACTTGACCCCCACCTCTCCTCCACCCGGACGCTGAGCACAGGCTCCACACAGGGATGTGTGCTGAGTCCTCTGCTGTATACACTGTACACAGCAGACTGCAGACCAGCCCACACCAGCAACACCGTGGTGAAGTTTGCAGACGACACTACTGTGGTGGGGCTGATCTCTGGGGACGACGAGACGGCCTACAGAGACGAAGTCCTGAAACTCTCAAGGTGGTGTCAGGCTAATAACCTCATCCTGAACACCACCAAGACCAAGGAGATCATCCTGGACTTCAGAAAAAACAGAACAGATCCACCCCCACTCTACATCGATGGAAACTGTGTGGAGAGGGTCCACAGCTTCACCCTCCTGGGCACCACCATCTCTGCTGACCTCACATGGTCTAACAACACCATGACTGTCATCAGGAAGGCCCAGCAACGCCTGCACTTCCTGAGAAAACTTAGGAGGAACGACGTCAGCCAGGAGCTGCTGGTAACGTTCTACCGCTCAACCATTGAGAGCATTCTGTCCTATGGCATCACAGTGTGGTTTTCCCACTGCACTGAAGCAGAACGGCAGAGTCTCCAGAGAATGGTAAAGACAGCGCAGAGGATCATCGGCTGCCCCCTCCCCTCACTGAAGGACATTTACCAGTCTCGCTGCCTCAGCAGAGTGACTAGCATCACCACTAACTCCACCCATTCTGCTTTCCCTCTGTTTGAACTGCTGCCCTCTGGAAGGAGGTACAGGTCCATCTGAACCAGGACAAACAGACTAAGAAACAGCTTTTTTCCACAGGCAATTATCATACGGAATGCACATACGTCCACCAACCACACCTCACTCTAATTTTACTACAATGCGTGCAATATCCTGACTGTCTAACCAGGTCACTGTGCAATAACTTGATATTTATTAAGCTGTGCTCACAGCAACTCATGTAATTCCATTCTATTTTATTCACAAATATTTAATATTTAACAGTTTCTGTCCATATTGTTCATTTTTTGTTAAGAGTTGTAAATACAGTATTTCTTTTTCTATTCTATTTTTATTTTTATTTTATGTAACTCCTTCACTCCAAGGCTGCTGCAATTTCATTGTATCCCCATGTACAATGACAATAAACGATTCTGATTCTGATTATATCACTTAGACACAGATGGAGAACCATATCAACTGGATTGGTAACAGCAACAACCACCGACCAAGCCGGCAAGCCCTGGCAGAAAAGATCCCCACAAGAAACACTGCAGGCTGTTCCATAAAAAATATAGTTTTACCATTGCCTTGCAGATCACAGTTGAATTGGTTTAGTTTTCCTAAAAAAATTCAGAATGATTGAAGTTACAGGTGAACTTTTAGACAACATTTGATCCAAAAAGGTCCGAAAACGTCTTTTTAGGCAAAACTGCAAACACCTATTTTTTTGCATAACTTATCTTTCAAATATCAGCACAAAAAAATTAAAAACGGTAGGGATCTGTGTTTGCTGCCTTCCATATTTTTTTCAGACTTAAGAGTGTAACAGATGATTTATAAAAAATCCTTTTTCATCCAAAAACCTGTGTTAAATCTGTCTAGACTTAGTATTAAAAACTCTCCAAGATGAATGTGCCTGACTCCACCTGCAGGTGGATCACAGACTTCCTGACGGACAGACAGCAGTATGTGAGGCTGGGGAAGCTCGTCTCAGATACTCGGACCACAAGCACCGGATTCCCCCCAGGGCTGTGTCCTTTCACCCCTGTTACTCTCCCTGTACACAAACAGCTGCACAGCTGGTCACCTGTCTGTCAAACTCCTGAAGTTTGCTGACGACACCACACTCATCGGCCTCATCTCTGACGGAGATGAGTCGGCCTACAGGAGTGAAATAGCCAGGCTGGTGTCATAGTGCAGCGCTAACAACCTGGAGCTTAATGCTCTGAAGACAGTGGAGATGACAGTGGACTTGAGGAAGGCCCCAGCCCCCCTCCCCCCTGTCATCCTCTGTGACTCCCCGGTGACCTCTGTGGAGTCCTTCTGCTTCCTGGGAACCATCATCAGCCAGGACCTCAAGTGGGAGCAGAACATCAGCTCCATCACTAAGAAGGTCCAGCAGAGGATGTACTTCCTGAGGCAGCTGAAGAAGTTTCACCTCCCTGAAAAGATGCTGGTAGACTTTTACACCGCCATCATCGAATCCACCCTCACGTCCTCCATCACAGTCTGGTTCGCTGCGGCCACGGCCAGAGACAAGGCCAAGCTGCAACGCGTCATCCACTCAGCAGAGAAGGTGATCGGTTGCCACCTCCCGTCTCTCCAGGAGCTGCACAACTCCAGGACCTGGAGGCGGGCAGCCAGGATTGTAGCCAACCCCTCTCATCCAGGACATAATCTCTTTCGGCCCCTCCCTTCTGGCAAGAGGCTCCGGTCCATCAGGACCAGGACCTCGCGCCACAAGAACAGCTTCTTCCCCACTGCAGTCAGCCTGCTGAACAGTACCCCAACTCCCCCAGGTGACCCCCCCTCCCCCCCCCCCGCCCACCAAAGGACTGTCGGTGCCACTTACAGGCCCCACCATCCCAGCCCATCTGTGCTCCCACTTTAATTCACCTTACTCTACTGTATATAGTGTGTTGTTGTTGTTAACTTAATTTTTAACTTATTCTTAATTGCACTATACACCAAGTCAAATTCCTCGTTTTGTAAAGTGCGCTCTACTGAACCTGGCAATAAAACTTTTTCTGATTTCTGATTCTATTAATCATTGTTTTTTATTCATTCAAAATGCAATTAAATCAATATTTTATCTTTTTTCTTTTCCTTTTTCTTTTTTTTTATCTCTTATATCCTTTTTTATAATCAATGTTTGAACTTCTTTTCCTTTCTATTGTCATGGTTTCAGTTTGTTGTCTTTTTTTTCGCTTTAGTTCTTGTTCTGTCTTGTTTGGTTCTGTTTCCTGTTTTATTTTGAAAGGTTTCCTGTCTTGTCATGTTTCTTGAGTTTTACTTCCTTTGGTCCCCATCTACCCTAATCGTGTTCACCTGTGTCTTGTCTGCCCTGTCTGTATATAAGTCTTGTCTCTGCCTTCCTCCTGTGCTGGTCCATTAACTTCTGCTCATGTTGATCACGTCTTCTTGTCTGGCGTCCATGTCCCTTGCCATGCCACAGTAAGTTTTTGTTTTTAGTTTTGTCATCCTGCTCTGCAGCGCTTTTTGTTAGTTAAATAAACCCACTTGCCCTGAACCCGTTTGCCTCCCGTCTTTGCGCCTGGGTCCTACCTGCTGTCGAGCCCCCCCCCCCACACGACATCTATACATCCAATGAAATTAAACTACAAATCAACAAACACAACTGATAACAAATGTCTCTAAAAAATGATGTGTATATTTGCAGAACCTTAAAAACACCAAACAAATAACAAATGCTTCCCAAATAAAGCACAAAAAATGGAACACAAAATGTAAAACCCAAGTTAGAAATTGCAATTTGAAAAGATACTTTTTTCATCAGCTTTTCAAAATCAATCACCAATTCTACTCTTCTGTGGATGAAACAAAGAACTCCAGAACAATGAAGCCATTTCTCTAAGTCTCTCTCACCTTCAGTTTTAAACAAGGTCTGTGAAAATCCACCATACATTGGTCACATGAACTCAGAGACCTGCTAAAAGTGCACAATTGTAAAAGCTCTTTTATATAGACAACTGTTTGTTTGCTTAGAGCTGTAAATATAAAAAAAAATGCTTTTCTATCACCTAGACACAGATGGAGAACCATATCAACTGGATTAATAACAGGGTGGCATGTTTAGACAAAATGAAGCTGTCCATCACATTTTTGACCTAAACATGTAAACACATCCTTGGCTCTGCGGTTAGGAAATGGTATTTGGGAATCTCTTTATACCAGGAGCCAGCCTGGCCATTGGAACATCGCCACAGTGCCCATTCAGACTGGGACAGCAACGGGGTCCACTTCAGAGCCGTGAGCTGCTGTGTTTAACTCCAGCTGTCCCAGCAAGGGAGACAACTGCAGCAACATCCACTGACCAAGCTGACAAGCCCTGGCAGAAAAGATCCCCACAAGAAAAACACTGGCTCAGGCAGGCTGGTCAAAAAAAAATAGTTTTGCCATTGTCTTGCAGCTCGCAGATCAAGTGGTTTAGTTTTCCAGTAATGTCAGTCAAGAATGCAAGTTCAGATTCACAATGTTCATATTCACCATATTCAACAGACATCTCCTCCAATAGCACCTTAAAAATCCTGTGCTGTTTTGCTTTGCAGCTGAGGTTGTTTACGATTTTCAGAATAAGAGTCATTATATGTCCAGAGCCAATCACTTCTGCACATAAGGCCTGCTGGTGAATGACGCAGCAGTAATGCAGACATTTTGGAAAGTCTGGGTCAGCTTTACAGTGAGTGATGAAACCTGTTTGTCTATTGATCATAGCAGGAGTCCCATCTGCAGTCACTGCTACCAGCTTTTCTAATTGTACCTTTTTCTGCACAAAAACTCCTTCACCGTGTTATACATTTCAACTCCTCTTGTAGTTGTCTGTTAGGGCAGATGTGTCAGGAGTTCTTCTCTTGTGGAAACCAAAAGCTATGCTGTACTGTTGCCGTCCACAGACTCATTACACTGGACGTTAACCACCTGCACTTTGCAAGATCCCGGTCCAGCTAATTGGCCAAGTTATCAGACATAGCTGACACTCATCTAGACATTGTAGTGGAAATTGAATGAGTTCTATTGTTCTCATCCTTAGGGACAGTGATAGCAATTATCATCATTGCTTGAATTTTTTTCATGCTATATGCAAAAGTCTTTGTCCCTTAAGGCAACAGATTACAGCCCCCCCCCCCCCCCCCCCCCCCCCAGGCTGCTGTCGTATTAACAATAGCTTGGAGCTCCAGAATGGACAAGAAAAAACGACGAGAATGGCTCGAGCAGGGCGTTGCTCACGGGGCGGTCGCTCGTGCCGTGCGGTCGCACGTGCTCGGGCCCGCTAAATGCTACTTGTAGCTTTAATTATTATTATTATTATTATTCTTCCGACTTTTCCGTCGCCTTTTTGAGGCCTTTAACATACCCCAAAACTCACCAAATTTTGTATACACATCAGGAGTCGCGAAAAATTTCATATTTTCTAGGAGAACGGCATAGGTAAACAAAAATGGCTCGATAGCGCCACCTGCAAAATTTGTTTTCGCGAGCACCTCCATATGCTTTATAGTACAAACCTGATTTTAACAGGGCATGTTCATCGGATAGAAACCTACAAAAAAGTCTCTTGGGACCAAGCTGTCAGTCGCACAGGAAGTCTGATATTTTGATGACAATATGTCATTTTTGCTGTATTTTGGTCATTTGCAGGCCTCGCTCTAGAACGAACTCCTCCTAGAGATTTGAGAGTAATGACTCCAAACTTTGGTTTTGTAAACTAGACACATGTCCGATGTTAAATTGCAAAGCTTTTAAGTTTTTATGGATGTTTGTGACCATGGCGGCGCGTCAAAATTGGAGGTCGTTTCGAAAACACGCCATGAAAAGAAAAATGGCCATTACTCAGCCATGCATAATCCAATCTGATCCAAAATTGATGTGCATGATTGTAGTCTGACTCTGAACACATCTGCAGTGAAAAAATCTGGAAAAAGTGTAGCGCCACCTGCTGGCAAGAGGAAATGACATGTTTTACTTGGAGCATCACTACTCCGAGTAGGATGAGCCGACACACCTGAAAATGACGTCCACCTGTTGAAAAGCCATTGAAGTTTACTCTGACAAAAAACCATAACTTTCAATGCGGGGGTGTGGTCGTGACAGAGCTGCAAAGTTGGGCATCTCGCTATGCACACAAAAGTTGCTCTCACGTGCACATTCCTTGTCCAATCTCACTGAAATTCAATGGATATGAAGAAGCTTCTATTCTGAACCCATGGATATGACAATCTTGGACGAGCTCTATAGCGCCACCTAGTTATTGCATTGGGCACATTCTGCCCTGTATTTTCTCTTTGCTTTGTCCGATGTGCATGAAATTAAAACTGGAGATACTCAGAAGGGTCCTCTCTCATCATGTAAAGTTTCATGGGTGTACACCTGACGGTGCCTGCGTAACAGGAAGTGGTCGATTATGTGCACCCAAATAATAGAAATTTATTATAAATCAGCCGTTTGTCTCAGGAAGCTGAGATTTCAGAATTAGATGCCTTTAATAACCTCCAGCTTTGATATGTAACACTATAGGGTCTACGAGAAACTTCATCACTTGATTTTTTTAATGAAATTTTGGACTGAACAAAGATTTTTAGCATAAATTCTGTTTAGGTTATCAGCACCAGGAATTCAACTTTCATAGGCATTTATGTGCTACTGCTTCCTAAAAAAATTCAGAATGATTGAAGTTACAGGTGACATCTTAGAGAGCATTACATCCAAAAAGGTCCGAAAACGTCTTTTTAGGCAAAACTACAAACACCTATTTTTTTTCATAACTTAATCATCATATATCAACACCATTTATTTTTTTAAATGTAGGGATCTGTGTTTGCTGCCTTCCATATTTTTTTCAGAAGTCCAGGTGAAACAGATGATTTTAAAAAAATCCTGATTCATCCCAAAACCTGTGCTTTTTCCGTCTGGACTCCAAACAAGTGTGTTTTAAAATTACTTATGCTTCAAATATCCACACCAAGTTTCACACGCATATAGCTGAACATGTCTAAATGCTTCTTGAATATTCTTTACAGATATAAAATGAACTGGTCAACTGTAGGATGTCATTTCCTCTTACATGCTTAAGTCTTTTCCTCATGCTGCAGCCTGCTCCTCAATCATCCCTGTTGCTGGAGTCAAATTTCCCCCCCCCCCCCCCCCCCACACACACACACACACCAGCTGCCAGTTCATATGCTAACTAACCCAGCAGTGAGGTGACAAGAGTTTAGACACAAGAGGGAGGGCAGACTGCTTTTTCATTTGTTTTGTATGTCTTTCATAGATTTTTATGAATAATCATTGCTTTTCTAGTCATGTAAAATGCAATTAACCTAATATTTTATCTTTTTTTTTTACAAACAAAACATATGAATGTGCTCCAAAACAAAACCCAACTCTCAGTACAGTTCTACAGATGTAACATAAGACTTAGACAGTAAATGTCTCTTTTATCCTTTTTTAATCAATGCTGCAACTTCTTTTCCTTAATATAAATCCAATGAAATTAAACTACAAAACCAAAAAACACAACGTATAGCAAATTTCTCTAAATAAATTATGTGTATATACAATATGTAGCACTTTTAAACAAAATAATAACAAATCCTTCCAATACAAGCACAGAAAAATGGAACACAAAATTTAAAACCCAAATTTGAAATGGCAATTTTAAAAAGATAATTTTTTCAGCCTGCTAAAAGTGCACAATTGTAAAAGCTCTTTTATATAGACAACTGTTTGGTTGCTTAGAGCTCTAAATATAAAAACAATGCCTTTATGGACGTGGCACGGATGGCACGGATGTTCAGCAGGGTAAACCCCAGGAAAGCGGCGGGACCTGATGGAGTTCCCGGAAAGGTTCTGCGGGCCTGCGCCGATCAACTCTCCCAGGTCTTCACAAAAATCTTCAACCTGTCGCTAGCTCAGGCTTTCATCCCTGCTTGCCTGAAGTCATCCACTATCATCCCGATACCCAAAAAGTCCTCATCCACAGCCTTCCTCACGGACTTCCGCCCAGTTGCACTCACTGCTGTCATCACAAAGTGTCTGGAGCGGCTGCTCCTGGGACACATCAAAGACTCCCTCCCTCCAATCTTCGTCCCCCACCAGTTTGCAGAACAGAACAGATCCACCCCCACTCTACATCGATGGAAACTGTGTGGAGAGGGTCCACAGCTTCACCCTCCTGGGCACCACCATCTCTGCTGACCTCACATGGTCTAACAACACCATGACTGTCATCAGGAAGGCCCAGCAACGCCTGCACTTCCTGAGAAAACTTAGGAGGAACGACGTCAGCCAGGAGCTGCTGGTAACGTTCTTCCGCTCAACCATTGAGAGCATTCTGTCCTATGGCATCACAGTGTGGTTTTCCCACTGCACTGAAGCAGAACGGCAGAGTCTCCAGAGAGTGGTAAAGACAGCGCAGAGGATCATCGGCTGCCCCCTCCCCTCACTGAAGGACATTTACCAGTCTCGCTGCCTCAGCAGAGTGACTAGCATCACCACTAACTCCACCCATTCTGCTTTCCCTCTGTTTGAACTGCTGCCCTCTGGAAGGAGGTACAGGTCCATCAGAACCAGGACAAACAGACTAAGAAACAGCTTTTTTCCACAGGCAATTATCATACGGAATGCACATACGTCCACCAACCACACCTCACTCTAATTTTACTACAATGCGTGCAATATCCTGACTGTCTAACCGGGTCACTGTGCAATAACTTGATATTTATTAAGCTGTGCTCACAGCAACTCATGTAATTCCATTCTATTTTATTCACAAATATTTAATATTTAACAGTTTCTGTCCATATTGTTCATTTTTTGTTAAGAGTTGTAAATACAGTATTTCTTTTTCTATTCTATTTTTATTTTTATTTTATGTAACTCCTTCACTCCAAGGCTGCTGCAATTTCATTGTATCCCCATGTACAATGACAATAAACGATTCTGATTCTGATTATATCACTTAGACACAGATGGAGAACCATATCAACTGGATTGGTAACAGCAACAACCACCGACCAAGCCGGCAAGCCCTGGCAGAAAAGATCCCCACAAGAAACACTGCAGGCTGTTCCATAAAAAATATAGTTTTACCATTGCCTTGCAGATCACAGTTGAAGTGGTTTAGTTTTCCTAAAAAAATTCAGAATGATTGAAGTTACAGGTGAACTTTTAGACAACATTTGATCCAAAAAGGTCCGAAAACGTCTTTTTAGGCAAAACTGCAAACACCTATTTTTTTGCATAACTTATCTTTCAAATATCAGCACAAAAAAATTAAAAACGGTAGGGATCTGTGTTTGCTGCCTTCCATATTTTTTTCAGACTTAAAAGTGTAACAGATGATTTATAAAAAATCCTTTTTCATCCAAAAACCTGTGTTAAATCTGTCTAGACTTAGTATTAAAAACTCTCCAAGATGAATGTGCCTGACTCCACCTGCAGGTGGATCACAGACTTCCTGACGGACAGACAGCAGTATGTGAGGCTGGGGAAGCTCGTCTCAGATACTCGGACCACAAGCACCGGATCCCCCCAGGGCTGTGTCCTTTCACCCCTGTTACTCTCCCTGTACACAAACAGCTGCACAGCTGGTCACCTGTCTGTCAAACTCCTGAAGTTTGCTGACGACACCACACTCATCGGCCTCATCTCTGACGGAGATGAGTCGGCCTACAGGAGTGAAATAGCCAGGCTGGTGTCATAGTGCAGCGCTAACAACCTGGAGCTTAATGCTCTGAAGACAGTGGAGATGACAGTGGACTTCAGGAAGGCCCCAGCCCCCCTCCCCCCTGTCATCCTCTGTGACTCCCCGGTGACCTCTGTGGAGTCCTTCTGCTTCCTGGGAACCATCATCAGCCAGGACCTCAAGTGGGAGCAGAACATCAGCTCCATCACTAAGAAGGTCCAGCAGAGGATGTACTTCCTGAGGCAGCTGAAGAAGTTTCACCTCCCTGAAAAGATGCTGGTAGACTTTTACACCGCCATCATCGAATCCACCCTCACGTCCTCCATCACAGTCTGGTTCGCTGCGGCCACGGCCAGAGACAAGGCCAAGCTGCAACGCGTCATCCACTCAGCAGAGAAGGTGATCGGCTGCCACCTCCCGTCTCTCCAGGAGCTGCACATCTCCAGGACCTGGAGGCGGGCAGCCAGGATTGTAGCCAACCCCTCTCATCCAGGACATAATCTCTTTCGGCCCCTCCCTTCTGGCAAGAGGCTCCGGTCCATCAGGACCAGGACCTCGCGCCACAAGAACAGCTTCTTCCCCACTGCAGTCAGCCTGCTGAACAGTACCCCAACTCCCCTTGGTGACCCCCCCTCCCCCCCCCGCCCACCAAAGGACTGTCGGTGCCACTTACAGGCCCCACCATCCCAGCCCATCTGTGCTCCCACTTTAAGTCACCTTACTCTACTGTATATAGTGTGTTGTTGTTGTTAACTTAATTTTTAACTTATTCTTAATTGCACTATACACCAAGTCAAATTCCTCGTTTTGTAAAGTGCGCTCTACTGAACCTGGCAATAAAACTTTTTCTGATTTCTGATTCTATTAATCATTGTTTTTTATTCATTCAAAATGCAATTAAATCAATATTTTATCTTTTTTCTTTTCCTTTTTCTTTTTTTTTATCTCTTATATCCTTTTTTATAATCAATGTTTGAACTTCTTTTCCTTTCTATTGTCATGGTTTCAGTTTGTTGTCTTTTTTTTCGCTTTAGTTCTTGTTCTGTCTTGTTTGGTTCTGTTTCCTGTTTTATTTTGAAAGGTTTCCTGTCTTGTCATGTTTTTGAGTTTTACTTCCTTTGGTCCCCATCTGCCCTAATCGTGTTCACCTGTGTCTTGTCTGCCCTGTCTGTATATAAGTCTTGTCTCTGCCTTCCTCCTGTGCTGGTCCATTAACTTCTGCTCATGTTGATCACGTCTTCTTGTCTGGCGTCCATGTCCCTTGCCATGCCACAGTAAGTTTTTGTTTTTAGTTTTGTCATCCTGCTCTGCAGCGCTTTTTGTTAGTTAAATAAACCCACTTGCCCTGAACCCGTTTGCCTCCCGTCTCTGCGCCTGGGTCCTACCTGCTGTCGAGCCTCCCCCCCACACGACATCTATACATCCAATGAAATTAAACTACAAATCAACAAACACAACTGATAACAAATGTCTCTAAAAAATGATGTGTATATTTGCAGAACCTTAAAAACACCAAACAAATAACAAATGCTTCCCAAATAAAGCACAAAAAATGGAAAACAAAATGTAAAACCCAAGTTAGAAATTGCAATTTGAAAAGATACTTTTTTCAGCAGCTTTTCAAAATCAATCACCAATTCTACTCTTCTATGGATGAAACAAAGAACTCCAGAACAATGAAGCCATTTCTCTAAGTCTCTCTCACCTTCAGTTTTAAACAAGGTCTGTGAAAATCCACCATACATTGGTCACATGAACTCAGAGACCTGCTAAAAGTGCACAATTGTAAAAGCTCTTTTATATAGACAACTGTTTGTTTGCTTAGAGCTGTAAATATAAAAAAAAATGCTTTTCTATCACCTAGACACAGATGGAGAACCATATCAACTGGATTAATAACAGGGTGGCATGTTTAGACAACATGAAGCTGTCCATCACATTTTTGACCTAAACATGTAAACACATCCTTGGCTCTGCGGTTAGGAAATGGTATTTGGGAATCTCTTTATACCAGGAGCCAGCCTGGCCATTGGAACATCGCCACAGTGCCCATCCAGACTGGGACAGCAACGGGGTCCACTTCAGAGCCGTGAGCTGCTGTGTTTAACTCCAGCTGTCCCAGCAAGGGAGACAACTGCAGCAACATCCACTGACCAAGCTGACAAGCCCTGGCAGAAAAGATCCCCACAAGAAAAACACTGGCTCAGGCAGGCTGGTCAAAAAAAAATAGTTTTGCCATTGTCTTGCAGCTCGCAGATCAAGTGGTTTAGTTTTCCAGTAATGTCAGTCAAGAATGCAAGTTCAGATTCACAATGTTCATATTCACCATATTCAACAGACATCTCCTCCAATAGCACCTTAAAAATCCTGTGCTGTTTTGCTTTGCAGCTGAGGTTGTTTACGATTTTCAGAATAAGAGTCATTATATGTCCAGAGCCAATCACTTCTGCACATAAGGCCTGCTGGTGAATGACGCAGCAGTAATGCAGACATTTTGGAAAGTCTGGGTCAGCTTTACAGTGAGTGATGAAACCTGTTTGTCTATTGATCATAGCAGGAGTCCCATCTGCAGTCACTGCTACCAGCTTTTCTAATTGTACCTTTTTCTGCACAAAAACTCCTTCACCGTGTTATACATTTCAACTCCTCTTGTAGTTGTCTGTTAGGGCAGATGTGTCAGGAGTTCTTCTCTTGTGGAAACCAAAAGCTATGCTGTACTGTTGCCGTCCACAGACTCATTACACTGGACGTTAACCACCTGCACTTTGCAAGATCCCGGTCCAGCTAATTGGCCAAGTTATCAGACATAGCTGACACTCATCTAGACATTGTAGTGGAAATTGAATGAGTTCTATTGTTCTCATCCTTAGGGACAGTGATAGCAATTATCATCATTGCTTGAATTTTTTTCATGCTATATGCAAAAGTCTTTGTCCCTTAAGGCAACAGATTACAGCCCCCCCCCCCCCCCAGGCTGCTGTCGTATTAACAATAGCTTGGAGCTCCAGAATGGACAAGAAAAAACGACGAGAATGGCTCGAGCAGGGCGTTGCTCACGGGGCGGTCGCTCGTGCCATGCGGTCGCACGTGCTCGGGCCCGCTAAATGCTACTTGTAGCTTTAATTATTATTATTTTTCTTCCGCCGGAAGAATCGCATTTTTGAGGCCTTTAACATACCCCAAAACTCACCAAATTTGGCACACACATCAGGAGTCGCGAAAAATTTCATATTTTATGAGAAATTGGCATGGGCGCGCAAAAACGGCTCGACAGCGCCACCTACAATGACTTTTGTCCCGACGCCCCGCATACGCTTTAACGTACAAGCTTGATTTTTTCAGGGCATGTTCATCAGATGGAAACCTACAAAAAAGTCTGTAGGTACCAAGCTGTCAGTTGCACAGGAAGTCTGCTATATTGATGTCAATATGTCATTTTTGCTCTATTTTGGACATTTGCAGGCCTCCTTCTAGAACGAACTCCTCCTAGAGATTTGTGAATAATGACTCCAAACTTTGGTTTTGTAAAATAAACACATGTCCGATGTTAAATTGCGAAGCTTTTAAGTTTTTACGGTTGTTTGTGACCGTGGCGGCGCGTAGAAATTCGACGTTGTTTCGAAAACACGCCATGAAAAGAAAAATGGCCATTACTCAGCCATGCATAATCCAATCTGATCCAAAATTGATGTGCATGATTGTAGTCTGACTCTGAACACATCTGCAGTGAAAAAATCTGGAAAAAGTGTAGCGCCACCTGCTGGCAAGAGGAAATGACATGTTTTACTTGGAGCATCACTACTCCGAGTAGGATGAGCCGACACACCTGAAAATGACGTCCACCTGTTGAAAAGCCATTGAAGTTTACTCTGACAAAAAACCATAACTTTCAATGCGGGGGTGTGGTCGTGACAGAGCGGCAAAGTTGGGCATCTCGCTATGCACACAAAAGTTGCTCTCACGTGCACATTCCTTGTCCAATCTCACTGAAATTCAATGGATATGATGAAGCTTCTATTCTGAACCCATGGATATGACAATCTTGGACGAGATCTATAGCGCCACCTAGTTATTGCATTGGGCACATTCTGCCCTGTATTTTCTCTTTGCTTTGTCCGATGTGCATGAAATTAAAACTGGAGATACTCAGAAGGGTCCTCTCTCATCATGTAAAGTTTCATGGGTGTACACCTGACGGTGCCTGCGTAACAGGAAGTGGTCGATTATGTGCACCCAAATAATAGAAATTTATTATAAATCAGCCGTTTGTCTCAGGAAGCTGAGATTTCAGAATTAGATGCCTTTAATAACCTCCAGCTTTGATATGTAACACTATAGGGTCTACGAGAAACTTCATCACTTGATTTTTTTAATGAAATTTTGGACTGAACAAAGATTTTTAGCATAAATTCTGTTTAGGTTATCAGCACCAAGAATTCAACTTTCATAGGCATTTATGTGCTACTGCTTCCTAAAAAAATTCAGAATTATTGAAGTTACAGGTGACATCTTAGAGAGCATTACATCCAAAAAGGTCCGAAAACGTCTTTTTAGGCAAAACTACAAACACCTATTTTTTTTCATAACTTAATCATCATATATCAACACCATTTATTTTTTTAAATGTAGGGATCTGTGTTTGCTGCCTTCCATATTTTTTTCAGAAGTCCAGGTGAAACAGATGATTTTAAAAAAATTCTGATTCATCCCAAAACCTGTGCTTTTTCCGTCTGGACTCCAAACAAGTGTGTTTTAAAATTACTTATGCTTCAAATATCCACACCAAGTTTCACACGCATATAGCTGAACATGTCTAAATGCTTCTTGAATATTCTTTACAGATATAAAATGAACTGGTCAACTGTAGGATGTCATTTCCTCTTACATGCTTAAGTCTTTTCCTCATGCTGCAGCCTGCTCCTCAATCATCCCTGTTGCTGGAGTCAAATTTCACCCCCCCCCCCCCCCCACACACACACACACACACCAGCTGCCAGTTCATATGCTAACTAACCCTGAAGTGAGGTGACAAGAGTTTAGACACAAGAGGGAGGGCAGACTGCTTTTTCATTTGTTTTGTATGTCTTTCATAGATTTTTATGAATAATCATTGCTTTTCTAGTCATGTAAAATGCAATTAACCTAATATTTTATCTTTTTTTTTTACAAACAAAACATATGAATGTGCTCCAAAACAAAACCCAACTCTCAGTACAGTTCTACAGATGTAACATAAGACTTAGACAGTAAATGTCTCTTTTATCCTTTTTTAATCAATGCTGCAACTTATTTTCCTTAATATAAATCCAATGAAATTAAACTACAAAACCAAAAAACACAACGTATAGCAAATTTCTCTAAATAAATTATGTGTATATACAATATGTAGCACTTTTAAACAAAATAATAACAAATCCTTCCAATACAAGCACAGAAAAATGGAACACAAAATTTAAAACCCACATTTGAAATGGCAATTTTAAAAAGATAATTTTTTCAGCCTGCTAAAAGTGCACAATTGTAAAAGCTCTTTTATATAGACAACTGTTTGGTTGCTTAGAGCTCTAAATATAAAAACAATGCCTTTATGGACGTGGCACGGATGGCACGGATGTTCAGCAGGGTAAACCCCAGGAAAGCGGCGGGACCTGATGGAGTTCCCGGAAAGGTTCTGCGGGCCTGCGCCGATCAACTCTCCCAGGTCTTCACAAAAATCTTCAACCTGTCGCTAGCTCAGGCTTTCATCCCTGCTTGCCTGAAGTCATCCACTATCATCCCGATACCCAAAAAGTCCTCATCCACAGCCTTCCTCACGGACTTCCGCCCAGTTGCACTCACTGCTGTCATCACAAAGTGTCTGGAGCGGCTGCTCCTGGGACACATCAAAGACTCCCTCCCTCCAATCTTCGTCCCCCACCAGTTTGCTTACAAAGCAAACAGATCAACGGATGATGCCATTTCCATCACCCTCCACACTGCGCTGAGCCACCTGGAACACAGAGACACCTACGCCAGGATGCTCTTTGTGGACTATAGCTCAGCCTTTAACACAATCATTCCTGACATTCTGGTCAACAAACTGTCTGAACTAGGACTCCACCCACTCACCTGCTCGTGGATCAAGGACTTCCTGACAAACAGACCACAGACAGTCAAACTTGACCCCCACCTCTCCTCCACCCGGACGCTGAGCACAGGCTCCACACAGGGATGTGTGCTGAGTCCTCTGCTGTATACACTGTACACAGCAGACTGCAGACCAGCCCACACCAGCAACACCGTGGTGAAGTTTGCAGACGACACTACTGTGGTGGGGCTGATCTCTGGGGACGACGAGACGGCCTACAGAGACGAAGTCCTGAAACTCTCAAGGTGGTGTCAGGCTAATAACCTCATCCTGAACACCACCAAGACCAAGGAGATCATCCTGGACTTCAGAAAAAACAGAACAGATCCACCCCCACTCTACATCGATGGAAACTGTGTGGAGAGGGTCCACAGCTTCACCCTCCTGGGCACCACCATCTCTGCTGACCTCACATGGTCTAACAACACCATGACTGTCATCAGGAAGGCCCAGCAACGCCTGCACTTCCTGAGAAAACTTAGGAGGAACGACGTCAGCCAGGAGCTGCTGGTAACGTTCTACCGCTCAACCATTGAGACTATTCTGTCCTATGGCATCACAGTGTGGTTTTCCCACTGCACTGAAGCAGAACGGCAGAGTCTCCAGAGAGTGGTAAAGACAGCGCAGAGGATCATCGGCTGCCCCCTCCCCTCACTGAAGGACATTTACCAGTCTCGCTGCCTCAGCAGAGTGACTAGCATCACCACTAACTCCACCCATTCTGCTTTCCCTCTGTTTGAACTGCTGCCCTCTGGAAGGAGGTACAGGTCCATCAGAACCAGGACAAACAGACTAAGAAACAGCTTTTTTCCACAGGCAATTATCATACGGAATGCACATACGTCCACCAACCACACCTCACTCTAATTTTACTACAATGCGTGCAATATCCTGACTGTCTAACCGGGTCACTGTGCAATAACTTGATATTTATTAAGCTGTGCTCACAGCAACTCATGTAATTCCATTCTATTTTATTCACAAATATTTAATATTTAACAGTTTCTGTCCATATTGTTCATTTTTTGTTAAGAGTTGTAAATACAGTATTTCTTTTTCTATTCTATTTTTATTTTTATTTTATGTAACTCCTTCACTCCAAGGCTGCTGCAATTTCATTGTATCCCCATGTACAATGACAATAAACGATTCTGATTCTGATTATATCACTTAGACACAGATGGAGAACCATATCAACTGGATTGGTAACAGCAACAACCACCGACCAAGCCGGCAAGCCCTGGCAGAAAAGATCCCCACAAGAAACACTGCAGGCTGTTCCATAAAAAATATAGTTTTACCATTGCCTTGCAGATCACAGTTGAAGTGGTTTAGTTTTCCTAAAAAAATTCAGAATGATTGAAGTTACAGGTGAACTTTTAGACAACATTTGATCCAAAAAGGTCCGAAAACGTCTTTTTAGGCAAAACTGCAAACACCTATTTTTTTGCATAACTTATCTTTCAAATATCAGCACAAAAAAATTAAAAACGGTAGGGATCTGTGTTTGCTGCCTTCCATATTTTTTTCAGACTTAAAAGTGTAACAGATGATTTATAAAAAATCCTTTTTCATCCAAAAACCTGTGTTAAATCTGTCTAGACTTAGTATTAAAAACTCTCCAAGATGAATGTGCCTGACTCCACCTGCAGGTGGATCACAGACTTCCTGACGGACAGACAGCAGTATGTGAGGCTGGGGAAGCTCGTCTCAGATACTCGGACCACAAGCACCGGATCCCCCCAGGGCTGTGTCCTTTCACCCCTGTTACTCTCCCTGTACACAAACAGCTGCACAGCTGGTCACCTGTCTGTCAAACTCCTGAAGTTTGCTGACGACACCACACTCATCGGCCTCATCTCTGACGGAGATGAGTCGGCCTACAGGAGTGAAATAGCCAGGCTGGTGTCATAGTGCAGCGCTAACAACCTGGAGCTTAATGCTCTGAAGACAGTGGAGATGACAGTGGACTTCAGGAAGGCCCCAGCCCCCCTCCCCCCTGTCATCCTCTGTGACTCCCCGGTGACCTCTGTGGAGTCCTTCTGCTTCCTGGGAACCATCATCAGCCAGGACCTCAAGTGGGAGCAGAACATCAGCTCCATCACTAAGAAGGTCCAGCAGAGGATGTACTTCCTGAGGCAGCTGAAGAAGTTTCACCTCCCTGAAAAGATGTTGGTAGACTTTTACACCGCCATCATCGAATCCACCCTCACGTCCTCCATCACAGTCTGGTTCGCTGCGGCCACGGCCAGAGACAAGGCCAAGCTGCAACGCGTCATCCACTCAGCAGAGAAGGTGATCGGCTGCCACCTCCCGTCTCTCCAGGAGCTGCACATCTCCAGGACCTGGAGGCGGGCAGCCAGGATTGTAGCCAACCCCTCTCATCCAGGACATAATCTCTTTCGGCCCCTCCCTCCTGGCAAGAGGCTCCGGTCCATCAGGACCAGGACCTCGCGCCACAAGAACAGCTTCTTCCCCACTGCAGTCAGCCTGCTGAACAGTACCCCAACTCCCCCAGGTGACCCCCCCTCCCCCACCCCCCCCCCGCCCACCAAAGGACTGTCGGTGCCACTTACAGGCCCCACCATCCCAGCCCATCTGTGCTCCCACTTTAATTCACCTTACTCTACTGTATATAGTGTGTTGTTGTTGTTAACTTAATTTTTAACTTATTCTTAATTGCACTATACACCAAGTCAAATTCCTCGTTTTGTAAAGTGCGCTCTACTGAACCTGGCAATAAAACTTTTTCTGATTTCTGATTCTATTAATCATTGTTTTTTATTCATTCAAAATGCAATTAAATCAATATTTTATCTTTTTTCTTTTCCTTTTTCTTTTTTTTTTATCTCTTATATCCTTTTTTATAATCAATGTTTGAACTTCTTTTCCTTTCTATTGTCATGGTTTCAGTTTGTTGTCTTTTTTTTTGCTTTAGTTCTTGTTCTGTCTTGTTTGGTTCTGTTTCCTGTTTTATTTTGAAAGGTTTCCTGTCTTGTCATGTTTCTTGAGTTTTACTTCCTTTGGTCCCCATCTGCCCTAATCGTGTTCACCTGTGTCTTGTCTGCCCTGTCTGTATATAAGTCTTGTCTCTGCCTTCCTCCTGTGCTGGTCCATTAACTTCTGCTCATGTTGATCACGTCTTCTTGTCTGGCGTCCATGTCCCTTGCCATGCCACAGTAAGTTTTTGTTTTTAGTTTTGTCATCCTGCTCTGCAGCACTTTTTGTTAGTTAAATAAACCCACTTGCCCTGAACCCGTTTGCCTCCCGTCTCTGCGCCTGGGTCCTACCTGCTCTCGAGCCTCCCCCCCACACGACATCTATACATCCAATGAAATTAAACTACAAATCAACAAACACAACTGATAACAAATGTCTCTAAAAAATGATGTGTATATTTGCAGAACCTTAAAAACACCAAACAAATAACAAATGCTTCCCAATTAAAGCACAAAAAATGGAACACAAAATGTAAAACCCAAGTTAGAAATTGCAATTTGAAAAAGATACTTTTTTCAGCAGCTTTTCAAAATCAATCACCAATTCTACTCTTCTGTGGATGAAACAAAGAACTCCAGAACAATGAAGCCATTTCTCTAAGTCTCTCTCACCTTCAGTTTTAAACAAGGTCTGTGAAAATCCACCATACATTGGTCACATGAACTCAGAGACCTGCTAAAAGTGCAGAATTGTAAAAGCTCTTTTATATAGACAACTGTTTGTTTGCTTAGAGCTCTAAATATAAAAAAAATGCTTTTCTATCACCTAGACACAGATGGAGAACCATATCAACTGGATTAATAACAGGGTGGCATGTTTAGACAACATGAAGCTGTCCATCACATTTTTGACCTAAACATGTAAACACATCCTTGGCTCTGCGGTTAGGAAATGGTATTTGGGAATCTCTTTATACCAGGAGCCAGCCTGGCCATTGGAACATCGCCACAGTGCCCATCCAGACTGGGACAGCAACGGGGTCCACTTCAGAGCCGTGAGCTGCTGTGTTTAACTCCAGCTGTCCCAGCAAGGGAGACAACTGCAGCAACATCCACTGACCAAGCTGACAAGCCCTGGCAGAAAAGATCCCCACAAGAAAAACACTGGCTAAGGCAGGCTGGTCAAAAAAAAAATAGTTTTGCCATTGTCTTGCAGCTCGCAGATCAAGTGGTTTAGTTTTCCAGTAATGTCAGTCAAGAATGCAAGTTCAGATTCACAATGTTCATATTCACCATATTCAACAGACATCTCCTCCAATAGCACCTTAAAAATCCTGTGCTGTTTTGCTTTGCAGCTGAGGTTGTTTACGATTTTCAGAATAAGAGTCATTATATGTCCAGAGCCAATCACTTCTGCACATAAGGCCTGCTGGTGAATGACGCAGCAGTAATGCAGACATTTTGGAAAGTCTGGGTCAGCTTTACAGTGAGTGATGAAACCTGTTTGTCTATTGATCATAGCAGGAGTCCCATCTGCAGTCACTGCTACCAGCTTTTCTAATTGTACCTTTTTCTGCACAAAAACTCCTTCACCGTGTTATACATTTCAACTCCTCTTGTAGTTGTCTGTTAGGGCAGATGTGTCAGGAGTTCTTCTCTTGTGGAAACCAAAAGCTATGCTGTACTGTTGCCGTCCACAGACTCATCACACTGGACGTTAACCACCTGCACTTTGCAAGATCCCGGTCCAGCTAATTGGCCAAGTTATCAGACATAGCTGACACTCATCTAGACATTGTAGTGGAAATTGAATGAGTTCTATTGTTCTCATCCTTAGGGACAGTGATAGCAATTATCATCATTGCTTGAATTTTTTTCATGCTATATGCAAAAGTCTTTGTCCCTTAAGGCAACAGATTACAGCCCCCCCCCCCCCCCCCCCCCCCCCCCGGCTGCTGTCGTATTAACAATAGCTTGGAGCTCCAGAATGGACAAGAAAAAACGACGAGAATGGCTCGAGCAGGGCGTTGCTCACGGGGCGGTCGCTCGTGCCGTGCGGTCGCACGTGCTCGGGCCCGCTAAATGCTACTTGTAGCTTTAATTATTATTATTATTTTTCTTCTGCCGGAAGAATCGCATTTTTGAGGCCTTTAACATACCCCAAAACTCACCAAATTTGGCACACACATCAGGAGTCGTGAAAAATTTCGTATTTTATGGGAAATTGGCATGGGTGCGCAAAAATGGCTCGACAGCGCCACCTACAGTGACTTTTGTCCCGACGCCCCGCATACGCTTTAACGTACAAGCTTGATTTTTACAGGGCATGTTCTTCAGATGGAGACCTACAAAAAAGTCTGAAAGGACCCACCTGTCACTCGCACAGGAAGTCTGATATATTGAGGTCAATATGTCATTTTTGCTCTATTTTGGACATTTGCAGGCCTCCTTCTAGAACGAACTCCTCCTAGAGATTTGTGAATAATGACTCCAAACTTTGGTTTTGTAAACTATACACATGTCCGATGTTAAATTGCAAAGCTTTTAAGTTTTTACAGAAGTTTGTGGCCGTGGCGGCGCGTAGAAATTTGACGTTGTTTCGAAAACACGCCATGAAAAGAAAAATGGCCATAACTCAGCCATGCATATTCCAATCTGATCCAAAATTGATATGCATGATTGTAGTCTGACTCTGAACACATCTGCAGTGAAAGAATCTGGAAAAAGTGTAGCGCCACCTGCTGGCAAGAGGAAATGACATGTTTTACTTGGAGCATCACTACTCCGAGTAGGATGAGCCGACACACCTGAAAATGACGTCCACCTGTTGAAAAGCCATTGAAGTTTACTCTGACAAAAAACCATAACTTTCAATGCGGGGGTGTGGTCGTGACAGAGCGGCAAAGTTGGGCATCTCGCTATGCACACAAAAGTTGCTCTCACGTGCACATTCCTTGTCCAATCTCACTGAAATTCAATGGATATGATGAAGCTTCTATTCTGAACCCATGGATATGACAATCTTGGACGAGCTCTATAGCGCCACCTAGTTATTGCATTGGGCACATTCTGCCCATTTTTATCTAATTGCTTTGTCCGATGTGCATGAAATTAAAACTGGAGATACTCAGAAGGGTCCTCTCTCATAATCTGAAGTTTCATGGGTGTACACCTGACGGTGCCTGCGTAACAGGAAGTGGTCGATTATGTGCACCCAAATAATAGAAATTTATTATAAATCAGCCGTTTGTCTCAGGAAGCTGAGATTTCAGAATTAGATGCCTTTAATAACCTCCAGCTTTGATATGTAACACAATAGGGTCTATGAGAAACTTCATACCTCTTTTTTTCCTATGCAATTTTGGACTGAACAAAGATTTTTAGCATAAATTCTGTTTAGGTTATCAGCACCAAAGACTAGACTTTAATAGGCATTTATGTGCTACTGCTTCCTAAAAAAATTCAGAATGATTGAAGTTACAGGTGACATCTTAGAGAGCATTACATCCAAAAAGGTCCGAAAACGTCTTTTTAGGCAAAACTACAAACACCTATTTTTTTTCATAACTTAATCATCATATATCAACACCATTTATTTTTTTAAATGTAGGGATCTGTGTTTGCTGCCTTCCATATTTTTTTCAGAAGTCCAGGTGAAACAGATGATTTTAAAAAAATCCTGATTCATCCCAAAACCTGTGCTTTTTCCGTCTGGACTCCAAACAAGTGTGTTTTAAAATTACTTATGCTTCAAATATCCACACCAAGTTTCACACGCATATAGCTGAACTTGTCTAAATGCTTCTTGAATATTCTTTACAGATATAAAATGAACTGGTCAACTGTAGGATGTCATTTCCTCTTACATGCTTAAGTCTTTTCCTCATGCTGCAGCCTGCTCCTCAATCATCCCTGTTGCTGGAGTCAAATTTCACCCCCCCCCCCCCCCCCCACACACACACACACCAGCTGCCAGTTCATATGCTAACTAACCCAGAAGTGAGGTGACAAGAGTTTAGACACAAGAGGGAGGGCAGACTGCTTTTTCATTTGTTTTGTATGTCTTTCATAGATTTTTATGAATAATCATTGCTTTTCTAGTCATGTAAAATGCAATTAACCTAATATTTTATCTTTTTTTTTTACAAACAAAACATATGAATGTGCTCCAAAACAAAACCCAACTCTCAGTACAGTTCTACAGATGTAACATAAGACTTAGACAGTAAATGTCTCTTTTATCCTTTTTTAATCAATGCTGCAACTTCTTTTCCTTAATATAAATCCAATGAAATTAAACTACAAAACCAAAAAACACAACGTATAGCAAATTTCTCTAAATAAATTATGTGTATATACAATATGTAGCACTTTTAAACAAAATAATAACAAATCCTTCCAATACAAGCACAGAAAAATGGAACACAAAATTTAAAACCCAAATTTGAAATGGCAATTTTAAAAAGATAATTTTTTCAGCCTGCTAAAAGTGCACATTTGTAAAAGCTCTTTTATATAGACAACTGTTTGGTTGCTTAGAGCTCTAAATATAAAAACAATGCCTTTATGGACGTGGCACGGATGGCACGGATGTTCAGCAGGGTAAACCCCAGGAAAGCGGCGGGACCTGATGGAGTTCCCGGAAAGGTTCTGCGGGCCTGCGCCGATCAACTCTCCCAGGTCTTCACAAAAATCTTCAACCTGTCGCTAGCTCAGGCTTTCATCCCTGCTTGCCTGAAGTCATCCACTGTCATCCCGATACCCAAAAAGTCCTCATCCACAGCCTTCCTCACGGACTTCCGCCCAGTTGCACTCACTGCTGTCATCACAAAGTGTCTGGAGCGGCTGCTCCTGGGACACATCAAAGACTCCCTCCCTCCAATCTTCGTCCCCCACCAGTTTGCTTACAAAGCAAACAGATCAACGGATGATGCCATTTCCATCACCCTCCACACTGCGCTGAGCCACCTGGAACACAGAGACACCTACGCCAGGATGCTCTTTGTGGACTATAGCTCAGCCTTTAACACAATCATTCCTGACATTCTGGTCAACAAACTGTCTGAACTAGGACTCCACCCACTCACCTGCTCGTGGATCAAGGACTTCCTGACAAACAGACCACAGACAGTCAAACTTGACCCCCACCTCTCCTCCACCCGGACGCTGAGCACAGGCTCCACACAGGGATGTGTGCTGAGTCCTCTGCTGTATACACTGTACACAGCAGACTGCAGACCAGCCCACACCAGCAACACCGTGGTGAAGTTTGCAGACGACACTACTGTGGTGGGGCTGATCTCTGGGGACGACGAGACGGCCTACAGAGACGAAGTCCTGAAACTCTCAAGGTGGTGTCAGGCTAATAACCTCATCCTGAACACCACCAAGACCAAGGAGATCATCCTGGACTTCAGAAAAAACAGAACAGATCCACCCCCACTCTACATCGATGGAAACTGTGTGGAGAGGGTCCACAGCTTCACCCTCCTGGGCACCACCATCTCTGCTGACCTCACATGGTCTAACAACACCATGACTGTCATCAGGAAGGCCCAGCAACGCCTGCACTTCCTGAGAAAACTTAGGAGGAACGACGTCAGCCAGGAGCTGCTGGTAACGTTCTACCGCTCAACCATTGAGAGCATTCTGTCCTATGGCATCACAGTGTGGTTTTCCCACTGCACTGAAGCAGAACGGCAGAGTCTCCAGAGAGTGGTAAAGACAGCGCAGAGGATCATCGGCTGCCCCCTCCCCTCACTGAAGGACATTTACCAGTCTCGCTGCCTCAGCAGAGTGACTAGCATCACCACTAACTCCACCCATTCTGCTTTCCCTCTGTTTGAACTGCTGCCCTCTGGAAGGAGGTACAGGTCCATCAGAACCAGGACAAACAGACTAAGAAACAGCTTTTTTCCACAGGCAATTATCATACGGAATGCACATACGTCCACCAACCACACCTCACTCTAATTTTACTACAATGCGTGCAATATCCTGACTGTCTAACCGGGTCACTGTGCAATAACTTGATATTTATTAAGCTGTGCTCACAGCAACTCATGTAATTCCATTCTATTTTATTCACAAATATTTAATATTTAACAGTTTCTGAGACAAGGCCAAGCTGCAACGCGTCATCCACTCAGCAGAGAAGGTGATCGGCTGCCACCTCCCGTCTCTCCAGGAGCTGCACATCTCCAGGACCTGGAGGCGGGCAGCCAGGATTGTAGCCAACCCCTCTCATCCAGGACATAATCTCTTTCGGCCCCTCCCTTCTGGCAAGAGGCTCCGGTCCATCAGGACCTCGCGCCACAAGAACAGCTTCTTCCCCACTGCAGTCAGCCTGCTGAACAGTACCCCAACTCCCCCAGGTGACCCCCCCCCCCGCCCACCAAAGGACTGTCGGTGCCACTTACAGGCCCCACCATCCCAGCCCATCTGTGCTCCCACTTTAATTCACCTTACTCTACTGTATATAGTGTGTTGTTGTTGTTAACTTAATTTTTAACTTATTCTTAATTGCACTATACACCAAGTCAAATTCCTCGTTTTGTAAAGTGCGCTCTACTGAACCTGGCAATAAAACTTTTTCTGATTTCTGATTCTGATTCTGATTCTATTAATCATTGTTTTTTATTCATTCAAAATGCAATTAAATCAATATTTTATATTTTTTCTTTTCCTTTTTCTTTTTTTTTTATCTCTTATATCCTTTTTTATAATCAATGTTTGAACTTCTTTTCCTTTCTATTGTCATGGTTTCAGTTTGCTGTCTTGTTTTTCGCTTTAGTTCTTGTTCTGTCTTGTTTGGTTCTGTTTCCTGTTTTATTTTGAAAGGTTTCCTGTCTTGTCATGTTTCTTGAGTTTTACTTCCTTTGGTCCCCATCTGCCCTAATCGTGTTCACCTGTGTCTTGTCTGCCCTGTCTGTATATAAGTCTTGTCTCTGCCTTCCTCCTGTGCTGGTCCATTAACTTCTGCTCATGTTGATCACGTCTTCTTGTCTGGCGTCCATGTCCCTTGCCATGCCACAGTAAGTTTTTGTTTTTAGTTTTGTCATCCTGCTCTGCAGCGCTTTTTGTTAGTTAAATAAACCCACTTGCCCTGAACCCGTTTGCCTCCCGTCTCTGCGCCTGGGTCCTACCTGCTCTCGAGCCTCCCCCCCACACGACATCTATACATCCAATGAAATTAAACTACAAATCAACAAACACAACTGATAACAAATGTCTCTAAAAAATGATGTGTATATTTGCAGAACCTTAAAAACACCAAACAAATAACAAATGCTTCCCAAATAAAGCACAAAAAATGGAACACAAAATGTAAAACCCAAGTTAGAAATTGCAATTTGAAAAAGATACTTTTTCAGCAGCTTTTCAAAATCAATCACCAATTCTACTCTTCTGTGGATGAAACAAAGAACTCCAGAACAATGAAGCCATTTCTCTAAGTCTCTCTCACCTTCAGTTTTAAACAAGGTCTGTGAAAATCCACCATACATTGGTCACATGAACTCAGAGACCTGCTAAAAGTGCACAATTGTAAAAGCTCTTTTATATAGACAACTGTTTGTTTGCTTAGAGCTCTAAATATAAAAAAAAATGCTTTTCTATCACCTAGACACAGATGGAGAACCATATCAACTGGATTAATAACAGGGTGGCATGTTTAGGTTTAAACTTACATCAATAGACAACATAAAGATGTCCATCACATTTTTGACCTAAACATGTAAACACATCCTTGGCTCTGCGGTTAGGAAATGGTATTTGGGAATCTCTTTATACCAGGAGCTAGCCTGGCCATTGGAACATCGCCACAGTGCCCATCCAGACTGGGACAGCAACGGGGTCCACTTCAGAGCCGTGAGCTGCTGTGTTTAACTCCAGCTGTCCCAGCAAGGGAGACAACTGCAGCAACATCCACTGACCAAGCTGACAAGCCCTGGCAGAAAAGATCCCCACAAGAAAAACACTGGCTAAGGCAGGCTGGTCAAAAAAAAATAGTTTTGCCATTGTCTTGCAGCTCGCAGATCAAGTGGTTTAGTTTTCCAGTAATGTCAGTCAAGAATGCAAGTTCAGATTCACAATGTTCATATTCACCATATTCAACAGACATCTCCTCCAATAGCACCTTAAAAATCCTGTGCTGTTTTGCTTTGCAGCTGAGGTTGTTTACGATTTTCAGAATAAGAGTCATTATATGTCCAGAGCCAATCACTTCTGCACATAAGGCCTGCTGGTGAATGACGCAGCAGTAATGCAGACATTTTGGAAAGTCTGGGTCAGCTTTACAGTGAGTGATGAAACCTGTTTGTCTATTGATCATAGCAGGAGTCCCATCTGCAGTCACTGCTACCAGCTTTTCTAATTGTACCTTTTTCTGCACAAAAACTCCTTCACCGTGTTATACATTTCAACTCCTCTTGTAGTTGTCTGTTAGGGCAGATGTGTCAGGAGTTCTTCTCTTGTGGAAACCAAAAGCTATGCTGTACTGTTGCCGTCCACAGACTCATCACACTGGACGTTAACCACCTGCACTTTGCAAGATCCCGGTCCAGCTAATTGGCCAAGTTATCAGACATAGCTGACACTCATCTAGACATTGTAGTGGAAATTGAATGAGTTCTATTGTTCTCATCCTTAGGGACAGTGATAGCAATTATCATCATTGCTTGAATTTTTTTCATGCTATATGCAAAAGTCTTTGTCCCTTAAGGCAACAGATTACAGCCCCCCCCCCCCCCCCCCCCCAGGCTGCTGTCGTATTAACATTAGCTTGGAGCTCCAGAATGGACAAGAAAAGACGACGAGAATGGCTCGAGCAGGGCGTTGCTCACGGGGGGGGTCGCTCGTGCCATGCGGTCGCACGTGCTCGGGCCCGCTAAATGCTACTTGTAGCTTTAATTATTATTATTATTATTATTCTTCCGACTTTTCCGTCGCCTTTTTGAGGCCTTTAACATACCCCAAAACTCACCAAATTTTGTATACACATCAGGAGTCGCGAAAAATTTCATATTTTATAGGAGAACGGCATAGGTAAACAAAAATGGCTCGATAGCGCCACCTGCAAAATTTGTTTTCGCGAGCACCTCCATATGCTTTATAGTACAAACCTGATTTTAACAGGGCATGTTCATCGGATAGAAACCTACAAAAAAGTCTCTTGGGACCAAGCTGTCAGTCGCACAGGAAGTCTGATATTTTGATGACAATATGTCATTTTTGCTGTATTTTGGTCATTCGCAGGCCTCGCTCTAGAACGAACTCCTCCTAGAGATTTGAGAGTAATGACTCCAAACTTTGGTTTTGTAAACTATACACATGTCCGATGTTAAATTGCAAAGCTTTTAAGTTTTTATGGATGTTTGTGACCATGGCGGCGCGTCAAAATTGGAGGTCGTTTCGAAAACACGCCATGAAAAGAAAAATGGCCATTACTCAGCCATGCATAATCCAATCTGATCCAAAATTGATGTGCATGATTGTAGTCTGACTCTGAACACATCTGCAGTGAAAAAACCTGGAAAAAGTGTAGCGCCACCTGCTGGCAAGAGGAAATGACATGTTTTACTTGGAGCATCACTACTCCGAGTAGGATGAGCCGACACACCTGAAAATGACGTCCACCTGTTGAAAAGCCATTGAAGTTTACTCTGACAAAAAACCATAACTTTCAATGCGGGGGTGTGGTCGTGACAGAGCGGCAAAGTTGGGCATCTCGCTATGCACACAAAAGTTGCTCTCACGTGCACATTCCTTGTCCAATCTCACTGAAATTCAATGGATATGATGAAGCTTCTATTCTGAACCCATGGATATGACAATCTTGGACGAGCTCTATAGCGCCACCTAGTTATTGCATTGGGCACATTCTGCCCTGTATTTTCTCTTTGCTTTGTCCGATGTGCATGAAATTAAAACTGGAGATACTCAGAAGGGTCCTCTCTCATCATGTAAAGTTTCATGGGTGTACACCTGACGGTGCCTGCGTAACAGGAAGTGGTCGATTATGTGCACCCAAATAATAGAAATTTATTATAAATCAGCCGTTTGTCTCAGGAAGCTGAGATTTCAGAATTAGATGCCTTTAATAACCTCCAGCTTTGATATGTAACACTATAGGGTCTACGAGAAACTTCATCACTTGATTTTTTTAATGAAATTTTGGACTGAACAAAGATTTTTAGCATAAATTCTGTTTAGGTTATCAGCACCAAGAATTCAACTTTCATAGGCATTTATGTGCTACTGCTTCCTAAAAAAATTCAGAATGATTGAAGTTACAGGTGAACTTTTAGAGAACATTTCATCCAAAAAGGTCCGAAAACGTCTTTTTAGGCAAAACTACAAACACCTATTTTTTTTCATAACTTAATCATCATATATCAACACCATTTATTTTTTTAAATGTAGGGATCTGTGTTTGCTGCCTTCCATATTTTTTTCAGAAGTCCAGGTGAAACAGATGATTTTAAAAAAATCCTGATTCATCCCAAAACCTGTGCTTTTTCCGTCTGGACTCCAAACAAGTGTGTTTTAAAATTACTTATGCTTCAAATATCCACACCAAGTTTAACACGCATATAGTTGAACATGTCTAAATGCTTCTTGAATATTCTTTACAGATATAAAATGAACTGGTCAACTGTAGGATGTCATTTCCTCTTACATGGTTCAGTCTTTTTCTCATGCTGCAGCCTGCTCCTCAATCTTTCCTGTTGCTGGAGTCAAATTTCACCCCCCCCCCCCCCCCACACACACACACACACACCTGCTGCCTGTTTATATGCTAACTAACCCAGAAGTGAGGTGACAATAGTTTAGACACAAGAGGGAGGGCAGACTGCTTTTTCATTTGTTTTGTATGTCTTTCATAGATTTTTATGAATAATCATTGCTTTTCTAGTCATGTAAAATGCAATTAACTTAATATTTTATCTTTTTTTTTTTACAAACAAAACATATGAATGTGCTCCAAAACAAAACCCAACTCTCAGTACAGTTCTACAGATGTAACATAAGACTTAGACAGTAAATGTCTCTTTTATCCTTTTTTAATCAATGCTGCAACTTCTTTTCCTTAATATAAATCCAATGAAATTAAACTACAAAACCAAAAAACACAACCTATAGCAAATTTCTCTAAATAAATTATGTGTATATACAATATGTAGCACTTTTAAACAAAATAATAACAAATCCTTCCAATACAAGCACAGAAAAATGGAACACAAAATTTAAAACCCAAATTTGAAATGGCAATTTTAAAAAGATAATTTTTTCAGCCTGCTAAAAGTGCACAATTGTAAAAGCTCTTTTATATAGACAACTGTTTGGTTGCTTAGAGCTCTAAATATAAAAACAATGCCTTTATGGACGTGGCACGGATGGCACGGATGTTCAGCAGGGTAAACCCCAGGAAAGCGGCGGGACCTGATGGAGTTCCCGGAAAGGTTCTGCGGGCCTGCGCCGATCAACTCTCCCAGGTCTTCACAAAAATCTTCAACCTGTCGCTAGCTCAGGCTTTCATCCCTGCTTGCCTGAAGTCATCCACTATCATCCCGATACCCAAAAAGTCCTCATCCACAGCCTTCCTCACGGACTTCCGCCCAGTTGCACTCACTGCTGTAATCACAAAGTGTCTGGAGCGGCTGCTCCTGGGACACATCAAAGACTCCCTCCCTCCAATCTTCGTCCCCCACCAGTTTGCAGAACAGAACAGATCCACCCCCACTCTACATCGATGGAAACTGTGTGGAGAGGGTCCACAGCTTCACCCTCCTGGGCACCACCATCTCTGCTGACCTCACATGGTCTAACAACACCATGACTGTCATCAGGAAGGCCCAGCAACGCCTGCACTTCCTGAGAAAACTTAGGAGGAACGACGTCAGCCAGGAGCTGCTGGTAACGTTCTACCGCTCAACCATTGAGAGCATTCTGTCCTATGGCATCACAGTGTGGTTTTCCCACTGCACTGAAGCAGAACGGCAGAGTCTCCAGAGAGTGGTAAAGACAGCGCAGAGGATCATCGGCTGCCCCCTCCCCTCACTGAAGGACATTTACCAGTCTCGCTGCATCAGCAGAGTGACTAGCATCACCACTAACTCCACCCATTCTGCTTTCCCTCTGTTTGAACTGCTGCCCTCTGGAAGGAGGTACAGGTCCATCAGAACCAGGACAAACAGACTAAGAAACAGCTTTTTTCCATAGGCAATTATCATACGGAATGCACATACGTCCACCAACCACACCTCACTCTAATTTTACTACAATGCGTGCAATATCCTGACTGTCTAACCGGGTCACTGTGCAATAACTTGATATTTATTAAGCTGTGCTCACAGCAACTCATGTAATTCCTTTCTATTTTATTCACAAATATTTAATATTTAACAGTTTCTGTCCATATTGTTCATTTTTTGTTAAGAGTTGTAAATACAGTATTTCTTTTTCTATTCTATTTTTATTTTTATTTTATGTAACTCCTTCACTCCAAGGCTGCTGCAATTTCATTGTATCCCCATGTACAATGACAATAAACGATTCTGATTCTGATTATATCACTTAGACACAGATGGAGAACCATATCAACTGGATTGGTAACAGCAACAACCACCGACCAAGCCGGCAAGCCCTGGCAGAAAAGATCCCCACAAGAAACACTGCAGGCTGTTCCATAAAAAATATAGTTTTACCATTGCCTTGCAGATCACAGTTGAAGTGGTTTAGTTTTCCTAAAAAAATTCAGAATGATTGAAGTTACAGGTGAACTTTTAGACAACATTTGATCCAAAAAGGTCCGAAAACGTCTTTTTAGGCAAAACTGCAAACACCTATTTTTTTGCATAACTTATCTTTCAAATATCAGCACAAAAAAATTAAAAACGGTAGAGATCTGTGTTTGCTGCCTTCCATATTTTTTTCAGACTTAAAAGTGTAACAGATGATTTATAAAAAATCCTTTTTCATCCAAAAACCTGTGTTAAATCTGTCTAGACTCCAAACAAACATTTTTTTATGGTAACTTATGTTTCAACAATCGACACCAATTTTCACACACCTATAGCTGAACATGTCCCATAGCTCCCTGAATATTTTCATAGATATACAATGAACTGGTCATTCTAACATCTAGCATTCTAACATCTAACATCTTACATGTCAAAGCCTCTCTCAGCCTGGCTCTGCTGAAGGAGTCGTGTTACAACCCCGCCCCCTCCTGCTGGGACCCCTGCTATGTAAATTAGCAAGCAGTGAACAGAGAGATGAGGAGTAAGAATGGTCATTACTCAGGCATGCATAATCCAAAGACAGCCAGTTAAACACTGAAAGACATATTTTTTCGGTATGTCTTTCATACATCTTTAGTATTAAAAACTCTCCAAGATGAATGTGCCTGACTCCACCTGCAGGTGGATCACAGACTTCCTGACGGACAGACAGCAGTATGTGAGGCTGGGGAAGCTCGTCTCAGATACTCGGACCACAAGCACCGGATCCCCCCAGGGCTGTGTCCTTTCACCCCTGTTACTCTCCCTGTACACAAACAGCTGCACAGCTGGTCACCTGTCTGTCAAACTCCTGAAGTTTGCTGACGACACCACACTCATCGGCCTCATCTCTGACGGAGATGAGTCGGCCTACAGGAGTGAAATAGCCAGGCTGGTGTCATAGTGCAGCGCTAACAACCTGGAGCTTAATGCTCTGAAGACAGTGGAGATGACAGTGGACTTCAGGAAGGCCCCAGCCCCCCTCCCCCCTGTCATCCTCTGTGACTCCCCGGTGACCTCTGTGGAGTCCTTCTGCTTCCTGGGAACCATCATCAGCCAGGACCTCAAGTGGGAGCAGAACATCAGCTCCATCACTAAGAAGGTCCAGCAGAGGATGTACTTCCTGAGGCAGCTGAAGAAGTTTCACCTCCCTGAAAAGATGCTGGTAGACTTCTACGATGCCATCATCGAATCCACCCTCACGTCCTCCATCACAGTCTGGTTCGCTGCGGCCACGGCCAGAGACAAGGCCAAGCTGCAACGCGTCATCCACTCAGCAGAGAAGGTGATCGGCTGCCACCTCCCGTCTCTCCAGGAGCTGCACATCTCCAGGACCTGGAGGCGGGCAGCCAGGATTGTAGCCAACCCCTCTCATCCAGGACATAATCTCTTTCGGCCCCTCCCTTCTGGCAAGAGGCTCCGGTCCATCAGGACCAGGACCTCGCGCCACAAGAACAGCTTCTTCCCCACTGCAGTCAGCCTGCTGAACAGTACCCCAACTCCCCCAGGTGACCCCCCCTCCCCCCCCGCCCACCAAAGGACTGTCGGTGCCACTTACAGGCCCCACCATCCCAGCCCATCTGTGCTCCCACTTTAAGTCACCTTACTCTACTGTATATAGTGTGTTGTTGTTGTTAACTTAATTTTTAACTTATTCTTAATTGCACTATACACCAAGTCAAATTCCTCGTTTTGTAAAGTGCGCTCTACTGAACCTGGCAATAAAACTTTTTCTGATTTCTGATTCTGATTCTGATTCTATTAATCATTGTTTTTTATTCATTCAAAATGCAATTAAATCAATATTTTATCTTTTTTCTTTTCCTTTTTCTTTTTTTTTATCTCTTATATCCTTTTTTATAATCAATGTTTGAACTTCTTTTCCTTTCTATTGTCATGGTTTCAGTTTGTTGTCTTGTTTTTCGCTTTAGTTCTTGTTTTGTCTTGTTTGGTTCTGTTTCCTGTTTTATTTTGAAAGGTTTCCTGTCTTGTCATGTTTCTTGAGTTTTACTTCCTTTGGTCCCCATCTGCCCTAATCGTGTTCACCTGTGTCTTGTCTGCCCTGTCTGTATATAAGTCTTGTCTCTCCCTTCCTCCTGTGCTGGTCCATTAACTTCTGCTCATGTTGATCACGTCTTCTTGTCTGGCGTCCATGTCCCTTGCCATGCCACAGTAAGTTTTTGTTTTTAGTTTTGTCATCCTGCTCTGCAGCGCTTTTTGTTAGTTAAATAAACCCACTTGCCCTGAACCCGTTTGCCTCCCGTCTCTGCGCCTGGGTCCTACCTGATCTCGAGCCTCCCCCCCACACGACATCTATACATCCAATGAAATTAAACTACAAATCAACAAACACAACTGATAACAAATGTCTCTAAAAAATGATGTGTATATTTGCAGAACCTTAAAAACACCAAACAAATAACAAATGCTTCCCAATTAAAGCACAAAAAATGGAACACAAAATGTAAAACCCAAGTTAGAAATTGCAATTTGAAAAAGATACTTTTTTCAGCAGCTTTTCAAAATCAATCACCAATTCTACTCTTCTGTGGATGAAACAAAGAACTCCAGAACAATGAAGCCATTTCTCTAAGTCTCTCTCACCTTCAGTTTTAAACAAGGTCTGTGAAAATCCACCATACATTGGTCACATGAACTCAGAGACCTGCTAAAAGTGCACAATTGTAAAAGCTCTTTTATATAGACAACTGTTTGTTTGCTTAGAGCTCTAAATATAAAAAAAAATGCTTTTCTATCACCTAGACACAGATGGAGAACCATATCAACTGGATTAATAACAGGGTGGCATGTTTAGGTTTAAACTTACATCAAAAGACAACATGAAGCTGTCCATCACATTTTTGACCTAAACATGTAAACACATCCTTGGCTCTGCGGTTAGGAAATGGTATTTGGGAATCTCTTTATACCAGGAGCCAGCCTGGCCATTGGAACATCGCCACAGTGCCCATCCAGACTGGGACAGCAACGGGGTCCACTTCAGAGCCGTGAGCTGCTGTGTTTAACTCCAGCTGTCCCAGCAAGGGAAACAACTGCAGCAACATCAACTGACCAAGCTGACAAGCCCTGGCAGAAAAGATCCCCACAAGAAAAACACTGGCTCAGGCAGGCTGGTCAAAAAAAAATAGTTTTGCCATTGTCTTGCAGCTCGCAGATCAAGTGGTTTAGTTTTCCAGTAATGTCAGTCAAGAATGCAAGTTCAGATTCACAATGTTCATATTCACCATATTCAACAGACATCTCCTCCAATAGCACCTTAAAAATCCTGTGCTGTTTTGCTTTGCAGCTGAGGTTGTTTACGATTTTCAGAATAAGAGTCATTATATGTCCAGAGCCAATCACTTCTGCACATAAGGCCTGCTGGTGAATGACGCAGCAGTAATGCAGACATTTTGGAAAGTCTGGGTCAGCTTTACAGTGAGTGATGAAACCTGTTTGTCTATTGATCATAGCAGGAGTCCCATCTGCAGTCACTGCTACCAGCTTTTCTAATTGTACCTTTTTCTGCACAAAAACTCCTTCACAGTGTTATACATTTCAACTCCTCTTGTAGTTGTCTGTTAGGGCAGATGTGTCAGGAGTTCTTCTCTTGTGGAAACCAAAAGCTATGCTGTACTGTTGCCGTCCACAGACTCATCACACTGGACGTTAACCACCTGCACTTTGCAAGATCCCGGTCCAGCTAATTGGCCAAGTTATCAGACATAGCTGACACTCATCTAGACATTGTAGTGGAAATTGAATGAGTTCTATTGTTCTCATCCTTAGGGACAGTGATAGCAATTATCATCATTGCTTGAATTTTTTTCATGCTATATGCAAAAGTCTTTGTCCCTTAAGGCAACAGATTACAGCCCCCCCCCCCGGCTGCTGTCGTATTAACAATAGCTTGGAGCTCCAGAATGGACAAGAAAAAACGACGAGAATGGCTCGAGCAGGGCGTTGCTCACGGGGCGGTCACTCGTGCCAGGCGGTGGCACGTGCTCGGGCCCGCTAAATGCTACTTGTAGCTTTAATTATTATTATTTTTCTTCTGCCGGAAGAATCGCATTTTTGAGGCCTTTAACATACCCCAAAACTCACCAAATTTGGCACACACATCAGGGGTCGCGAAAAATTTCGTATTTTATGAGAAATTGGCATGGGTGCGCAAAAATGGCTTGACAGCGCCACCTACACTGACTTTTGTCCCGACGCCCCGCATACGCTTTAACGTACAAGCTTGATTTTTTCAGGGCATGTTCATCAGATGGAAACCTACAAAAAAGTCTGTAGGTACCAAGCTGTCAGTCGCACAGGAAGTCTGCTATATTGGTGTCAATATGTCATTTTTGCTCTATTTTGGACATTTGCAGGCCTCCTTCTAGAACGAACTCCTCCTAGAGATTTGTGAGTAATGACTCCAAACTTTGGTTTTGTAAACTAGACACATGTCCGATGTTAAATTGCAAAGCTTTTAAGTTTTTACAGAAGTTTGTGACCGTGGCGGCGCGTAGAAATTCGACGTTGTTTCGAAAACACGCCATGAAAAGAAAAATGGCCATAACTCAGCCATGCATAATCCAATCTGATCAAAAATTGATATGCATGATTGTAGTCTGACTCTGAACACATCTGCAGTGAAAGAATCTGGAAAAAGTGTAGCGCCACCTGCTGGCAAGAGGAAATGACATGTTTGACTTGGAGCATCACTGCTCCGAGTAGGATGAGCCGACACACCTGAAAATGACGTCCACCTGTTGAAAAGCCATTGAAGTTTACTCTGACAAAAAACCATAACTTTCAATGCGGGGGTGTGGTCGTGACAGAGCGGCAAAGTTGGGCATCTCGCTATGCACACAAAAGTTGCTCTCACGTGCACATTCCTTGTCCAATCTCACTGAAATTCAATGGATATGATGAAGCTTCTATTCTGAACCCATGGATATGACAATCTTGGACGAGCTCTATAGCGCCACCTAGTTATTGCATTGGGCACATTCTGCCCTGTATTTTCTCTTTGCTTTGTCCGATGTGCATGAAATTAAAACTGGAGATACTCAGAAGGGTCCTCTCTCATCATGTAAAGTTTCATGGGTGTACACCTGACGGTGCCTGCGTAACAGGAAGTGGTCGATTATGTGCACCCAAATAATAGAAATTTATTATAAATCAGCCGTTTGTCTAAGGAAGCTGAGATTTCAGAATTAGATGCCTTTAATAACCTCCAGCTTTGATATGTAACACTATAGGGTCTACGAGAAACTTCATCACTTGATTTTTTTAATGAAATTTTGGTCTGAACAAAGATTTTTAGCATAAATTCTGTTTAGGTTATCAGCACCAAGAATTCAACTTTCATAGGCATTTATGTGCTACTGCTTCCTAAAAAAATTCAGAATGATTGAAGTTACAGGTGACATCTTAGAGAGCATTACATCCAAAAAGGTCCGAAAACGTCTTTTTAGGCAAAACTACAAACACCTATTTTTTTTCATAACTTAATCATCATATATCAACACCATTTATTTTTTCAAATGTAGGGATCTGTGTTTGCTGCCTTCCATATTTTTTTCAGAAGTCCAGGTGAAACAGATGATTTTAAAAAAATCCTGATTCATCCCAAAACCTGTGCTTTTTCCGTCTGGACTCCAAACAAGTGTGTTTTAAAATTACTTATGCTTCAAATATCCACACCAAGTTTCACACGCATATAGCTGAACATGTCTAAATGCTTCTTGAATATTCTTTACAGATATAAAATGAACTGGTCAACTGTAGGATGTCATTTCCTCTTACATGCTTAAGTCTTTTCCTCATGCTGCAGCCTGCTCCTCAATCATCCCTGTTGCTGGAGTCAAATTTCATCCCCCCCCCCCCCCCCCACACACACACACACCAGCTGCCTATTCATATGCTAACTAACCCAGAAGTGAGGTGACAAGAGTTTAGACACAAGAGGGAGGGCAGACTGCTTTTTCATTTGTTTTGTATGTCTTTCATAGATTTTTATGAATAATCATTGCTTTTCTAGTCATGTAAAATGCAATTAACCTAATATTTTATCTTTTTTTTTTACAAACAAAACATATGAATGTGCTCCAAAACAAAACCCAACTCTCAGTACAGTTCTACAGATGTAACATAAGACTTAGACAGTAAATGTCTCTTTTATCCTTTTTTAATCAATGCTGCAACTTCTTTTCCTTAATATAAATCCAATGAAATTAAACTACAAAACCAAAAAACACAACGTATAGCAAATTTCTCTAAATAAATTATGTGTATATACAATATGTAGCACTTTTAAACAAAATAATAACAAATCCTTCCAATACAAGCACAGAAAAATGGAACACAAAATTTAAAACCCAAATTTGAAATGGCAATTTTAAAAAGATAATTTTTTCAGCCTGCTAAAAGTGCACATTTGTAAAAGCTCTTTTATATAGACAACTGTTTGGTTGCTTAGAGCTCTAAATATAAAAACAATGCCTTTATGGACGTGGCACGGATGGCACGGATGTTCAGCAGGGTAAACCCCAGGAAAGCGGCGGGACCTGATGGAGTTCCCGGAAAGGTTCTGCGGGCCTGCGCCGATCAACTCTCCCAGGTCTTCACAAAAATCTTCAACCTGTCGCTAGCTCAGGCTTTCATCCCTGCTTGCCTGAAGTCATCCACTGTCATCCCGATACCCAAAAAGTCCTCATCCACAGCCTTCCTCACGGACTTCCGCCCAGTTGCACTCACTGCTGTCATCACAAAGTGTCTGGAGCGGCTGCTCCTGGGACACATCAAAGACTCCCTCCCTCCAATCTTCGTCCCCCACCAGTTTGCTTACAAAGCAAACAGATCAACGGATGATGCCATTTCCATCACCCTCCACACTGCGCTGAGCCACCTGGAACACAGAGACACCTACGCCAGGATGCTCTTTGTGGACTATAGCTCAGCCTTTAACACAATCATTCCTGACATTCTGGTCAACAAACTGTCTGAACTAGGACTCCACCCACTCACCTGCTCGTGGATCAAGGACTTCCTGACAAACAGACCACAGACAGTCAAACTTGACCCCCACCTCTCCTCCACCCGGACGCTGAGCACAGGCTCCACACAGGGATGTGTGCTGAGTCCTCTGCTGTATACACTGTACACAGCAGACTGCAGACCAGCCCACACCAGCAACACCGTGGTGAAGTTTGCAGACGACACTACTGTGGTGGGGCTGATCTCTGGGGACGACGAGACGGCCTACAGAGACGAAGTCCTGAAACTCTCAAGGTGGTGTCAGGCTAATAACCTCATCCTGAACACCACCAAGACCAAGGAGATCATCCTGGACTTCAGAAAAAACAGAACAGATCCACCCCCACTCTACATCGATGGAAACTGTGTGGAGAGGGTCCACAGCTTCACCCTCCTGGGCACCACCATCTCTGCTGACCTCACATGGTCTAACAACACCATGACTGTCATCAGGAAGGCCCAGCAACGCCTGCACTTCCTGAGAAAACTTAGGAGGAACGACGTCAGCCAGGAGCTGCTGGTAACGTTCTACCGCTCAACCATTGAGAGCATTCTGTCCTATGGCATCACAGTGTGGTTTTCCCACTGCACTGAAGCAGAACGGCAGAGTCTCCAGAGAGTGGTAAAGACAGCGCAGAGGATCATCGGCTGCCCCCTCCCCTCACTGAAGGACATTTACCAGTCTCGCTGCCTCAGCAGAGTGAGTAGCATCACCACTAACTCCACCCATTCTGCTTTCCCTCTGTTTGAACTGCTGCCCTCTGGAAGGAGGTACAGGTCCATCAGAACCAGGACAAACAGACTAAGAAACAGCTTTTTTCCACAGGCAATTATCATACGGAATGCACATACGTCCACCAACCACACCTCACTCTAATTTTACTACAATGCGTGCAATATCCTGACTGTCTAACCGGGTCACTGTGCAATAACTTGATATTTATTAAGCTGTGCTCACAGCAACTCATGTAATTCCATTCTATTTTATTCACAAATATTTAATATTTAACAGTTTCTGAGACAAGGCCAAGCTGCAACGCGTCATCCACTCAGCAGAGAAGGTGATCGGCTGCCACCTCCCGTCTCTCCAGGAGCTGCACATCTCCAGGACCTGGAGGCGGGCAGCCAGGATTGTAGCCAACCCCTCTCATCCAGGACATAATCTCTTTCGGCCCCTCCCTTCTGGCAAGAGGCTCCGGTCCATCAGGACCTCGCGCCACAAGAACAGCTTCTTCCCCACTGCAGTCAGCCTGCTGAACAGTACCCCAACTCCCCCAGGTGACCCCCCCCCCCCGCCCACCAAAGGACTGTCGGTGCCACTTACAGGCCCCACCATCCCAGCCCATCTGTGCTCCCACTTTAATTCACCTTACTCTACTGTATATAGTGTGTTGTTGTTGTTAACTTAATTTTTAACTTATTCTTAATTGCACTATACACCAAGTCAAATTCCTCGTTTTGTAAAGTGCGCTCTACTGAACCTGGCAATAAAACTTTTTCTGATTTCTGATTCTGATTCTGATTCTATTAATCATTGTTTTTTATTCATTCAAAATGCAATTAAATCAATATTTTATATTTTTTCTTTTCCTTTTTCTTTTTTTTTTATCTCATATCCTTTTTTATAATCAATGTTTGAACTTCTTTTCCTTTCTATTGTCATGGTTTCAGTTTGTTGTCTTGTTTTTCGCTTTAGTTCTTGTTCTGTCTTGTTTGGTTCTGTTTCCTGTTTTATTTTGAAAGGTTTCCTGTCTTGTCATGTTTCTTGAGTTTTACTTCCTTTGGTCCCCATCTGCCCTAATCGTGTTCACCTGTGTCTTGTCTGCCCTGTCTGTATATAAGTCTTGTCTCTGCCTTCCTCCTGTGCTGGTCCATTAACTTCTGCTCATGTTGATCACGTCTTCTTGTCTGGCGTCCATGTCCCTTGCCATGCCACAGTAAGTTTTTGTTTTTAGTTTTGTCATCCTGCTCTGCAGCGCTTTTTGTTAGTTAAATAAACCCACTTGCCCTGAACCCGTTTGCCTCCCGTCTCTGCGCCTGGGTCCTACCTGCTCTCGAGCCTCCCCCCCACACGACATCTATACATCCAATGAAATTAAACTACAAATCAACAAACACAACTGATAACAAATGTCTCTAAAAAATGATGTGTATATTTGCAGAACCTTAAAAACACCAAACAAATAACAAATGCTTCCCAAATAAAGCACAAAAAATGGAACACAAAATGTGAAACCCAAGTTAGAAATTGCAATTTGAAAAAGATACTTTTTCAGCAGCTTTTCAAAATCAATCACCAATTCTACTCTTCTGTGGATGAAACAAAGAACTCCAGAACAATGAAGCCATTTCTCTAAGTCTCTCTCACCTTCAGTTTTAAACAAGGTCTGTGAAAATCCACCATACATTGGTCACATGAACTCAGAGACCTGCTAAAAGTGCACAATTGTAAAAGCTCTTTTATATAGACAACTGTTTGTTTGCTTAGAGCTCTAAATATAAAAAAAAATGCTTTTCTATCACCTAGACACAGATGGAGAACCATATCAACTGGATTAATAACAGGGTGGCATGTTTAGGTTTAAACTTACATCAATAGACAACATAAAGATGTCCATCACATTTTTGACCTAAACATGTAAACACATCCTTGGCTCTGCGGTTAGGAAATGGTATTTGGGAATCTCTTTATACCAGGAGCCAGCCTGGCCATTGGAACATCGCCACAGTGCCCATCCAGACTGGGACAGCAACGGGGTCCACTTCAGAGCCGTGAGCTGCTGTGTTTAACTCCAGCTGTCCCAGCAAGGGAGACAACTGCAGCAACATCCACTGACCAAGCTGACAAGCCCTGGCAGAAAAGATCCCCACAAGAAAAACACTGGCTAAGGCAGGCTGGTCAAAAAAAAATAGTTTTGCCATTGTCTTGCAGCTCGCAGATCAAGTGGTTTAGTTTTCCAGTAATGTCAGTCAAGAATGCAAGTTCAGATTCACAATGTTCATATTCACCATATTCAACAGACATCTCCTCCAATAGCACCTTAAAAATCCTGTGCTGTTTTGCTTTGCAGCTGAGGTTGTTTACGATTTTCAGAATAAGAGTCATTATATGTCCAGAGCCAATCACTTCTGCACATAAGGCCTGCTGGTGAATGACGCAGCAGTAATGCAGACATTTTGGAAAGTCTGGGTCAGCTTTACAGTGAGTGATGAAACCTGTTTGTCTATTGATCATAGCAGGAGTCCCATCTGCAGTCACTGCTACCAGCTTTTCTAATTGTACCTTTTTCTGCACAAAAACTCCTTCACCGTGTTATACATTTCAACTCCTCTTGTAGTTGTCTGTTAGGGCAGATGTGTCAGGAGTTCTTCTCTTGTGGAAACCAAAAGCTATGCTGTACTGTTGCCGTCCACAGACTCATCACACTGGACGTTAACCACCTGCACTTTGCAAGATCCCGGTCCAGCTAATTGGCCAAGTTATCAGACATAGCTGACACTCATCTAGACATTGTAGTGGAAATTGAATGAGTTCTATTGTTCTCATCCTTAGGGACAGTGATAGCAATTATCATCATTGCTTGAATTTTTTTCATGCTATATGCAAAAGTCTTTGTCCCTTAAGGCAACAGATTACAGCCCCCCCCCCCCCCCCCCCCCCAGGCTGCTGTCGTATTAACATTAGCTTGGAGCTCCAGAATGGACAAGAAAAAACGACGAGAATGGCTCGAGCAGGGCGTTGCTCACGGGGGGGTCGCTCGTGCCATGCGGTCGCACGTGCTCGGGCCCGCTAAATGCTACTTGTAGCTTTAATTATTATTATTATTATTATTATTATTATTCTACCGGAAGAGTCGCCTTTTTGAGGCCTTTAACATACCCCAAAACTCACCAAATTTGGCACACACATCAGGAGTCGCGAAAAATTTCGTATTTTATAGGAGATTGGCATGGGCGCAGAAAAACGGCTCGATAGCGCCACCTACAGTGACTTTTGTCCCGACGCCCCGCATACGCTTTAACGTACAAGCTTGATTTTTACAGGGCATGTTCTTCAGATGGAGACCTACAAAAAAGTCTGAAAGGACCCACCTGTCACTCGCACAGGAAGTCTGATATATTGAGGTCAATATGTCATTTTTGCTCCATTTTGGACATTTGCAGGCCTCGCTCTAGAACGAACTCCTCCTAGAGATTTGTGAATAATGACTCCAAACTTTGGTTTTGTAAACTAAACACATGTCCGATGTTAAATTGCGAAGCTTTTAAGTTTTTACGGATGTTTGTGACCGTGGCGGCGCGTCGAAAATGGAGGTCATTTTGAAAACACGCCATGAAAAGAAAAATGGCCATTACTCAGCCATGCAAAATCCAATCTGATCCAAAATTGATATGCATGATTGTAGTCTGACTCTGAACACATCAGAAGTGGAAAAATCCAGAACAAGTGTAGCGCCACCTGCTGGTAAAAGGAAATGACATGTTTTACTTGGAGCATCACTGCTCCAAGTAGGATGAGCCGACACACCTCAAAATGATGTCCACCTGTTGAAAAGCCATTGAAGTTTACTCTGATAAAAAGCCATAACTTTCAATGCGGGGGTGTGGTCGTGACAGAGCGGCGAAGTTGGGCGTCTCGCCATGCACACAAAAGTTGCTCTCACGTGCACATTCCTTGTCCAATCTCACTGAAATTCAATAGAGGTGATGAGGCTTCCATTCTGAACCAATGGATATGACAATCTTGGACGAGCTCCATAGCGCCACCTAGATATTGACAAATACATTTTATGTCACATTCTGACCTATCTTTTCTCTGTGCTTTGTCCGACATTCATAAAATTACAACAGGAGATACTCATAAGGGTCTTCTCTCATCGTCTAAAGTTTCATGGGTGTACACCTGACGGTGCCTGCGCAAGCCACCACCAAACAGGAAGTGGTTGATTGCGTTGCAGTCAGATAATTAAAAATTCATAAAAAATCAGCCGTTTGTATCACGAGGCTGAGATTTCAGAATGAGAGGCCTCTTACATATCTCCAACTTAGATACACAGCACTTGCATGGGTGAACAAAAAACGGCTCAATAGCGCCACCTACCATGTTTGTTTTTGAGAGCCCCGCCATGTTCTTTAACATACAAGCTTGATTTTTACAGGACATGTTCATCAGATAGAAACCTACAAAAAAGTCTCTTGGGACCAAGCTGTCAGTCGCACAGGAAGTCTGCTATATTGGTGTCAATATGTCATTTTTGCTGTATTTTGGTCATTTGCAGGCCTCGTTCTAGAACGAACTCCTCCTAGAGATTTTTGAACAATGACTCCAAACTTTGGTTTTGTAAACTAAACACATGTCCGATCTTAAATTGCGAAGCTTTTAAGTTTTTACGGTTGTTTGTGACCGTGGCGGCGCGTCAAAATTTGAGGTCGTTTCGAAATCACGCCATGAAAAGAAAAATGGCCATTACTCAGCCATAAATAATCTAATCTGATCCAAATTTGTTGTGCATGATTGTAGTCTGACTTTGAACACATCTGCAGTGGAAAAATCCGAAACAGGTGTAGCGCCACCTGTTGGCAACAGGAAATGACATGTTTTACTTGGAGCATCACTGCTCCAAGTAGGATGAGCAAACACACCTCAAAATGACGTCCACCTGTTGAAAAACCATTGAAGTTTACTCTGATGAAAAACAAATCTTTCAACGCGGGGGTGTGGTCGTGACAGAGCGGCGAAGTTGGGTATCTCGCCATGCACAAATGTTGCTCTCACGTTCACATTCCTTGTCTGATCTCACTGAAATTAAATAGATTTGATGAAACTTCCATTCTGAACCCATGGATATGACAATTTTGGACGAGCTATATATGTTCATAAATGATCATGAAGCATGATCATAAAATCAAGCTTCATAGGAAATCAGCCGTTTGTCTCAGGAAGCTGAGATTTCAGAATTAGATGCGTCCTACAAAGCTCCATGTTTGAAAAGCAGCACTATACGTACGAGAAACATTTAACCACCTTAATCACCCTATTGTGCTGAAAGCAAATTTTTGGACATTTTGACTCAAGCAAATATTTTTATCATAACATCTGTTTAGTTTATCAGCACCAAAATAAAAAATATTTACATTTATAAAATGAACTGGTCAACTCTAGGATTTTATTTATTCAATCTTACATCCTCAAGCTTTTCATCAGTCTCCCCTGCTGCAGGAGTGGAGTTAGCCCCCCCCCCAACCCCCGGCTGTGTGCTCACATGTAAATTAGCCAGGAGTGGCAGACAGAAAGTAGAACAGTTAGAAAGCCTAGTTCAACACTAAAATACAGCAATTTCCTTTGTTTTGTTTGTCTTTTATACATCCTTAGCACTAATCATTGCTTTTTTATTCATCCAAAATACAATTAACTTTATATTTTATCTTTTTTTTTTTTACAAACAAAATATATGAATGTGCTCCAAAACAAAACCCAGCCTCAGTACACTCCTACAGATGTAACATCAGACAGTAAATGTCTCTTTTATGCTTTTTTAATCAATGCTGCAACTTCTTTTCATTTCCTTTCAATACATCCAAAGAAATTAAACTACAACGACAACAAACACAACACATAGCAAATGTCTCTAAGAAGATTATGTATATACATTATGTACCACCTTTAAACACCAAATAAATAACAAATCTTTCTAATACAATCACAAAAAATGGAACACAAAATGTAAAACCCAAATTAGAAATTGCAATTTTAAAAAGATACATTTTTCAGCAGCTTTTCAAAATCAATCACATATTTTACTCTTCTGTGGATGAAACAAAGAAGTCCAGAGCAATGTAGCCACTTCTCCAAAGTCTCTGTCACCTTCAGTTTTACACAAAGTCTGTGAAAATCCACCATACATTGGTCACATGTATTCAGAGACCTGCTAAAAGTCCACAATTGTAAAAGCTCTTATATAGACAACTGTTTGTTTGCTTGGAGCTCTAAATATAAAAAAATGCTTTTCTATCACCTAGACACAGATGGAGAACCACATCAACTGGATTAGTAACAGGGAAACATGTTTAGGTTTAAACTTACATCAATAGACAACATGAAGCTGTTCATCACATTTTTGACCTAAACATGTAAACACATCCTTGGCTCTGCGGTTAGGAAATGGTAATTGGGAATCTCTTTATACCAGGAGCCAGCCTGGCCATTGGAACATCGCCACAGTGCCCATCCAGACTGGGACAGCAACGGGGTCCACTTCACAGCTGTGAGGCTGCTGTGTTTAACTCCAGCTGTCCCAGCAAGGGAGACAACTGCAGCAACATCCACTGACCAAGCTGGCAAGCCCTGGCAGAAAAGATCCCCACAAGAAAAACACTGGCTCAGGCAGGCTGGTCATAAAAAAATAGTTTTGCCAATGTCTTGCAGCTCGCAGATCAAGTGGTTTAGTTTTCCAGTAATGTCAGTCAAGAATACAAGTTCAGATTCACCATATTCATATTCACCATATTCAGCAGATATCTCCACCAATAGCACCTTAAAAATCCTGTTCTGTTTTGCTTTGCAGCTGAGGTTTTTTATGATTTTCACAATAGGAGTCATTATATGTCCAGAGCCAATCACTTCTGCACATAAGGCCTACTGGTGAAAGAAGCAGCAGTAATGCAGACATTTTGGAAAGTCTTGGTCAGCTTTACAGTGAGTGATGAAACCTGTTTGTCGGTCAATCATAGCAGGAGCCCCGTCTGCAGGTATGGCTACCAGCTTTTCTAATTGTACCTTTTTCTGCACAAAAACTCCTTCACCGTGTTATACATTTCAACTCCTCTTGTAGTTGTCTGTTAGGGCAGATGTGTCAGGAATTCTTCTCTTGTGGAAACCAAAAGCTATGCTGTACTGTTGCCGTCCACAGACTCATCACACTGGACGTTAAACCACCTGCACGTTGTAAGATCCCGGTCCAGCTAATTGGCCAAGTTATCAGACATAGCTGACACTCATCTAGACATTGTAGTGGAAATTGAATGAGTTCTATTGTTCTCATTCTTAGGAACAGTGATAGCAATTATCATCATTGCTTGTTTCTTAATCTGATAAAAACCTTCTTCTACTTGATGAGAAAATGAGCAGGTCTAAACGAGGCTTAGATTTAAGAATTTTTTTCATGCTATATGCAAAAGTCTTTGTCCTTTAAGGCAACAGATTATAGTCCCCCCCCCCCCCCCCCCCACAGGCTGCTGTCATATTAACATTAGCTTGGAGCTCCAGAATGGACAAGAAAAAACGACGAGAATGGCTCGAGCAGGGCGTTGCTCACGGGGCGGTCGCTCGTGCCAGGCGGTGGCACGTGCTCGGGCCCGCTAAATGCTACTTGTAGCTTTAATTATTATTATTCTTCCGACTTTTCCGTCGCCTTTTTGAGGCCTTTAACATACCCCAAAACTCACCAAATTTTGTATACACATCAGGAGTCGCGAAAAATTTCATATTTTATAGGAGAACGGCATAGGTAAACAAAAATGGCTCGATAGCGCCACCTGCAAAATTTGTTTTCGCGAGCACCTCCATATGCTTTATAGTACAAACCTGATTTTAACAGGGCATGTTCATCGGATAGAAACCTACAAAAAAGTCTCTTGGGACCAAGCTGTCAGTCGCACAGGAAGTCTGATATTTTGATGACAATATGTCATTTTTGCTGTATTTTGGTCATTTGCAGGCCTCGCTCTAGAACGAACTCCTCCTAGAGATTTGAGAGTAATGACTCCAAACTTTGGTTTTGTAAACTAGACACATGTCCGATGTTAAATTGCAAAGCTTTTAAGTTTTTATGGATGTTTGTGACCATGGCGGCGCGTCAAAATTGGAGGTCGTTTCGAAATCACGCCATGAAAAGAAAAATGGCCATTACTCAGCCATGCATAATCCAATCTGATCCAAAATTGATGTGCATGATTGTAGTCTGACTCTGAACACATCTGCAGTGAAAAAATCTGGAAAAAGTGTAGCGCCACCTGCTGGCAAGAGGAAATGACATGTTTTACTTGGAGCATCACTGCTCCGAGTAGGATGAGCCGACACACCTGAAAATGACGTCCACCTGTTGAAAAGCCATTGAAGTTTACTCTGACAAAAAACCATAACTTTCAATGCGGGGGTGTGGTCGTGACAGAGCGGCAAAGTTGGGCATCTCGCTATGCACACAAAAGTTGCTCTCACGTGCACATTCCTTGTCCAATCTCACTGAAATTCAATGGATATGATGAAGCTTCTATTCTGAACCCATGGATATGACAATCTTGGACGAGCTCTATAGCGCCACCTAGTTATTGCATTGGGCACATTCTGCCCTGTATTTTCTCTTTGCTTTGTCCGATGTGCATGAAATTAAAACTGGAGATACTCAGAAGGGTCCTCTCTCATCATGTAAAGTTTCATGGGTGTACACCTGACGGTGCCTGCGTAACAGGAAGTGGTCGATTATGTGCACCCAAATAATAGAAATTTATTATAAATCAGCCGTTTGTCTAAGGAAGCTGAGATTTCAGAATTAGATGCCTTTAATAACCTCCAGCTTTGATATGTAACACTATAGGGTCTACGAGAAACTTCATCACTTGATTTTTTTAATGAAATTTTGGTCTGAACAAAGATTTTTAGCATAAATTCTGTTTAGGTTATCAGCACCAAGAATTCAACTTTCATAGGCATTTATGTGCTACTGCTTCCTAAAAAAATTCAGAATGATTGAAGTTACAGGTGACATCTTAGAGAGCATTACATCCAAAAAGGTCCGAAAACGTCTTTTTAGGCAAAACTACAAACACCTATTTTTTTTCATAACTTAATCATCATATATCAACACCATTTATTTTTTCAAATGTAGGGATCTGTGTTTGCTGCCTTCCATATTTTTTTCAGAAGTCCAGGTGAAACAGATGATTTTAAAAAAATCCTGATTCATCCCAAAACCTGTGCTTTTTCCGTCTGGACTCCAAACAAGTGTGTTTTAAAATTACTTATGCTTCAAATATCCACACCAAGTTTCACACGCATATAGCTGAACATGTCTAAATGCTTCTTGAATATTCTTTACAGATATAAAATGAACTGGTCAACTGTAGGATGTCATTTCCTCTTACATGCTTAAGTCTTTTCCTCATGCTGCAGCCTGCTCCTCAATCATCCCTGTTGCTGGAGTCAAATTTCATTCCCCCCCCCCCCCCCCCCCACACACACACACACCAGCTGCCTATTCATATGCTAACTAACCCAGAAGTGAGGTGACAAGAGTTTAGACACAAGAGGGAGGGCAGACTGCTTTTTCATTTGTTTTGTATGTCTTTCATAGATTTTTATGAATAATCATTGCTTTTCTAGTCATGTAAAATGCAATTAACCTAATATTTTATCTTTTTTTTTTACAAACAAAACATATGAATGTGCTCCAAAACAAAACCCAACTCTCAGTACAGTTCTACAGATGTAACATAAGACTTAGACAGTAAATGTCTCTTTTATCCTTTTTTAATCAATGCTGCAACTTCTTTTCCTTAATATAAATCCAATGAAATTAAACTACAAAACCAAAAAACACAACGTATAGCAAATTTCTCTAAATAAATTATGTGTATATACAATATGTAGCACTTTTAAACAAAATAATAACAAATCCTTCCAATACAAGCACAGAAAAATGGAACACAAAATTTAAAACCCAAATTTGAAATGGCAATTTTAAAAAGATAATTTTTTCAGCCTGCTAAAAGTGCACATTTGTAAAAGCTCTTTTATATAGACAACTGTTTGGTTGCTTAGAGCTCTAAATATAAAAACAATGCCTTTATGGACGTGGCACGGATGGCACGGATGTTCAGCAGGGTAAACCCCAGGAAAGCGGCGGGACCTGATGGAGTTCCCGGAAAGGTTCTGCGGGCCTGCGCCGATCAACTCTCCCAGGTCTTCACAAAAATCTTCAACCTGTCGCTAGCTCAGGCTTTCATCCCTGCTTGCCTGAAGTCATCCACTGTCATCCCGATACCCAAAAAGTCCTCATCCACAGCCTTCCTCACGGACTTCCGCCCAGTTGCACTCACTGCTGTCATCACAAAGTGTCTGGAGCGGCTGCTCCTGGGACACATCAAAGACTCCCTCCCTCCAATCTTCGTCCCCCACCAGTTTGCTTACAAAGCAAACAGATCAACGGATGATGCCATTTCCATCACCCTCCACACTGCGCTGAGCCACCTGGAACACAGAGACACCTACGCCAGGATGCTCTTTGTGGACTATAGCTCAGCCTTTAACACAATCATTCCTGACATTCTGGTCAACAAACTGTCTGAACTAGGACTCCACCCACTCACCTGCTCGTGGATCAAGGACTTCCTGACAAACAGACCACAGACAGTCAAACTTGACCCCCACCTCTCCTCCACCCGGACGCTGAGCACAGGCTCCACACAGGGATGTGTGCTGAGTCCTCTGCTGTATACACTGTACACAGCAGACTGCAGACCAGCCCACACCAGCAACACCGTGGTGAAGTTTGCAGACGACACTACTGTGGTGGGGCTGATCTCTGGGGACGACGAGACGGCCTACAGAGACGAAGTCCTGAAACTCTCAAGGTGGTGTCAGGCTAATAACCTCATCCTGAACACCACCAAGACCAAGGAGATCATCCTGGACTTCAGAAAAAACAGAACAGATCCACCCCCACTCTACATCGATGGAAACTGTGTGGAGAGGGTCCACAGCTTCACCCTCCTGGGCACCACCATCTCTGCTGACCTCACATGGTCTAACAACACCATGACTGTCATCAGGAAGGCCCAGCAACGCCTGCACTTCCTGAGAAAACTTAGGAGGAACGACGTCAGCCAGGAGCTGCTGGTAACGTTCTACCGCTCAACCATTGAGAGCATTCTGTCCTATGGCATCACAGTGTGGTTTTCCCACTGCACTGAAGCAGAACGGCAGAGTCTCCAGAGAGTGGTAAAGACAGCGCAGAGGATCATCGGCTGCCCCCTCCCCTCACTGAAGGACATTTACCAGTCTCGCTGCCTCAGCAGAGTGACTAGCATCACCACTAACTCCACCCATTCTGCTTTCCCTCTGTTTGAACTGCTGCCCTCTGGAAGGAGGTACAGGTCCATCAGAACCAGGACAAACAGACTAAGAAACAGCTTTTTTCCACAGGCAATTATCATACGGAATGCACATACGTCCACCAACCACACCTCACTCTAATTTTACTACAATGCGTGCAATATCCTGACTGTCTAACCGGGTCACTGTGCAATAACTTGATATTTATTAAGCTGTGCTCACAGCAACTCATGTAATTCCATTCTATTTTATTCACAAATATTTAATATTTAACAGTTTCTGAGACAAGGCCAAGCTGCAACGCGTCATCCACTCAGCAGAGAAGGTGATCGGCTGCCACCTCCCGTCTCTCCAGGAGCTGCACATCTCCAGGACCTGGAGGCGGGCAGCCAGGATTGTAGCCAACCCCTCTCATCCAGGACATAATCTCTTTCGGCCCCTCCCTTCTGGCAAGAGGCTCCGGTCCATCAGGACCTCGCGCCACAAGAACAGCTTCTTCCCCACTGCAGTCAGCCTGCTGAACAGTACCCCAACTCCCCCAGGTGACCCCCCCCCCCGCCCACCAAAGGACTGTCGGTGCCACTTACAGGCCCCACCATCCCAGCCCATCTGTGCTCCCACTTTAATTCACCTTACTCTACTGTATATAGTGTGTTGTTGTTGTTAACTTAATTTTTAACTTATTCTTAATTGCACTATACACCAAGTCAAATTCCTCGTTTTGTAAAGTGCGCTCTACTGAACCTGGCAATAAAACTTTTTCTGATTTCTGATTCTGATTCTGATTCTATTAATCATTGTTTTTTATTCATTCAAAATGCAATTAAATCAATATTTTATATTTTTTCTTTTCCTTTTTCTTTTTTTTTTATCCCATATCCTTTTTTATAATCAATGTTTGAACTTCTTTTCCTTTCTATTGTCATGGTTTCAGTTTGTTGTCTTGTTTTTCGCTTTAGTTCTTGTTCTGTCTTGTTTGGTTCTGTTTCCTGTTTTATTTTGAAAGGTTTCCTGTCTTGTCATGTTTCTTGAGTTTTACTTCCTTTGGTCCCCATCTGCCCTAATCGTGTTCACCTGTGTCTTGTCTGCCCTGTCTGTATATAAGTCTTGTCTCTGCCTTCCTCCTGTGCTGGTCCATTAACTTCTGCTCATGTTGATCACGTCTTCTTGTCTGGCGTCCATGTCCCTTGCCATGCCACAGTAAGTTTTTGTTTTTAGTTTTGTCATCCTGCTCTGCAGCGCTTTTTGTTAGTTAAATAAACCCACTTGCCCTGAACCCGTTTGCCTCCCGTCTCTGCGCCTGGGTCCTACCTGCTCTCGAGCCTCCCCCCCACACGACATCTATACATCCAATGAAATTAAACTACAAATCAACAAACACAACTGATAACAAATGCCTCTAAAAAATGATGTGTATATTTGCAGAACCTTAAAAACACCAAACAAATAACAAATGCTTCCCAATTAAAGCACAAAAAATGGAACACAAAATGTAAAACCCAAGTTAGAAATTGCAATTTGAAAAAGATACTTTTTTCAGCAGCTTTTCAAAATCAATCACCAATTCTACTCTTCTGTGGATGAAACAAAGAACTCCAGAACAATGAAGCCATTTCTCTAAGTCTCTCTCACCTTCAGTTTTAAACAAGGTCTGTGAAAATCCACCATACATTGGTCACATGAACTCAGAGACCTGCTAAAAGTGCACAATTGTAAAAGCTCTTTTATATAGACAACTGTTTGTTTGCTTAGAGCTCTAAATATAAAAAAAATGCTTTTCTATCATAACCATATCAACTGGATTAATAACAGGGTGGCATGTTTAGACAACATGAAGCTGTCCATCACATTTTTGACCTAAACATGTAAACACATCCTTGGCTCTGCGGTTAGGAAATGGTATTTGGGAATCTCTTTATACCAGGAGCCAGCCTGGCCATTGGAACATCGCCACAGTGCCCATCCAGACTGGGACAGCAACGGGGTCCACTTCAGAGCCGTGAGCTGCTGTGTTTAACTCCAGCTGTCCCAGCAAGGTAGACAACTGCAGCAACATCCACTGACCAAGCTGACAAGCCCTGGCAGAAAAGATCCCCACAAGAAAAACACTGGCTAAGGCAGGCTGGTCAAAAAAAAATAGTTTTGCCATTGTCTTGCAGCTCGCAGATCAAGTGGTTTAGTTTTCCAGTAAGGCAAGGCAAGGCAAGTTTATTTGTATAGCACAATTCGTACACAAAGTAATTCAAGGTGCTTCACAAAACAGAAAAGTGCATTAAAATCACAATACATCATAGAAATAATCAACATAAAATTTACTTTAAAAGAAAAGGAAGAAAAAAAAAAGATTTAAAAAGAAAGGAAGGAAAGAAAGGTGCAGATAGGACCTTTCAGTCATATACACGGCTAAACAGAAATGTTTTAAGTCTAGATTTGAACATGAACACAGAATAGGCCTGTCTTACGCCTTCAGGGAGGCTGTTCCAGATTTTAGCTGCAGAATATTGAAACGCTGATTCCCCTTGTTTAGTTCTGACTCTGGGAATCAACAGGAGGCCGGTCCCTGAGGTCCTCAGAGTACGAGATGGTTCATATGGCACTAACATGTCAGAGATGTACTTTGGTGCGTGGCCATGGAGAGACTTGTACACAAGCAGAGCTGCTTTGAAGTCTATTCTTTGAGGTACAGGGAGCCAGTGCAAAGACCTGAGCACAGGACTAATGTGATCATACTTCCTGGTTTTGGTCAGGACTCGAGCAGCAGCATTCTGGATGTACTGAAGCTGTTTTACAGCTCGTTTGGGCAGGCCGGTGAGCAGGCCGTTACAGTAGTCTAACCTACTGGAGACAAATGCATGGATAAGTATCTCCAGGTCTCGCTTTGAGATTATGTTTTTGATTTTGGCAATGTTTTTCAGGTGGTAAAATGCCGCTGATGTTACTGACTTGATATGGCTGTTAAAGTTCAGGTCAGAGTCCATGATTACCCCTAGATTTCTGACTTGATTTGAGGGTTTGAGAGAGAGAGAATGAAGGTAGCTGCTGACAATTTCTCTTTGTTTCTGTGGGCCAAAAACAATAACTTCGGTCTTGTCTGAGTTTAGCTGGAGAAAGTTGTTCTGCATCCACGCGCTGATCTGTTGGAGGCAGTGGTTGAGAGAATCCACTGGCCCATATTCACCTGTTGTCAGTGACACATAGATCTGAGTATCATCTGCATAGTTGTGATAAGATATGTTATTACTGCGTATTAACTGCCCTAGTGGCAGCATGTAGAGGTTGAACAGAAGGGGTCCCAGGATCGATCCCTGGGGCACACCACAATTCAAGCCCATGTAGTCTGAGACACAACTCCCAATTTCAACAAAATATTTCCTGTCTTCCAGATAAGACTTGAGCCAACTTAGGGCAGATCCAGAGATGCCAACCCAGTCTTGGAGTCTGTGCAAAAGGATCCCATGATCAACAGTATCAAAGGCAGCGCTCAGGTCTAGCAGGATTAAGACAGAGACTTTTCCATCATCAGTGTTCAGGCGGATGTCATTGGTTACCTTGATAAGAGCAGTTTCTGTGCTATGATGGGGTCTAAAACCTGACTGGAAAACATCAAACGAATTGTTTAATAAGAGAAAGTCAGTGAGCTGTTGGTAGACAACTTTTTCAAGGACTTTTCCTAAAAATGGCAGATTAGAGATAGGTCTGTAATTATTCAGTACAGTGGGATCAAGACCGCTCTTTTTCAGGAGGGGTTTAATGACTGCAGTTTTTAAGGCCTCTGGAAATATTCCAGATTGAAGAGACATGTTAACTATTTGAGTAATTGATGGCAACACACTGTTCAAGACAGACTTTAGAAATCTAGTGGGTAACACATCAAGGCAGCATGTAGACGAGCTCAGACGGGTGATGGTCTCTTGGACAGTTTGGTCAGTGACAGGTATAAAGTGAGTCAGCTTAGAGTGAGTAGGTGGCCGTTCGATAGTTATATGTGTTGTGGAGTTGATGGCTTTTTTAATGCCCTGAACCTTGTCATTGAAAAATACAGCAAACTCATTACATTTAGGTGTACAAACCAATTCTATTGGTAGCTGGGTTGGGGGGTTAGTTAATCTGTTAACTGTTGTGAACAGGATACGAGAGTTGCTGCTGCAACTTCCAATTATTTCAGAGAAGTACCTTTCCCTTGTTCTGCATAAGATCTGGTTATAAGCGTACAACTCCGCCTTATATATTCCATAATGAACCTGGAGTTTTGACTTGCGCCACTTTCGCTCGGCTCTGCGGCACTGTTGTTTCTGTGCCCTGACTAGATCATCATTCCTCCAGGGAGCTTTCTGTCTATGTTTTCTCAATTGAACTTTCATAGGGGCAATGGCATCCAGAACATTCAAGATGCTAGAAGTAACAGAATTCAGCATTTCATCAACATTGGCACCAGAGACGTTTTCAGGGTTTATCATTTCTACAAACTGTGCCCTAGTGCTCTCATTTATTTGTCTCCTTTGGACAACTGCAGGGCCAGGCGGTGGTTTGGGAGCAACAGACAGGTCAAAGAATACACAGAAATGATCAGAGAGGGCGACATCAACCACACTGACATTGTAAATAGTAACCCCCCTTGTGATGAGCAGGTCCAGAGTGTGCCCTCTGCTGTGGGTGGGGCAACTCACATGCTGAATTAGACCAAAGGTTTCAAGGACAGCATTGAGCTCTTTTGCATTTCTGTCATTGACATTATCAACATGAACATTAAAATCACCTGTAATGACTAGACCATCAAAGTCTGTGCACACAACTGAGAGCATTTCAGTGAAATCATCAATAAAACTTTGGCTGTGCTGAGGAGGTTTGTACATAACTATGCAGAGTAAGGGAGGAGTTTGTTTTAACTCAATCTTAAAGGACACATACTCAAATGATGAAAACACACCAAATGATAGTCTGCGGGTTGCAATATTATCTCTAAACAGTGCAGAAACGCCTCCACCCTTTTTATTTTCTCGTATTTCCGATTCATGTTTGTAGTAATGTCAGTCAAGAATGCAAGTTCAGATTCACAATGTTCATATTCACCATATTCAACAGACATCTCCTCCAATAGCACCTTAAAAATCCTGTGCTGTTTAGCTTTGCAGCTGAGGTTGTTTACGATTTTCAGAATAAGAGTCATTATATGTCCAGAGCCAATCACTTCTGCACATAAGGCCTGCTGGTGAATGACGCAGCAGTAATGCAGACATTTTGGAAAGTCTGGGTCAGCTTTACAGTGAGTGATGAAACCTGTTTGTCTATTGATCATAGCAGGAGTCCCATCTGCAGTCACTGCTACCAGCTTTTCTAATTGTACCTTTTTCTGCACAAAAACTCCTTCACCGTGTTATACATTTCAACTCCTCTTGTAATTGTCTGTTAGGGCAGATGTGTCAGGAGTTCTTCTCTTGTGGAAACCAAAAGCTATGCTGTACTGTTGCCGTCCACAGACTCATCACACTGGACGTTAACCACCTGCACTTTGCAAGATCCCGGTCCAGCTAATTGGCCAAGTTATCAGACATAGCTGACATTCAATTTCCACTACAATGTCTAGATGAGTGAGTTCTATTGTTCTCATCCTTAGGGACAGTGATAGCAATTATCATCATTGCTTGAATTTTTTTCATGCTATATGCAAAAGTCTTTGTCCCTTAAGGCAACAGATTACAGCCCCCCCCCCCCCCCCCCCCCCCCCCAGGCTGCTGTCGTATTAACAATAGCTTGGAGCTCCAGAATGGACAAGAAAAAACGACGAGAATGGCTCGAGCAGGGCGTTGCTCACGGGGCGGTCGCTCGTGCCATGCGGTCGCACGTGCTCGGGCCCGCTAAATGCTACTTGTAGCTTTAATTATTATTATTATTCTACCGGAAGAGTCGCCTTTTTGAGGCCTTTAACATACCCCAAAACTCACCAAATTTGGCACACACATCAGGAGTCGCGAAAAATTTCGTATTTTATAGGAGATTGGCATGGGCGCACAAAAACGGCTCGATAGCGCCACCTACAGTGACTTTTGTCCCGACGCCCCGCATACGCTTTAACGTACAAGCTTGATTTTTACAGGGCATGTTCTTCAGATGGAGACTTACAAAAAAGTCTGAAAGGACCCACCTGTCACTCGCACAGGAAGTCTGATATATTGAGGTCAATATGTCATTTTTGCTTCATTTTGGACATTTGCAGGCCTCGCTCTAGAACGAACTCCTCCTAGAGATTTTGGAGTAATGACTTCAAACTTTGGTTGTGTAAACTATACACATGTCCGATGTTAAATTGCGAAGCTTTTAAGTTTTTATGGATGTTTGTGACCATGGCGGCGCGTCAAAATTGGAGGTCGTTTCGAAAACACGCCATGAAAAGAAAAATGGCCATTACTCAGCCATGCAAAATCCAATCTGATCCAAAATTGATATGCATGATTGTAGTCTGACTCTGAACACATCTGCAGTGAAAAAATCTGGAAAAAGTGTAGCGCCACCTGCTGGCAAGAGGAAATGACATGTTTTACTTGGAGCATCACTACTCCGAGTAGGATGAGCCGACACACCTGAAAATGACGTCCACCTGTTGAAAAGCCATTGAAGTTTACTCTGACAAAAAACCATAACTTTCAATGCGGGGGTGTGGTCGTGACAGAGCGGCAAAGTTGGGCATCTCGCTATGCACACAAAAGTTGCTCTCACGTGCACATTCCTTGTCCAATCTCACTGAAATTCAATGGATATGATGAAGCTTCTATTCTGAACCCATGGATATGACAATCTTGGACGAGCTCTATAGCGCCACCTAGTTATTGCATGGGGCACATTCTGCCCTGTATTTTCTCTTTGCTTTGTCCGATGTGCATGAAATTAAAACTGGAGATACTCAGAAGGGTCTTCTCTCATCATGTAAAGTTTCATGGGTGTACACCTGACGGTGCCTGCGTAACAGGAAGTGGTCGATTATGTGCACCCAAATAATAGAAATTTATTATAAATCAGCCGTTTGTCTCAGGAAGCTGAGATTTCAGAATTAGATGCCTTTAATAACCTCCAGCTTTGATATGTAACACTATAGGGTCTACGAGAAACTTCATCACTTGATTTTTTTAATGAAATTTTGGACTGAACAAAGATTTTTAGCATAAATTATGTTTAGGTTATCAGCACCAAGAATTCAACTTTCATAGGCATTTATGTGCTACTGCTTCCTAAAAAAATTCAGAATGATTGAAGTTACAGGTGACATCTTACAGAGCATTACATCCAAAAAGGTCCGAAAACGTCTTTTTAGGCAAAACTGCAAACACCTATTTTTTTGCATAACTTATCTTTCAAATATCAGCACAAAAAAATTAAAAACGGTAGGGATCTGTGTTTGCTGCCTTCCATATTTTTTTCAGACTTAAAAGTGTAACAGATGATTTATAAAAAATCCTTTTCATCCAAAAACCTGTGTTAAATCTGTCTAGACTCCAAACAAACATTTTTTTATGGTAACTTATGTTTCAACAATCGACACCAATTTTCACAGACCTAAAGCTGAACATGTCCCATAGCTCCCTGAATATTTTCATAGATATAAAATGAACTGGTCATTCTAACATCTGGCATTCTAACATCTAACATCTTACATGTCAAAGCCTCTCTCAGCCTGGCTCTGCTGAAGGAGTCGTGTTACAACCCCGCCCCCTCCTGCTGGGACCCCTGCTATGTAAATTAGCAAGCAGTGAACAGAGAGATGAGGAGTAAGAATGGTCATTACTCAGGCATGCATAATCCAAAGACAGCCAGTTAAACACTGAAAGACATATTTTTTCGGTATGTCTTTCATACATCTTTAGTATTAAAAACTCTCCAAGATGAATGTGCCTGACTCCACCTGCAGGTGGATCACAGACTTCCTGACGGACAGACAGCAGTATGTGAGGCTGGGGAAGCTCGTCTCAGATACTCGGACCACAAGCACCGGATCCCCCCAGGGCTGTGTCCTTTCACCCCTGTTACTCTCCCTGTACACAAACAGCTGCACAGCTGGTCACCTGTCTGTCAAACTCCTGAAGTTTGCTGACGACACCACACTCATCGGCCTCATCTCTGACGGAGATGAGTCGGCCTACAGGAGTGAAATAGCCAGGCTGGTGTCATAGTGCAGCGCTAACAACCTGGAGCTTAATGCTCTGAAGACAGTGGAGATGACAGTGGACTTCAGGAAGGCCCCAGCCCCCCTCCCCCCTGTCATCCTCTGTGACTCCCCGGTGACCTCTGTGGAGTCCTTCTGCTTCCTGGGAACCATCATCAGCCAGGACCTCAAGTGGGAGCAGAACATCAGCTCCATCACTAAGAAGGTCCAGCAGAGGATGTACTTCCTGAGGCAGCTGAAGAAGTTTCACCTCCCTGAAAAGATGCTGGTAGACTTTTACACCGCCATCATCGAATCCACCCTCACGTCCTCCATCACAGTCTGGTTCGCTGCGGCCACGGCCAGAGACAAGGCCAAGCTGCAACGCGTCATCCACTCAGCAGAGAAGGTGATCGGCTGCCACCTCCCGTCTCTCCAGGAGCTGCACATCTCCAGGACCTGGAGGCGGGCAGCCAGGATTGTAGCCAACCCCTCTCATCCAGGACATAATCTCTTTCGGCCCCTCCCTTCTGGCAAGAGGCTCCGGTCCATAAGGACCAGGACCTCGCGCCACAAGAACAGCTTCTTCCCCACTGCAGCCAGCCTGCTGAACAGAACCCCAACTCCCCCAGGTGACCCCCCCCCCCCCGCCCACCAAAGGACTGTCGGTGCCACTTACAGGCCCCACCATCCCAGCCCATCTGTGCTCCCACTTTAATTCACCTTACTCTACTGTATATAGTGTGTTGTTGTTGTTAACTTAATTTTTAACTTATTCTTAATTACACTATACACCAAGTCAAATTCCTCGTTTTGTAAAGTGCGCTCTACTGAACCTGGCAATAAAACTTTTTCTGATTCCTGATTCTGATTCTGATTCTATTAATCATTGTTTTTTATTCATTCAAAATGCAATTAAATCAATATTTTATCTTTTTTCTTTTCCTTTTTCTTTTTTTTTTATCTCTTATATCCTTTTTTATAATCAATGTTTGAACTTCTTTTCCTTTCTATTGTCATGGTTTCAGTTTGTTGTCTTTTTTTTCGCTTTAGTTCTTGTTCTGTCTTGTTTGGTTCTGTTTCCTGTTTTATTTTGAAAGGTTTCCTGTCTTGTCATGTTTCTTGAGTTTTACTTCCTTTGGTCCCCATCTGCCCTAATCGTGTTCACCTGTGTCTTGTCTGCCCTGTCTGTATATAAGTCTTGTCTCTGCCTTCCTCCTGTGCTGGTCCATTAACTTCTGCTCATGTTGATCACGTCTTCTTGTCTGGCGTCCATGTCCCTTGCCATGCCACAGTAAGTTTTTGTTTTTAGTTTTGTCATCCTGCTCTGCAGCGCTTTTTGTTAGTTAAATAAACCCACTTGCCCTGAACCCGTTTGCCTCCCGTCTCTGCGCCTGGGTCCTACCTGCTCTCGAGCCTCCCCCCCCACACGACATCTATACATCCAATGAAATTAAACTACAAATCAACAAACACAACTGATAACAAATGTCTCTAAAAAATGATGTGTATATTTGCAGAACCTTAAAAACACCAAACAAATAACAAATGCTTCCCAATTAAAGCACAAAAAATGGAACACAAAATGTAAAACCCAAGTTAGAAATTGCAATTTGAAAAAGATACTTTTTTCAGCAGCTTTTCAAAATCAATCACCAATTCTACTCTTCTGTGGATGAAACAAAGAACTCCAGAACAATGAAGCCATTTCTCTAAGTCTCTCTCACCTTCAGTTTTAAACAAGGTCTGTGAAAATCCACCATACATTGGTCACATGAACTCAGAGACCTGCTAAAAGTGCACAATTGTAAAAACTCTTTTATATAGACAACTGTTTGTTTGCTTAGAGCTCTAAATATAAAAAAAATGCTTTTCTATCACCTAGACACAGATGGAGAACCATATCAACTGGATTAATAACAGGGTGGCATGTTTAGACAACATGAAGCTGTCCATCACATTTTTGACCTAAACATGTAAACACATCCTTGGCTCTGCGGTTAGGAAATGGTATTTGGGAATCTCTTTATACCAGGAGCCAGCCTGGCCATTGGAACATCGCCACAGTGCCCATCCAGACTGGGACAGCAACGGGGTCCACTTCAGAGCCGTGAGCTGCTGTGTTTAACTCCAGCTGTCCCAGCAAGGGAGACAACTGCAGCAACATCCACTGACCAAGCTGACAAGCCCTGGCAGAAAAGATCCCCACAAGAAAAACACTGGCTCAGGCAGGCTGGTCAAAAAAAAATAGTTTTGCCATTGTCTTGCAGCTCGCAGATCAAGTGGTTTAGTTTTCCAGTAATGTCAGTCAAGAATGCAAGTTCAGATTCACAATGTTCATATTCACCATATTCAACAGACATCTCCTCCAATAGCACCTTAAAAATCCTGTGCTGTTTTGCTTTGCAGCTGAGGTTGTTTACGATTTTCAGAATAAGAGTCATTATATGTCCAGAGCCAATCACTTCTGCACATAAGGCCTGCTGGTGAATGACGCAGCAGTAATGCAGACATTTTGGAAAGTCTGGGTCAGCTTTACAGTGAGTGATGAAACCTGTTTGTCTATTGATCATAGCAGGAGTCCCATCTGCAGTCACTGCTACCAGCTTTTCTAATTGTACCTTTTTCTGCACAAAAACTCCTTCACCCCCCCCCCCCCAGGCTGCTGTCGTATTAACAATAGCTTGGAGCTCCAGAATGGACAAGAAAAAACGACGAGAATGGCTCGAGCAGGGCGTTGCTCACGGGGCGGTCGCTCGTGCCACGCGGTCGCACGTGCTCGGGCCCGCTAAATGCTACTTGTAGCTTTAATTTTAAAGTTGATGTTCATGTTTTTTTGAACCAGGAAATCTCTAAATATACAGTATTAACTGCCCGTTTCATGGTTTTCTTTGTGTTTACTTCATCCTTGTCATCTTCTAAAAGTTCACTCCTTCCGGTGTCACTTCCTTGTGTTTTCTCTCCCTCTTTTGATGTTCTTGTCTCTCTTTCTCTGTGGCTGCATCCCAGTCATCAAAATTATCAAATTCACCAAACAAGGAAAAAAAAAACAACGAAATCACTCGTGTCTTTTTGCTGTCTCGTTGTAAACTGTAAAATAACGTATCTCAACTTATGTTTTATGCCAGTGCAGGGATATGTGACTGGGAATTCATTTTTAGGCGTGCGGTTATCACTTTGGTATATCACTTTTTAATGCACAACCAGCAGCCAATCAGAATCGAGTATTCACCCGGACCATGGTATAAATTTCTTTGAAGTATGCTGTCCTATTTTGGCTGTATTTTGATTGATCAAAGATTTCATCTCTTTTTGTTTCCTTCTATTTTGCCTCTGTTTAACCCTGTTCCAGACAGAATTCAATTATCACTATTTTTGTATTTCTACCAAAAATGGCTGAATCGTTCTTTCACAGACACATGCAACACATTTTGTCATGTCACTGCATGAAACAAACACGTTCAGTTTTTGTTTGTGAGTCAAAACTCATTTCTGATTCTGTACTTTTATTTTGAAAAGTGTTGTTCCTGTTTCACAGCAGTTGTAGCTTGCGGCTGTGTTCACCTGCTGTCCATAAATGGCCTCAGCTGCTCCTCGTTTCTCGTTTTGTCTTCTGTATATAATCAGCTTGTTTCAGTGCTGCACTGGTCAGTTCATTGTCATGTGTGAGATTGTTGGTGTGGTTCTCTGTGTCAGGCTGTGAACCTGAAAGACTTGTTGAACTGGTTTAGAACATTTACACTGAAATTACAGCAGATTTCACCTCTGTTTTTCTGTATAATTGAAAAATTTATGTTAGGTATGTAGGGATGGTAATAGAAGCCCCATGAAGCCTAATTGGGGTTCTTGTATTTGTGCTGGAAAAATGAACCACCCATTCAGGGCTTTGAAACCAAAAAGAACAGCGGCATCTGGTGGTGGCATGGACGTATATCAACATATGTTTCAACTACACTCCTTGTAACACTTCAATATGGAAATGATAAAAAAATGTTAAACAAAACAATGTTAATGATGATTAGAAAAAAAACATAAAACACAACATTTAATGTAATCTGTGAGGTGCTTGACACTGCAAAATACACATCACATGAAGAAAATAAAGGCAAAGCAAAAAAAAAAAAAAAATTGGTCTTGGACTCGGGACTTCTGGATGCAAACCCCACAGACTGTTCCGCTGAGCCATGCCTACTGATACTAATTTGACTTATTCAAATAAATCGAGTTGAAACGATCCTGTGCCGTAGTACGTTTCTTACCAGGAGTTATGGTAAAGTGCAATGAACTGACGCAGATTCCAATCCTGGGGAAACTATGGAACTGGTCGGGAAATGTTTGGGATTCCTTTCATATTTCTAGAGAAGAGTGCGCCCAACTGTTCAAAACACAAGTGACATCTGATCCGTGGTTCGACCAAACAATGCATTTGGCGCGTCATACGTAATCAACTACATGTTCTGCGCTAGTTGGCAGACGCCCCGAAACATTGTGCCGAACCACTCTGTTTCATGAAGGTGAACCGCGTGCCGACGCATCCGTGTCAAATGGGCCATCCCTATAGGGATGGAAGTAAAAACCCCATGAAGCTTTCACAGGGTTCATGTAATTGTGCTAGAAAAATGAACCATTTAGGGCTTTGAAACCACACAGAACAGCGGGATCTGGTGGCGGACTGGACGTATATCATCTACGTCAACTAAACTCCTTGTCCTTGTAACACCTCGATGTGGTAATGATAAAAATGTAAAACACAATAGTGGGGGTTGCTTGTGAACCAGGGCCTAGCTAAAATGAATTTGTTGGATATATTTCCCAGATTATTTAAAGACAGATTATTTTTGTCTTTGACTGACGATTTCGCCACCTTTGGAAAAAATCCTCTCACAAGGCACAGAGTAAGCTGGTGTGCATAAAAATGTCACTGCCAGTCTGTAGAGATGTCAGTATAAAACCTTGTGGGTAACCCAGTATCTCCGTGGGTCATCAGTTCTTGGAATGTGGGACGCCTTTAAAAACCTAGAAAGTAATTAATAGCCTTTTGTCATGCACCAGTTTAAAATGAGCATAAATGATGAGGATCATAATGTTTACTGTACCTCTGAACCTCCACTGTTGTACTGGCAGTGGTGCTGGTCACCTGCTGTTGAGCCCCTACATGTCTTTCCAGCAGGGCCCAGAGACCACCATCCTCCTGCTGATTTGAAGGGCCTTCTCTAGATGGTGACTAAGGCTGTTTCTCTGGAAGTAGCGGCTCAATTTTTGCCGCACACTCTTTAGTGAGTCGCTCTATGGCAGTGTGGAAAGAGCCTTGGCTGCAGAACCCCAGCTCTCTAAACCTTGGGTACAACAAGGCTGGCAGAGCAGTGACCTTCTCCAGAGCTGAAAACTTCTCACAAAGATTGTTATTCAAGTTGGTGGCCAATTTCTAACCCAGTGGGTGGGTGATCCTGGGGAGTGGGAGTGCGAAAGAGGTCCGTACATGAATCTTGCTGCACCAAACAGAGGCATGGAGAACTAAATGATGAATAATGATCAAGAATAGAGGAGAGAAGGAGGGTAGAAGTAGATGAGAAAAGAGGACAGAACCCCAGTGCACCATAGTTACCCCAGCTTCAAACTTCTAGCAGCCTAATAGCAGCAAATTTGTTATTAAGTTTAATTTAAACATATTAACTTTAAGTTAAATATTCTCTGAATTCCAATAAGCCTGTCAAAAGAGGAATGTTTTCAGTCTAACTTTGAATGTAGAAACCATGTCAGTCTCTCTTACATGAGCTGGGAGCTTATTCCATAAAACAGGAGCTTGGTGGCTAAATGCTCTACCTCCAACCATACTTTTACTAATTCTAGGAACAACAAGCAGTCCTGCATTTTGCGAGCGAAATGTTTTGTTTGGATGGTAAGGGACTGGGGTCCTTAATATAGGATGGGGCCATACCATGTAAGGCCTTATAGGTTAACAGGAGGATTTTGAACTTTATTCTAGAATCAACTGGGAGCCAGTGAAGTGAAACTAATACAGGATTGATGTGATCTCTTCAGCTAGTTCCTGCGTCTTCGTACTCTGTTGTATCCATTGGCTAGCACTGGACATGGAACCACCTGCTGCTTTCATCACATTGTATCTGCAAGTCAGAAACACAAATGTTTAACTTGGGGAATGAATATTGTTCAGACAGCACTGCACTATTGTGACATCAGAAGTCATCGCTGAAGACATGGTGCTGTGCAATGATTTTACTGAAGGTTTACAGCACAGCGTAACTCACCACCAAGTTTCATAAATCTTTGTTCAATGGCTTCAATACACTGACATAATTTCATAAAATGAAGAAAAACTAACGGACATCTCCTGAAGGCCATTAGGTGTTTAAATTTACGTGGCCTTTTAGAAGTTTCCCACACCATCCTTCTGAACAACCTAGAATATTGAAAGCTTACCCAGTCAGTGTGAGATGTTCCAGTACTTAAAGTTGTGGCTCACATAGCACAGTCGTTACACTTATCAAAAACTGAAATGCAAAAGGTACGTCAATTATTAGTGGATGTACAGTGGGCCAAGATGGAGAGGTAATGCATGCACCTGAAGTAGTGCAAGAGCCAGTTTTTGTTGTTCCTGTGCCATCTCCATCACTGCTGTTTAGAACAGACTCTTTGGTGGGTCCGGGAATGTTTCCATTATCGACCGTACCATCTGAACAAAACAGTATATAATAGCAGCATAAGACCCAAGTTTAATTGTGGAATAAAACAAGTGAGGTACTTGTCCACAACACATTAGTCTTGCTCTACCATGATGGTATCTACACCACAACTGCTTCCATCCTGCTGAAATGGGTGTGTCATGGTGCCGCTCTTACATTTTATGTCCACCCAATCTGTTCTGTTGTTGCATGTCCACCTCCATGTTAAGATACTCCCTGTAATACATTTAATACATATAAAGTCTGCAATATTTCACAAATATATTGTCAAATAATTTACAAAAGAATGCCATGAGTTTACAGGGATACTAGTCTAACAAATGGTGAAGGTATATTCATCGAATTCTATGTGGAAAGATTAGTGATGTTGATGCAGGATTACTGGAATTTCTTTGCAGCACGATCAGACTCCGCCAGCTCTGTCGTAGACTGTACAGGGTCAAGCAAGTAGACTCTACCTACTGCTGCATTAATGTACTACAACCAAAATAATGTCATGACAAAAATGCTTTGTATTTTATTTCACATTTGTGCCAATAGATATTCACTCACCGGAAACTTCCAGTGTGTATTGTCATAGTTGACACAGGATACAATGGCTTTGTAGTTCTCAAAATGTATCTGTTTCAGATTGAAAAGAAGAAAAACAGTGGAAATTTATTTTACACCACAATACCGCTACATGCATATTATGCTTTGGCCAAAAAGTCTGAAAATGCATGCAGCAGCTTCTTTCATTCGCAACATCACATTGAACTAAGATACAATTTACTTTTGACGAGCTCTGCCTCTGGAACAATTCTCTCTTGTCATGCACAATCACTCACGCCGTGTAGTGTTTCATGATGTAGATTGTGTCAGATAAATGAAGTTGACTGGCAGTAAAGTAGAAGAGGCACTCGATCATTTACCATCTAAAAATTCCATTTAGCATTGGATTATATCAAATTGATGCTCTCAACTCACATTTATATACCCCCAATTATTCTTTATCCTGTATGGCTATCCAACAATCTACACTGGAGCCACCGGTTTCTAAGGCTCATTAGATCAGTATTGTGACTATCATGTGGCTAGTATCCAAAGTCACTTCATGATTTGATTAGTTATTGCTACAAACCTCTCCTGTGAGCCACTGGTGAGGGGCAAGGGAACGAAGTTCACTGTGGTGGATAATGAAGTGGTTCCCTCTAATCTGAGAGGGAATGACAGACAACCACTTCAGTCTTTTGTCTCCTCCACAATGTAGTAAGATAAAAAACATATTTTGGTAAACATGTAGATGATCTGACAATAAGTATACTTTGCAATCACTTTCAGTATCAATGTAAGGCATGCATGGACATGGGATTAACTGTGCTGATCACTGTGCATAATCTCACCTCGGACTCTGCTGTTGCAGAGATGGTTGCATAAGTAGAGCAGTATTGCTTTTAGCAGCCACCATAACCATTCTGATATGCTTAAATGGAATTGGTCTCACTTTCAGAGGACAAGAACACCTCTTAGAAATTGAAGCCACTTTCATGACACATGGCTTATCATTTGTTGGTATAATACATTCCAATATTTAAACTGTTCATTTGCAATGACTGAATATTAGTTACAAGTATTCTTTAATAAAGACTCTTCTATAATGAATTAACAATTTATCTATTGTGTGTGCAAGTATTAAAAACAAATGAAAACGAATTCATTGACTGGACATGATGTGTGGTAGAAGGCTGGTACAAACCTGTGCTTTCTTCTGTCTCAATGTACGGTTCCAAAGGGGTCACAAACACAAATGCTATTGTTTCTGACGGAGGGAACTACATTTTTGAGTGGAAAAAAAACTCACATAAATCACTACAATATGTATTTTGGTAGTTTCAGTCACAAGACAGTTACACAGCACCTCAGGTTCTGGTTTCTTGAATGGCAAAGTTGTTGCTAATGGTGAGACGTATTAGCCATGTCATGTGCCAATTCAGAGTCAAATCTTACTCTTTCTGGATATTTCTCTGTCTGCATAGTCCAGGAGCAGGGCGTCATGCATATTTTGGTAAACTTTTACAAAATCAAGTTGACTCTCAGTTTTCCGTTGGAATCTAATTTGCTTCAGGTCCCACTGGCTTTTCTCCATGATTTCTTGGTTCTGTTTGCTACTGTTAAGTTCTACAAAACATGGCTCTTGCTGGAATTACATATTTTCAATGCAGCTAGTCAAAGCATTCCATGTAGATGCAAATAAATGTTCCAATTTGATTAGGATGTCACCTGTTTCCTGGACTGGCTGACCTCTTTATAACGCTTACTGAGATGTGTGTAAGCCGGACTGGTACCATGGCGCCCTAAATCTCCTAAAGATAATAAAGACATGACACAGGATATGATAGGGGACCAATTATACAGTCGGGTTATAAATATCAAGTAGAAACAAACCTAACATTAACCCAGACCAGAGAGTAGCATTTGGGAGAAAATATTACTCCAAACTGGGAATGAATCCTGGGGAGTGGTAAATATTGGATATCCCACAAAAGTCCAAAGGTGCTCTCTCAATAACTTGTTGGAAATGGGCTTTGCCTGGAGCACATCCCACAGCATGCTGAAAATGATAATCATAATGGTATTAATTATTGACAGCAAATCTGGAAAATTGTGTTAAACCATACTTTACCTTCCACCTACCACAATAGTTCCTGCCAAATAGTGTAAACTTAATGGTGCAAAACCGCTTCTCCAGACCAGCAGTCTTGCATTTCTGTGTTTACATAATTTTAGCCCCACCTAGTGGTTAAACTCTCCCAACGTTAAGGATTTCTCTAAGAAATGGAAATAACTGAACCCAAAGTAATTTAGATGGTTCCAAAGATCCAATGTCTTTGATCTGTTTTCCGATTTTGCACATTCCTTTAACATTTTATCCTGAACCATCCATAATTTAGTTTTATTTTTCTTTAACTTATGTTCTTTTCCCATTACTGAGTAGTTTGGCACACACACAGACAAATGTGGTTAAAAATATCACCCCTGCCATCTTTGACAGAGGTCATGGATTAACTTCTAGTTTGGGATATTATTACGATGGATGTTTAATATCTTAGTGGGCAACACTTCACTTAGCATTTGCTCCTCCAAATATTTACCTTGTAGTCTTCCGTAGTGATCGTTTTGTCAGCATCGACTGTGCCCATTTCTTTCATCAGTCCTAAGAGGTTCTCATGGTTCTTTGCAACATTTGGCCCTGAGCAGGGACTGCTGAACAGAACAGTACCACTCAGAAGAACCTGGTCCATTTGTTTTCTAAAGTAGATGAGCATCCCAATAGTCCAAAAATGTGCATCCCCAGCTTGTAGTGTGTGGGAATTCTTCAAAGAAATGGAAAAAAAACGCTGCGCCCGCGAGCGCCTGATGCTCCTCTGTCAAAAGCGAATTCCCACGCCATAACTACTCACCACTCTTCTTGCAAATCATTGGAAATCACCGCGTTTACCGCTGAACTTGCCTGCGGCGTGAAAATACAACATACTGAGCACACCTCCCCCCTACCGTCGAGGGCTACCGTCGGGTGACAAAAGTGGTGCGCAGAGCATTCACTTGATAACTACGACAAAAGTGGATTACAAAGTTTTTCCCATGAAAACTAATAACATTAATGATAAATGAACGCCATTTCCTTAAATTACTTTGTCAGAGTAAATTAACTTACCTTTTACAAGTTCCTTCAGCCAGCAGCTGCTTGCAGCTTCTCTAAAATGGCTGACTGCAAAGTTTCTCCTCCTGATATGATTCTTGACAGACGGGGTTTACTTATCCAAAATTAAGGGGCAAAGGATCAAGCATAACTATTTCATGTTTTGTCAACATGATTTAAATCTATAAAAGTAAGACTACAAAAAATTGTGTGATTTTCAAGATTATATTATGTTTCTAAGGTAACCATAAGTTGTTCATATTAAACATTTTTAGTATTTGTAAATTGAACAACCCCACTTTTCCCGTATTTTCAGTGTGCTCTCATGCTGAGGTAAGACTTTATATTTGGTCCACATGAAAACAGTCAATAGCAGTACATAAAGGTGAACATGTGGTTCATTTAAATGCAGAGGATCTCAAAACTTATTAAGGTTAACTACACAAAGTCACTCCACTTTTTTGCACTCAGCCAGCATTGACTCCCTCAGAAAATACGCTACTGAGTGCAAAAACCTTTTTTGAGTTTCTTAACTCAAGTAGATTAGATGGTGGATTAACTGTAAAAGTTGTTTCTTTTTGTGTTAAGGGGTGTAGAGAAGCACTAATTTAATGACTGTCAGCTCTGTTAGTCATGCATTGCTAATTTTTAGGCTTTTTTAAGGGTAAGAAATTTACAACAGCTGAACCAGGGATCTGAAACCTCTAAAAGAAAAAAAAACTTTTTCTTTTATTTTATAAAAGTACACTTTTTTGGCGGCCATCAGGCCAATTTCTTATAACCTTTTTAATAATTACAATATTTAAACTACATCGGCGTTTTTAAATATGATGTATAACAATTTTGATTTATTTTAATATGACAGCAGCACATTCCAGTTCCTTCCAAAATAAAATTGTGTAAAAGATCCTTCTAAAGCCGTCAATTTAGTTGCAGTTATTATAATGTAGATATCATAATGCAATTTGCTTCTGAACAGAAACGAAGATCTGATTCTCTGGATATTGTTGGCATTTCCTTTTATTTATTTTTTCTCAAACTAGATAAAGCGATAAAGTAGGCCCAAGTCAGTTCTCTCTCTCTCTCTCTCTCTCTCTCTTCTCATTTGTATAAATGATCTGTTTTGGTTCCTAAAGATCTATTTTTAGGAACACATTTTTTTAGATGATACCAATGTACGTTTATTTGTCAGGGGATCCACACAAAATACTGAGGAAACAAGTTAGTTAGTTAAAAAAAAATTAAAGCTAAAGAAAGTTATGAAATATCAGTATGGAAAAGATCCATAAACGCACATTTCTTGGTTTGACCCTTAATCTACAAATCTGAGGAAAAATCATGTTTATTATTTACCAAGTGACATGTATTAATAGTATTTTATGACAAACTAGTTATTGTCTTAAAATGTTTGTTTAAAATTTTTTTAAATATTTGAAATGAAGATCTTGCTATCGGTTATATTGTTCTGTAGTTTTACCATAACTAAAATGAAAGATGACACTCCAAATCATGAACCACACAAACTGATCTTATTTTTTATTTTTTAGATAAATCGACAGGGAACGACTACAGTTTTTTTAAAACAAAATTCTATGAAATTTACAAATTGGAGATTGTTTTCTTTTTTTCATATTTATTTTGGTTCATCTATGAGAGAAAAACCAATTGTAAAAACAGAAGTGTTAATGCAACACTAAACTAGTTGATTTGAACTCTGAGCCAGATGACATGTGGTCCTTGTCTACAGTGTTGAAGTGACTCTGAACATAGTGTTGAATTTTCAGAGTTAACACAACTCTTTTGGGTGTTAATTGTTAACACTATCTGTACAACTTCAACACTAAAATTGTTAAATAACCCCATTGTCATTTTTTCTCTGCACATTTTAACTCCAAGCATTAACACCAAAACGTGGAAAATGGGGGCGGGGCCTAACACTTGCTGTTGTAGTAATAACTGTGAAAGTGTCCGATCAGTTTGACTCTGAAGATATGACACTGGAGAATTTGGTGTGGACACAAAAACTGAATGCGTTTGTTTCATGCAGTAAAATGACAAAATGTGTTGCATGTGTCTATGCAAGAAAAATTCAGCCATTTTTGGTAGAAATACAAAAAAGTTAATTGAATAGAATTCTGTCTGGAACAGGGTTAAACAGAGGCTAAAATGAGGAAACCAGAGAAGAAATCTTTAAACAAATAACAGCTAAAATAGATTTTAATAGGACAGCATACTTTAAAGAAATATATTTTATAGAATAGGAGCTAAATATTTCAATGTATATTTAATGATTTCCCCACTATAATTATATTTAATTATGTTAGAAGTGTTTTTAGTTCATTTCTGAGTCTCTACTTTTATTTTGAAAAGTGTTGTAGCTTGCAGCTGTGTTCACCTGCTGTCCATAAATGGCCTCAGCTGCTCCTCGTTTCTGGTTTTCTCTTCTGTATATAATCAGCTTGTTTCAGTGCTGCACTGGTCAGTTCATTGTTGGTGTGGTTTTCTGTGTTAAACTGTGAAACCGAAAGACTTGTTGAACTGATTAAGAGAATTTACACTGAAATGTCAGACTTCAGTGCTTTTTGTTCAGTTGAAACATTTCTGTTCATTTAACAAAGTTTTTCTTCATTTAACTGTACACTTGTCTCTGTTTTAAAAAAAAAGTCAATTGTTTTAACTTTCAACAAATATCTTGACCAATGTATCTGCAGGCCAAGTATCAAATATCTAAAATCCTAAAATCACAAACTGACCATTTATCTGAACCTTTTTAGCAGCATTAAAATTCTGTAATTTTGAACACTGAACTCGGTTGTGGAAAGTGTTTACTTTAAGATCCTAAAAGTTTGATTACTTTTACTTCTGTTGAAGATTTTGAAAATGTGTTATTTTCTGCCAGAATACTCAAACTGTTGTGATACTGTTACTAAATACGGACACCTGGTGGACATTAACCCTAAGAACTCTTTAAAAAAATTAAAACTCTTTATTTTCTGGGTGAATTTTACCTGATATAATACACCCAACAAAAAGTACTTGTAATAAAAACATGACACATGATAAATTAGAGTGGTCTTTCATTTTATGTGGTGTGACAAAATGAACAAAAAAAACATGAAGTTCCTAAAAACATGCTGAAATCACTTAGAAAAAACAAAACAAAAAACCCAAAAAGGAATTTGAGAATAAAAAAATTCCTAAAATATAACATACTAGAAACTTGGTCTTTGAAATTCAGGTAATTAGTTTTGCTTGGGTGAAAATCACCAGGGGCCTCATTTATAAAGGTTGCGTACGCACAAAAGAAGGCGTACGCCACTCTCTACGCAGTAGTTGATATTTATAAAAAGCAAACTTGACGGGAAAATGTGCGGTCCTTCACGCAAGCTCTGACCCAGGCGTACGCACAAAAACGGGTGAAATGAGAAACGGCGACACCGTCTGCAGATGGAAGAAACGCGTCAAAGTGACAGTGTGTGCCAAATCGTGCTGGCATGTGCTGTGCTACACAATGTGGCACAGCTTAAAAACGTGCCTCTACCCCCTGGTGCCGATTGCTGTGTTGCCCCCGACCCTGAACCCCATCCCCACGCATTTGAACCAAATGCTGCTGCTGTGCGCCAGCGTTTGGAAGTGATAAATCGCTTGTAAAGAACAAGTGGTGTGGAAAATATTATTTATTCAAGAATTCCCTCATCGTGCAGTTTATTTCAATCAGGGCAGTCTTGATTTCGCCCAACTCCTTGGCCACCTCTCTGAACTACTGACTTCCCTCTGCATTTCAAGGACTGCATTGGTGTGGACACGTCCACTGCTGGAGGGTTGAGAGCGGCGTGCCGTGGAGACGCTGGGTCCAGACGGCTGCTCAGCTGCAGCATCGTAACCACTGGCCCCGCTGGAACACCCAGCAACTAAAATAAAATTGTTATATATTAACAAACTGTAATTGTATAGCCTGCATACATGTGACTTGACTGCATTCATTGTAATATTTTCTCTTACCTGTGTCACCCGGTGCATCTGGCGTGTCGGTGTGCCTCCCCCGCCTCAGTCACCACTCCACATAATAGGGATTCCCCAATAATAGCCGCCAGTCTCTCATCAAGAGGGGTCAGCTCCGGTGTCCCCTTTCCCCCACCCGTGGCAGACACACTCTGGCGATGCAGCGCCAGACGTTTTTTTGCTTCGACTTTGATGTCCGACCATTTCTGTTTTATTTCGGCCACGGTCCGAGGTTGTGAGGCTACAGCATTTACGGCGTCTGCCACCGTTTGCCACTCAATTGCCTTTTTTTGCATTAGTAATGCCCACACTGTGCCCGCCAAACAACATTTTTCTCCTCTTTTCCACATCACCAACGATAACTTCTACTTCACATTGAGTGAAGTTACGTTTTTGTTGATTTCCTCTCTGTTTGCCATGATTTCGCAATCAATGAATATTCATTTGTGGGCGTTTCACGGACTATTGATGGGCAACTATGGGCGTGTCATGAAGCTGCAAAAGCTGCGCTACATTTAGGATTGGTTGTGATTTATTAAGGGAAAGATGCGTAGGATGTGCGTGCGCACGGTTTTATAAATCCGAATATTTCTGTGCGTACGCACGTCCTATGTTTCATCCGTACGCCACTTCTGCCGCAAATCCTACCCAAAGTTTTATAAATGAGGCCCCTGGTGATAGTGTTCTGGGGTTAAATCCCTACAGGCAGCGAAGTTGACAGCCTTAACTGACACTGATTTGATGACATGGCATATACAATAATATAGATTGAACCACAAACTGGGAGGAAAAACAGATACGTTGGTCTCTGACAAAGCGATCTTCTGTATTGAAAAGTCTGGACTTGAAATAACCACTGGGTGTCACTTTGACTCACATTTTGAGTGAGATTGTGAAGCAACTAAAAGATGTTGTAGTCAAAGTCTTCTGAGTATTTTCACATTTTAGTGGCGTCTCTTCTTGAAAGAATGCTCAAACTAGAATCAATGAAAAGGGGAAACTTTGGTTGAAATGTCTGAAGCCTCAGAATTGGGAAATGTGCTGTTTAAGTGTTTAGCTTTATTCATTAAATTTAAGCAAAAACATGTAAATTACTTTAATCTTGGACTAATGCATGGCTGGTTCTCAATGTATGAATGCAAAATAAAACATGATTAAATAAATCCTTAAATGATCAAAAGTTTAATTTGAAACAGACTCTAACATTAAATAAAGTACATTGATTTCATGAAATAATTTAGACAACATAACTTAATGCAACAGCATATTTCATTCATTTTGTTACATTTCACTCAGGACAGTCATTCTAGACACCCTCTTGTTCTCAGCCTGAATCCTCAGAGGGCCGTCTTCAAGTGATGCTCCAGAGACTCCCAGACTACTGCTTCCACATCCAGGGTCTCCTTGTCCTCCAGGAGCAGCCCTAGGTTCCTCCCCCCTCCCTGACAGCTATTATGTTCAGCTGCACCTCCTCAGCAGCTTGGGTGACCACCTACAAAAACAATTTATATTAATTATTTCCTAACTTTACTCTTAAGTACGTGTCATTTTACAGTGTTTTTCATGGTCATTTGTATTGTTTTAGTCCATACCTCTATTGTGGTGTAATTTGTGGACTGGAAGTGACCCCCCCTAAGATCCACGCTTCATGTGGATGAGCCTCACATGACCACCCGCCTCCAATGGAAAAATGGCCGCCTCCCACCACAGACAGATGCTAACCTCTGCCCTGTACTGTACAGTGACAGAAATTATGCACACACGCACATACACACACATACAGTATTTTAACACTCAGTAGTACATTCTTCTCCCACTTTCGGCTTCTCCCATCAGGGGTCGCCACAGCGAACAAGTCGCACGGTAAATTTGGCAATGTTTTACGCCGGATGCCCTTCCTGACGCAACCTTCTCAAACCGGGCTTGGAACCGGCAGAGGTAGAGAAGGGAACAGGGAGCAGCCCGGGGTCGAACCCTGGTTTCACGGACGGAAGGCGCCGCAAACCAGCACGAGCTAAACCGGCTCCCAAACACACTCAGTAGTACATACTTACTGTAAATGAATCCGTCTCATTGGAACATCGTACCTCCCACTTTTCACCCTCCTGATAGCAAACATTTAATGTATAAAAATTCTATGTTTTGTTAAGGTAGATTGTATGCATTTACATGACTTGTACATCCTTACCTCCAAAACTTTTGCTTCAAAAGTGAGGAGGGGTTGACCTTCCACCTGGTCCACGCTCGTCAGGTGTGTTAAAGTGGATGGTGGATCCAGGAGTCTGTCTGCCTCCTGTTCCAGTGTCTGTCTCTGGAACAGGGGATGTCTAATAGAAGGCTGTGTGGGTGGTGGTGGGAGGGGGGGGGGGATCGCACAGGTATGTTCCCTGCAGCTTATATCCCTTCATTATATAATTCCTCCCCAGACAAACTTTGGAAGATAGTTCCTCAAATAAGGTCACTTTAGCTACGGACTGACCATCAGGGATGATAACCACCTTGTTTTTTTAATTTTAGTTGTGGGGCAACTGAATTGTTGGAAAAGTCCCAAGAAATGACTTTGGACTTTTCCTTCTCTCTCAAAATATGAATAAGCAGCGGTGGGGTGGGGGTGGCTGCATATGGGCCAATCTGTCTTAGATGTGACTGAGTGCCATTCTGATATGAGAGACAAAAAATGAGAAAATACATCTATTATTAGTTTAAAAAAAAGAATTTTATTGCAATGAAATACATATTGAAATTCTGGTAGTTTTTTTTTTAAAAGTCATATTTAACAAAATATTGTGATATCATATCGCCAGACTTGCCAATACACACCCCTGAAAATTATTGGAATGAAATGGTTTTGTAAAAGTTACACACATATTTACAACTTTATAAATGTTTTTATTCTTCTTTTCCTGTTTGGTTATCATTTTCTTCAATGGTTCCCAGTAGTTCTTCATCTGTTATTTCTAGGAAAAAGAAAACAGGTCAGGTAATAAGAAAGTGATTGTTGGTTAAAGTTGTTGAATGATATTAGGTGTGACTTGTGATTTACCGTGTGATGGAGCTTTTAAATTGTCTATCACATGCGATAGGCGTTGTACTTCTTCTTCTTGATGATGTATCTCCTTCTGCAGAAGTTTATTTTGTGGTCATAGTGCGTTGTTTTGTCTTAAGGTTCTTATTACAAGATCCAGTGTTTCTTTTCCAACTTCACTTATTGATTTATATGTTTCTTCTCGTGGGACTTTCTGGTCTAGGCTGGAGTACTGTTTTAAGAGAAAAAATATGCCATATCAGTTATTGGAAAAAGGTAATGATGACTTTTAGAAGTTTTGTAGCTTGACTCTGAGGTCATTTACTTCAGGTGTGTCATATTTGGGAAGCTTAGTGGTGCTTCCCTTTTTCTGTGAAAGTAAACTATTACATGCTTTTAAAAAATGGTACAAATGGTATCCCATTACTCACATTAACAATCCCAGAAATATAGTCACCATCTAAATATTTTCACCATACTCAAGCTTAAATAATTTACCACAATAATTTAGTACATGTGTGATTTCTGGTCTCACTTTCAATCACACCTCCTCTCTGCAGTCCTCACGGAGACTCAGGTGAATATGACTAAAATACATTCAATAATAATTACAGTGTGATCATATTAATGTTTTTAGCACACTTCCCTCACTAAATGGCATTCTTATGTTTTAAATTACAAAACACTGATACAAATAACAAAACTGTACATTACAATATACTCAAAGCAAGTATAAATAAATAATATAAACCAAAAGTAAGTACCTGTGTTAAAGCAAAAGAATACAGCACATGTGTTTTTATTTATGGTCTCACTCCAACACACACCTGAAGGAAGGCAGAGAAAACCCCCACAGTCACACATGAGACCATGATGCATGTTAGCTTGAGTCCTGGGGGGTATTCCAGAAAGCAGGTTATGCTAGCTCCCACGATAAGTTTGAGGCTAAGGAAGTTGATAACCTCAGCTTTTGGTTCCAGAAATGGAGGTATGTTTCAGGGTAGGTCAAGTTACCATGGCAACTCATGCTCTGAACATAACCTGGTCTGGAGCAGGTTTAGTTGAAGCTTAGTTTGTTTACAGAGAGGGGAAGCAGCATGGCGTGTCCATTTGAAGATGATTTAGTGGATAAAGAAGCTCAGATAATACTTTTTTCACCATGAGAGGGTGATAAGACCACATATGGATGTTGGAAAGAAACTTTTTTACTTTGATCTAACTTAATATTTGCTTCAGTTAAGATAAATCATTTTTTTTGTTAGGTCACCTTAAAAATAACACGTAGTTTTCAGACAGTTATTTTCCTTTCGTTCAAATTAATTCAATTAAGTAGGTGTAACTTTGGTGCTGCCGTTAGATCGGCACCGCAAAGGATTCTGGGATATCATTCCCTTTGCCTGTCTGGACGGATTTGGGTTTAAGTGTGGATTTTTTACAAAATGTTTTTAGTTGTATAGCTGTTTTACTGTGTTTCACCGTGTTTTGCCGAGCTATTTTGTCCTACTATGCTTACATCTCTGCACCATGAGTGAGAGTAAGGGAGAGGATGAGTTTATATAGCACCCCTACCACCTCAACATGTTATGACAGTGACGGAAAATTCTTTAGTGAATTTTTGCACTCCCTGCATTTTTTCCGGTTCTTTTTATTGTTATAAAAATGAGCATATCTGCCGGCTCAAACTTAGACATATGAAAGTTCAAGAAATATAAGTAATAGTAATAGATGGAAAAAAGATTAATGGAGTAATGTGACATTTAGTTAAATACGTAAAGTTGAGTTGTATAAACAATTATTGAGTTTGAATAATTTAACTAAATTATTTAAATTATTTTTCAGCCATGTTACTTTTTTGATGGACTTGTAATTTTTTTCCGCCGTCATTAAAATCTCAGACTCCGTCTCACTTAAGTACAGCGCTTTTTATTTTTTTTTCACCACGCGTTTCCATGGTGACTCCAGAAATCGGCGATCTATTGAGAATGTCTTTTTGCACCGTGTGTTAACCCAGGGTTACCAAGTCGAGCGTAATTACGCCAACTCATATCCGGTCTTTTGGAACCGACATACCCAGAGTAAGCAAGTTCAGGCGGATTTGAGCCAGAGTTCAGGCTTAAAGTCAGGCTAGTTTAAACATGCTTCCTGGAATACCCCCCTGCTAACATTAACAGACTTCTGAGTGCTGCATTTACCCTTAACAACGATTTTCACACGATTAGCAAAAACATAAATGGTGTGAGAAGAGTTTTAACTTATGAACATTTTTTTATATGTTTTAAACTTTATCTAAACTCTCTTTTCAGCCAAACTAGTGAGTGCAAAATCTACTGCTTACCTCCTCACTGCAGTCCTCACGGAGACTGAGGGGAAGACCGCGAAAGAACAGGAAGTAGCAGCGAACCATCAAAATAAAAGTCTCTGCATAGAACATTCTTACGGTGGCCCAGAAGGGTCACAACAAAACACATTAACTTTACACAACACATTAACTTTACACAACACATTAACTTTGAACAACACAATAACTTTACACACAACACATTAACTTTACACACAACACAATAACTCACAACACATCACATTAACTCATGGCCCAGAAGGGTCACAACACAACACATTAACTTACCTCACAACACTTTAACTCACAACGGAAGTAAAGCGGCAATTACAGTGCTTTTATTCTGAAATTTGAGCGGCTAACTACCTAAAAGAAAGTAACGTCACAGTGAGCTCTGGAGGGAGCATGATTTTTCTACAAGAGAAGCTAGCAGCAGCGTTGCCAGAAACGCTCTAAATTAAAGATATAAAAGGCAATTTTGGTGAAATTAACACTAATATTACACGGGCTACACTAGCTAACCAGCTGCAATACATCTATGAATGGATTAAGTGCTTGAAAAAAATTCTACGCCACTATTGGTTTGGTAATATCTGTTATATCACAGAGATTGTAACAGAAACCTGAGAACTGCCCTCCCTGCAGCTGCACGCTCCTGTCTATGACAATGAAAGGGGAGGGGTAGTGGGCTCAGGCTGCCAGGTGGAGTGCGCAATTGAAGCGCTTCCTCTGTTGCGCAACACCACGACCATGGCGTGCCTTTAATGACTCAGCTCATGCTAATGTCATTCTTTATGAACTATTGTAGACATTTTGATTAAATGTTTTTATTTTCCATATAAATGTATTTTTGATGTCTGCGTGTGGCCTAGTTGGTATCAGTGTTTGACATAAAGGCAGCAGGTAATGCAGGAAAACAGCTGCACTTTATAAGATCTTGAATAAACACGGTTGCGACTGCATGGTGGCGCAGTGGTTAGCGCTCTTGCCTCACAGCAAGAAGGCCTCGGGTTCAAGTCCCGGCTGGGGGACGTGAAAAAAACTACATCAACGGGGGACCTTTCTGTGTGGAGTTTTCATGTTTTCCCCGTGCATGCGTGGGTTCTCCCCGGGGTCTCCGGCTTCCCCCCCACCGTCCAAAAACATGCTTTATACGTTAATTGGCAACTCTACATTGTCCCTAGGTGTGAGTGTGAGAGTGAATGGGTGTGTGTTTGTGGACATTCTACCCTGCGACAGACCGGCGACCTGTCCAGGTTGTATGTATCACTAATGGAGCCCCCATAGAGTGCAGAAACAAATGTCAGAGGCCCATGTGGTGCCATGCCAATCATGGCCTTGAAGGTACAGTGTGATTTGTAGTGCGAGTACACCTCACTCTGTAACACAAGTGAGGATAGAGTTTGGCACCGCAGTTCTGTGCAGTCAATAATGACCTTAGTGTCTGCATAGTCCTTGAACTCAGGAGGTAGGTTAGCTGTGATTGCTTCAGGTGTCATCCAGATACAAATAGCTCCCAGTACACAGTAAAGAAAGTTGGCCCAGGTTGTGATGATCCTGCTGGCTGTTGTCCGATGGATATTAAATCGGTGCCCAAGCTCTCTCTATGTGCATCCAGTTGATAGATAATTTAGGAAAAGAAATAACTCATCTATGGGCAGCAACTTATTTGATTTGTTTGCTGTTGTCTTTTCTGCCACAGAGGCCGATGCTTCTCTAGCCACACTTGTCACACGGATCATCCTTGATGTTGCTGGTTCGATGAGCCTCCAGAATGCCATCAGGTGGTCATAAGAATGGAATCTTTTAAACAAAATACACAAAAATAACATTGTTGTTAGTCATGGTAGGCTAATTTAGTTACACATAATCAATTATCTTAATTTTTTACTCTTCTTACTACATTTGTTTAACATGAAGACAATAAAAGGTTGTGTCTACGCATCTGACTTTGTCAGTCATAAATTACTTTACTTTTGATATTTGATGTACACTTGAAGGAAAATACTCTTCCTCTTGTAAGGTGGACTTTTAGTGGAGCAACATTTTACATGTGTGGTAGCCCGTATTTACTTTCACTTAAGTGCATGACTTTGTACATAATTTTCTGTCCATCACTGTTAATATGGTACAAGACATCAGCTTCCTGCAATTCAAAAAACCTTAATTATGAAATACCTGGTATAAAATCGGATGTCCTCGTCCGATCCTGCAAACCGCTTCAGTCCAAAACAACTCAGCAGCTGGAGAGCCTCAATGTGTAGTTCCAGCTCCTTAACTTTCTCGCGAAGTGTATCGCTTTCCTCAGCTAACTGATCTGCGACCATTGCTGTTGTAGGAGTAATGCAACAATCATGATCTGGTGCCAGGGTATCCAGTTCATCTCTTCTTCTGAGTCGGTGTCAGGACAGCAGGAGGGGGGCTATCTGGTCTGGGTCTCCGCTCCCACACGCTCGCCCTTGGTGCCGGTATTTGAAAATCATTCCAGGAAAAGAGTAGGAATGGCCCCTTTCTTCAACTTTCTCAATTTCCCAGGGTTGTTAACAAAATCGCCCTTTTGAAAATGCCTGCAGCAAACACGACTCGTCTTGCTTGGGGTGAAGTCCTCCCGCCGTACTCTTACCATCCATTCGGCTCTCACCGACACATCTACTGGAAAGCTATGAAAGCTTATGGTACTGTTGTACTTTGACGAATTCGCACACAGGGGTACACAACAATGTTGTGATGTCTTTGTCACGCGTTGAAACACCAAACGCCTTTCTTTTACCCGAAATCCGCTCATATTTACTCAAAACTAGCAACTCAACAAAACTCCCCACAACAATAACACGACCAACAAGAAGTTGTCGGCCTTGGACTCAAAACGCGGAAGTTAACCGGAAGTTCTATCGTGCACGTAGGCTAGTTTGCAAGCTCCAACCTTTGGACTTGCATGTCACTGTGTGTAAAACATATTAATGGAAGATCACTTGAGCTATGTTTTTGCTTGAAAGTTATTGAACAGAATGCTGTTGAAGCAAATCACTTCAACAAAAAATGTAGGTACAGTAATCCTGTTCATTTTGCATGAGGAACAGTTCAATTCAGTTGATTGGCGGTTATTCAATATTGAGCTTTTTGAGCTAGCTCAAACTTGTGTAGTTTTTTTCTTTAAATTATTTTTAAGTTATGTTTATATATCTTATTGGTTTTGAAGATGTATTTTTTCTTTAGATTTTACGAGACACATATTGGGCTTATAGTTCATGGTTACCATGATGACACTGAGGTTGATCTAACAAATTAGATATCCTTTATTAACCAACGGTAAGAAATTATTGGGCGTATAATTCGGTGATTTTGAAATCACTCATAACAGCCGGTATGTTTGGTTAATGTACATGTTAATGAATACAAAGAAGGCAAACAAAGTCTGGCTGGATGTTGACCTCGACTGTTGTCATAGAAACCATCACCACTCAGTCTCTGTTCCCATTAGTAGATTGAAGTTAGGGTGTTTTTGGCAGTTAAACCTCTCTCCTCAACTGTTAATCTAAAATTCTCATTCAAGCCATTAAACATTCTATGTTTTTCATACATTACCAGTTTATTCATCTTTTCAATCCAATTTTTCCACTTTTTCTACAAATTAGAACACAATGGGAGTAGAAAGGAATCATACAAATATTGTCAGCCAACAGTACTACAAAAGAAAAACCCACAAAACATAATACAGCACCAAAAGTTTGCTAAATCTAGCACACCTAGCATTAGCTCAATCAGCTGCACTGCCCATACCACCTTATTTTAACAGAAAATCAAACTTCAAAGCGGTCTTTCAGTCCTGGATCACATATGCAGCCAATGAACTTTTGGGCTTGGAATTCGACTATACCTGTGTTTTCAAAATACGGATAATAGCAGTACAGCAAGCCTGATATTTTAACATTAGATCCGAAAGGTGTTGGATTGCATTGTGTACAGATGTCTGTTGTTGCTGAGTAAGGATGAGTTGAGGTGGCTCTACATGAACAGCTGGGAACTCTTCCTCATCAAGTGTAGGCAGTGTTTGAATTCCATACTGTGCTAGGATGGCGTCATTCACAGCTGTGCTGTCTGTTGCAATGTTTTTGAGCATGCCCTCTGTCCAGAGTTGAGATGGTGTGCGATTATTTTCTGTTCGCAATGGGTGGAGGTTCCAGGCCTGTCTAAACTGCTCCAGTCTTTTTTGAATTTCAGGAAGATGAGCAATATGCAACGAAAGTCTTTGGACATCATCATCTGGGTTTAGAACATCTGAATCCTCTGAGTAAAACATGAGGTAAAAGTGCTGCAACACATGCAAAAATACATCACGCCAAAGGCGTTCAATTCTCTGATTGTGAACTGATCGTCCTGTTATGAATCCTCTGTGTTCAAGTCCTTGAACTAGATGCATGAAAAAAGCAACAAGGATGTTTTCACCACCATGGTCAGATCTGACTCTCGATGATAGGGCATAGAGGCATGTTGCTTTCAAAAACTGAGAAAGCTCTGTTGTGGCACGATTGTCTGTGCTGCAGTTGAAGTAAGTAATCAGACGGGAGTATCCATCAATTGCACCATGAATCACAAAACCCCCATCTAGAAAGAAAGATTGAAAAACAAATATTACTTGGAGATTATACTACTGACAGTCGTCTGGAAACAATATAGCTGGAAACCTTTTTTTACTTGCTGAAGTTATTTTAAAAATATAAAACAATGTGACAAGTATGGTAATAATAACCTTATCAGACGCATGTTCCCATCAATGTGCCACAAACTATTGGGGTATGGTTCATGATAAACACGTCTTGCAACTGTCTGGCTCCATCTCCTTGCAGCAGCAGTAGGATTGACCCGTGTCAACATCTCACGCACCCTGGATCGTGTAACAAGAACACCCTGTGCACGCAACAGGGCTCTTATCATCTGAAACAGATGCATGATATTCACAAAACAATAGCACACAAATGTGAATTAAATACAGCCTAAAGATGAAGACCTCCATTTACCTCATTTCCAGAATTAGGATATTGGCTCTGAAGTTGCCTCACATGATGTTCTAGTTCCCCATCATCCATTGCAGACAGCATACTTCTACCAGGTATACCCAACAACTTTGTCTTCTTGTACAAAAATGATGAGGAGCATCCCAGTATTTCAGCAGTTTTGGATATTGTATGGCCTTGCTTCAGCAGAAATTCAATGTGTTCTCTGGTAAAATCAATAGCTGGTCGGCCTCTTCTCCCTACAAAAAGAAAAAGTCAACTAAGTTTAAGCCTTTAAGCAGCATTGGACTGTTTATTTTTTTAATTTATCATCATGCTAATTCTCATACATGCACTAAAATAAAATATTGTTAATGAATAGAATAGATACACTGGAAATGGAGAGACTTGTGGAAGTGCAAATATTTATAGCTGTGACCAGTGGGCATAACAGTGGTGTAAGACCAACACATTTAATGATTGCACATATTAGTAAATATAAATAATTATTTCTAATTAGTATAGCCATAAATGTGCGGCGCCGTTGTTTTAAATTAAAATGAAAAAGCAATCCACCAAAATGCTTTTTCATTTTCTTCAACAGTGCTTATTCTGTCACTTAATGAAAATGATAATGAAAATGGTATTTGACATTTCATTTTCAAAAAGTTATCTGGTAAATGTGTAGCAAAATTCATTTAGAAATGTATAATTTGACAATTAAAATGAATTGATATAAAACGCTTTTTAATTTTCAAAATGTAACTGCATCAAATGACTCAAAAATAAAATGAAAAATCAATACTTCTGTTACGGTGCGTCCTGCAGAAACCTCCTCCTCATCAGCTCCACCTGATCCCTCCAGCTGCACCTCCTCATCCTCATCAGCCGGCAGCCTCTTAAGGTGACCACGGACCTGTAACCGACGCTAGTTCGTTGTACTCCTACGGTGCTTCACCTGGCCACTTCATGATTCTCGCCCTTACCTGTTTATGCTTTCGACTAAATTGCCTTGTCTTTGCATTCACTCCAGGATCTCGCCTTCCCGTGAAACTCACCTGGTTACGGTTCATCTCTCGCCGCCTCATTCCAACGTTCTCTGGCTCCATTTCGGGTCACGCGGTTGCTGCCATCAAGACCCTCCAACCACACTATCCTGATTTACTTATTAAATCTCATTATTACTTACCTCGCTGCCTGCCGAGTTTCCTTCCGGGTTCCAGTACCTGAGTCTACTACGCCTGCTAGCCATGACAACTTCAAAATGCTTTTTCATTTTATACTTCAACGCAGACTTTTCTGTCACTTAATTAAAATGATAATGAAAATGGTATTTGACATTTCATTTTCAAAAAAGTCCCTGGTAAATGTGTAGCATAATTCATTTAGAAATGCCTAATTTGACAATTAAAATGGATTAATAGAAATGCTCTTTAATTTTCAAAATTAAGCTGCATCAAATGACTCAAAATTAAGATAAAAGATCAATACTTCAAAATGCTTTTTCATTGTATACTTAAAAACCGCTTATTCTGGGTCATAATTAAAACGAAAAAGCAAAGAGGGGATTGCATTTGCATTTTAACATCCACCCTGCAAAATCTGTAGCAAAATTCATTACGAGTGTGCATTTCCAGAGGGGAGGCGGGGCGATGACGTCAGTGCTTACTTTGTGTGCTCCGGTGTACTCCGCCTGCTAAGAGACACAGACAGACTAGGAGCAGTGGAGCTTTGTGTTGTAAGCTTCTGATGATTGTACACAGCTTCTCCGGACTACGTAGCAGCATTTCCGCCTTCTGCTGTCTTCCTTCGGACGCACCGCGGACAAGCTTTTTTTCTTCGGACCAGCAGCTGCCTTCGTAGCCGAGCGCGAAGCTCCCGATGATCGCTGAAGGCGGTGTGGGTACCGGATCGACTCGGGCTGCCAGATGTTTTCAGGGTCCCTCGGGGTCCTTCGACCAAATATTGTGACATCACACTATTTGATTGGCTGTAAGTTGCCACGATGACGTCTACGATAGTGATTGGTCAATTTATAACTTTCCGTTATTTGTGAAATCGATAGTATAACTGTCCATTATTTGTGAGATCGATAATACTATAACTTTACGTTATTTGTGAGAAACATGGATGAATATTACTTTGAAATTTCCCACTACATTGCAGCCTCACCCTCATTTCCCGAGAGCAGAAAGGCGACCATTCGAAAGACAAAGAATTACACAATTAAAAGTGAGTAACAACAATGTGATGTGTGAGACTTGTTCGATACACGCAGATGTCACTGTTTTTGAAGACGAATTTACTTCCAGTATAATTAGTCATTACACAGATAACAAAATAACGGCAGTTAAAGTTAACATTCTCTTTTCCTAGTGGTTATTAGATGAGCAGTTGTATGACAACCATTGGCGCAACCTGCGCTTGGTTGTGTTTCAAGCACAGGTTTGCGACATTTTAAGGAGCTGCCACAACGACATTGGAAGTGGGGGATTTCATGGCAGACGGCGGACATTGGAGAAGGTTTTAGCTTCGTACCACTGGAAAACTGCACGAGAGGATGTAAAGAAATGGGTAAGATATTTGGACTACTTCAGCAATGTGTTCCTCAGAATGATAATTGGGATTTTTCTGACTTAATTAAATAATTACTGAAATTAATTTATTTAAAACTATTTCAAAGGTTAAGTGTTTGACAGTTTAGTCAGTATAGTTGTGGTAGTAACGAACACAACCTTACTTTTTTTCAGATGTTTTTTTTTTTCTTTTAACTTAAAGAAAATATGTACTTATAATTGTGTGGGTGTGTGCTGCTTGTTTTATTTTTATTTTTAAAACTAACAGTTGAGCAGGAGCCCATTTCTGTTCAACTGGTACCACAGCAGTCAGTACATGATCACGACTACTGGCCCGGTTTGGGATATTTACAAGAGCTCTCCCCAGTACAAGCCATGCTGGTAGGTATACTTGTGTGTCTGGGGTTTTTCCTTAACAGAATTAACCAGTCGGAGAGTAACTCTGAATTCCTTATCTTGTCAGCGTTTTATTATCTCGTCACGGTCTTAAGTATTTTTCTCCATCTCAGTGGCTAAATGGTAGTCAATGCGAATGTGTATGTGTGTGATATACAATAATACAATGACATAAAAACCCTATCCATGTGTCTACTGCAAAAGTAATTTGAATGGTATTGTTTTGATGTTACTGTTTATGTTTTGGATTGTATCTGCAGCTGAACTATGTACTCCATGAAAGTCGATCTTGAACAGAGATTTTGGTTAAGCATGGGGATGTCTGTCTGACAAGGGAAGACTTCCAGACCTTGGGTCTAACTCAGTGCATGGAATCCAATGTATGTACATGTTAAAGTTGATGTATTAAGTTTTGGGTAAATATACGAAGTACTTACTTTTGCTACTCTGGAAATGCGTGCTTCAAACTAATCAATCTGCAACAAAGAGGCTGCACAAAGACATGTATGGTGTTATTATGTATTAAATCACACAAATATTCCCTCATAGACATAGGACCTTATTATTGCTGTCTTTCATTGTAAAACTTTGTATTCCGAACAGTGAAACACTGGTTTTGTGGAATCTCGTTTTCCATATGTAATTCTCATCAATGTAGGGAAAGGATGTCCACATTGTGGACATGTATGTTGTTCCAACATGGAAGTCTAAGACTGGGGATCCAATGGCTTCTCTTCCTGTAAGGCCATTTTTTGTGACCTTTTCTCTTGCTTTACATAGCTTGACTTACAATTTAGCAAATTTGCTTGTTTAAATCTCCAGGTTGACATTCAGTTCAAAGACTCAGTGATTGTCCCTGCCTGGAGCCGACAGCCTGGAAGAGCAGATCACTATTTGCTTTGTGTTAGTTTACTTCAAATATTCTCCAGAGTCTAAGTGGAAATTTAACCAGTATATTCAGTACATTTATCTTGATGGAGGGTGTAATTGTAGTTCTTTTGGAAAGAGCTGTTTTTGATGGATTCGCTCAAACCAGATGGCTTTGGCGACAGTTGTTTCCATACCGTCTTTAGGTTTTGTAACATAATAAATCAGCCCCGTTCAGTTCGGTTTGGGATTTATGAAAAAACAAATTCACAGTATTCCAATCATGCACGTACAGAACATTTGGGCCCGATCTGGCAAATTACAAGATTTTAATTTTCTAATCTCTGCTTCACAACCATCAGGTCTGCTTAGGAATCAAGAATGCGCTCAGCATGAGCACAGGGCTTCCATTTTTGTTCACCGAGGCCAGTACTTTTTTTCTTCAGACATGGAGTGAGTATAAAAAGGACCATATATGACATTCCTATGTAAATTGTTTATTAAGATTAAGATGAATTTTTTTAATAAACCATTTACATAGGAAATGTCATTTGGCTTTTTTTGTGGTCTTTTTTATACTCACTTCATGTCTTATAATTTCATAAGACTGAGTCTAAGCCAGAATGTGTTCTACACTTTGTGTGGGTATTATTTGTGTGTAATATTACTTATGTAGAGGGACATGCCACAATTCGCAGATGGTGGTGTGTTAGTCTGATGGAAAGGTTTAAGATAGATGGGTAAGACAGCTGTAAATGTAACTTTTCTAAACAAAAAAATTACTTTAACATTACTTTTACTTTTTTGATCTGTGACAAATAACACCCAACAGCCACGGGCATAGGTTTGCACACTGGACCAATGAGGCTAAAGCCTTGCTCCAAGGGTCCCTGCAGCCAATGTACAGCATCCCAAAGGTCAGAAAGAGGGAACATAAGGTGAGATGCTGACGGCACCAAGCTGCATGCTTTTGTTTATGCTTGCTTCATGAAGAAACTACATATTTTTTACATAAGCATACATACTTCTCTCCCCAAAGGTAGAGTCTGAAGAGGCCAAGAGGTGCTTTATATAGGAGGTAATCTCAATGTCAAAAGTTTCTAAAACTCCAACCGGTGAAGACTACTGGACACACATATACACCAGAGGGACTAACATATGGATTATGTTATTAATTTCAGCCAATTTATGCCCAGTCCATTTGATGTTTTTAATATGTTTTATTTTGCCTAACCTGTTTCTTACAGTTGCCAGCATCTGTCCTCTCTGAAGTTCTGAAGGAGGTGGTGCTCCTGGAAGGAGTTCAGGCATATTTAACACTGGCTCTTGTGTGCACCACCTTCAGAGACATTGTGTCCACAGTCAGCTTCATGAGACAGGCACATTTTCAGTGGCTCGATAGTAAGGGCTTTATTGAAGGGTGCAGTTATGTGCAAGATTATATGCCTTTTCTCACCAGCTCTGTAGAAACTCCACCTGTGGATCACAATTTGTTTTCCACAGGTGTAGCGACATGGAGCAGGTTTTCTGCATTCTACAGACAGGATTTTTATGTGATGTACAGTACAACATTGGAACCTGCTGTGGATGTAGACAGTTGTACAAAAACAACACACCTAGTAAACAACACTGGATGGTTTGACTCTGTCTTCACAATTAGTTTTGATTTAAATAGCCATAAACCACATGCAGAGTGTGGTGGTGGTCATTGATCAGTCAAATTTTCATACATTTTTTTTTCACAGGATATTTTGGAACAGGAAAGATTACTGGGATCTGAAGGGATCTACTCCGAGTATCATTATCCAGGATACTGCAGCCACTGTTGCAGCCAAATGCAATAAGTAAACTTAAGTCAGACACATAAATTTAGATTAAAGTTGATAATTATAATATATACAAAAGAATAACGTTTTATCACAGTTGGTGATCAGAAGAGCTGTGTTATGTGTTTGAGAATTTAGTTATATGCTTTACATTTTATTATTTGATGAGAAATTCAATTGTTACAATTTTAACAAACTATGTGTCTCTTTCGTTTCTAGGTCCCCCTCCGCTGGATTGTGGCAGTTTTCAGCCCACGGATTGGAGAGAGCTGGCGCATCACTATACACACACACACACACATATATATATATCTATATCTATATATAGATATAGATATATATAGATATCTATAGATATCTAGATATATATATATATATATATAGGTGTATAGAGATATATAGATATCTATAGATATATATATATATATATATAGGTGTATAGAGATATATAGATATATATATTGGTGTACAGAGATATATAGATATATATATAGGTGTATAGAGATATATAGATATATATATATATATAGGTGTATAGAGATATATATATAGGTGTATAGAGATATATAGATATATATATAGGTGTATAGATATATATATATATATATATATCTATATATCTATAGATATATATATATATATATATATATATATATCTATATATCTATAGATATATAGATATATATATAGGTTTATAGAGATATATATATATATATTTATATATATATAGAGAGAGAGAGAGATATAGAGATATAGATATATATATATATATAGAGAGAGAGATAGAGATATAGAGAGAGAGATATGTAGGTGTATATATAGAGAGAGAGAGAGAGAGAGAGAGAGAGAGAGAGAGAGAGAGAGAGAGAGAGAGAGAGAGAGAGAGAGAGAGAGAGAGAGAGAGAGAGAGAGAGAGAGAGAGAGAGAGAGAGAGAGAGAGAGAGAGAGAGAGAGAGAGAGAGAGAGAGAGAGAGAGAGAGAGATATAGGTGTACAGATATATATATCTATATATATATAGATATAGATATATATATATATAGAGATATATATATCTATGTATATTATATATATAGAGATATATATAGGTATATATATATATATATATATATATATATATATATATATATATATATATATATATATAGAGATAGAGATAGAGATATATAGAGATAGAGATAGAGATAGAGATATATATATATATATATATATATATATATCTCTATATATATATATATATATATATATATATATATATATATATATATATATATATATATATATATATATATATATAGATATATATAGATATAATATACATAGATATATATATATATATCTATATATATATCTATATATATATAGATATATAGAGATATATATATATATATATATAGATATATAGATATATATAGAGATATATAATATATATAATATATATAGAGATATATCTATCTATATCTATATAATATACATAGATATATATATCTCTATATATATATATCTATCTATATATAGAGAGATATAATATATAATATATAGAGAGATCTATAATATATATATTATCTATCTAGAGATCTATCTATCGATCTATCTAGAGATCTATCTATCGATCTATCTAGAGATCTATCTATCTATCTAGAGATCTATCTATCTATCTAGAGATCTATCTAGAGATCTATCTATCTATCTATCTATCTAGAGATCTATCTATCTATCTATCTAGAGATCGATCTATCTATCTATCTAGAGATCGATCTAGAGATCTATCTAGAGATCGATCTAGAGATCTATCTATCTATCTAGAGATCTATCGATCTATCTATCTAGAGATCTATCTATCGATCTATCTAGAGATCTATCTATCGATCTATCTAGAGATCTATCTATCGATCTATCTAGAGATCTATCGATCTATCTAGAGATCTATCTATCTAGAGATCTATCGATCTATCTATCTAGAGATCTATCTAGAGATCTATCTATCGATCTATCTAGAGATCTATCTAGAGATCTATCTATCGATCTATCTATCTATCTATCTAGAGATCTATCTATCTATCTATCTATCTATCTAGAGATCTATCTATCTATCTAGAGATCTATCTATCTATCTATCTATCTATCTATCTATCTATCTATCTATCTATCTATCTAGAGATCTATCTATCTATCTAGAGATCGATCTAGAGATCGATCTATCTATCTATCTAGAGATCTATCTATCTATCTATCTAGAGATCTATCTATCTATCTATCTAGAGATCTATCTATCTATCTATCTAGAGATCGATCTAGAGATCTATCTATCTATCTAGAGATCTATCTATCTATCTAGAGATCTATCTATCTATCTAGAGATCTATCTATCTAGAGATCTATCTATCTATCTATCTAGAGATCTATCTATCTATCTATCTAGAGATCTATCTATCTATCTATCTAGAGATCTAGAGATCGATCTAGAGATCTATCTATCTATCTAGAGATCTATCTATCTATCTAGAGATCGATCTATCTATCTATCTATCTAGAGATCTATCTATCTATCTATCTATCTATCTAGAGATCTATCTATCTATCTATCTATCTAGAGATCTATCTATCTATCTATCTATCTAGAGATCTATCTATCTATCTATCTATCTAGAGATCTATCTATCTATCTAGAGATCTATCTATCGATCTATCTAGAGATCTATCGATCGATCTAGAGATCTATCTAGAGATCGATCTAGAGATCTATCTATCTATCTAGAGATCTATCGATCTATCTATCTAGAGATCTATCTATCGATCTATCTAGAGATCAATCTAGAGATCTATCTATCGATCTATCTAGAGATCTATCGATCTATCTAGAGATCTATCGATCTATCTATCTAGAGATCTATCGATCTATCTAGAGATCTATCTATCGATCTATCTAGAGATCTATCTAGAGATCTATCTATCTATCTATCTAGAGATCTATCGATCTATCTATCTATCTAGAGATCTCTATCTATCTATCTATCTAGAGATCTATCTATCGATCTATCTATCTAGAGATCTATCTATCTATCTATCTATCTATCTATCTATCTATCTATCTATCTAGAGATCTATCTATCTATCTAGAGATCGATCTAGAGATCGATCTATCTATCTATCTAGAGATCTATCTATCTATCTATCTAGAGATCTATCTATCTATCTATCTAGAGATCTATCTATCTATCTATCTAGAGATCGATCTAGAGATCTATCTATCTATCTAGAGATCTATCTATCTATCTAGAGATCTATCTATCTATCTAGAGATCTATCTATCTATCTAGAGATCTATCTATCTATCTAGAGATCGATCTAGAGATCGATCTAGAGATCTATCTAGAGATCTATCTATCTAGAGATCTATCTATCTATCTATCTAGAGATCGATCTAGAGATCTATCTAGAGATCGATCTAGAGATCTATCTATCTATCTAGAGATCTATCTATCTATCTAGAGATCTATCTATCTATCTATCTATCTAGAGATCTATCTATCTATCTATCTAGAGATCTATCTATCTATCTATCTAGAGATCGATCTAGAGATCTATCTATCTATCTAGAGATCTATCTATCTATCTATCTAGAGATCTATCTATCTATCTAGAGATCTATCTATCTATCTATCTATCTATCTATCTATCTATCTATCTATCTATCTATCTAGAGATCTATCTATCTATCTATCTATCTAGAGATCTATCTATCTATCTATCTATCTAGAGATCTATCTATCTATCTATCTATCTAGAGATCTATCTATCTATCTATCTATCTAGAGATCTATCTATCTATCTATCTATCTAGAGATCTATCTATCTATCTATCTATCTAGAGATCTATCTATCTATCTATCTAGAGATCTATCTATCTATCTATCTATCTAGAGATCTATCTATCTATCTATCTATCTAGAGATCTATCTATCTATCTATCTAGAGATCTATCTATCTAGAGATCTATCTATCGATCTATGTATCTATCTATCTATCTAGAGATCTATCTATCTATCTAGAGATCTAGAGATCTATCTATCTATCTAGAGATCTAGAGATCTATCTATCTAGAGATCTAGAGATCTATCTATCTAGAGATCTATCTATCTAGAGATCTAGAGATCTATCTCGAGATCTAGAGATCTATCTCGAGATCTAGAGATCTATCTCGAGATCTAGAGATCTATCTAGAGATCTATCTATCTAGAGATCTATCTATCTAGAGATCTATCTATCTAGAGATCTATCTATCTAGAGATCTATATATATATATAATAACCGTTTTTTCCGTGGTGGGTACTGTTTTCTTCCATGGTTGCTCTTATAGCCAAGTATTTCAAGGACTCACAACACACATGAATGTTAAAGTCACCAAGAATTAAAATACGATCGTAGTCTAAAATAATGGCTGACAAAAGATCTCCAAAGTCCTGCAGGAAGTCACTGTAAAATTTAGGTGGTCGGTAGACCACCACACAAAAGACCGGGGATCCACATCTGATCTCCACAAACTGGACCTCAAAGCTAGAGAACCCAGAGAAGCGGTCAGACGGGAGCTGTCGACAAGAAAACCTGGACTGGAACACGACGGCGGCGACTCCACCTCTGCCTGTAGTTCTCGGGGAGCTGAAGAATCCACAATCCGGAGGTAAAATTAAGAGAAAGGAGTAAGTTCACCAGGCCGAAGCCATGTCTCTGTCAAAAACATAAAATCCAGCTCTCGGGACGTAAAGAAGTCATTCAAGATAAAAGTTTTGTTGGGTAGGGATTTAGCGTTGATGAGAGCCGAGCGGACAATCAGCTCGTCCGTGGCTGAAGACGAGGCCCGATTCAGTGGCCTAAGAATGCCGAAATCTACGCCAACGACCTGGCGGCGAGACCGGCAGACAGGTGGAGCCGCCACCGGCAGGTGCGCTTGGTCACCTGATGCTCCTGGCCAAACGGGAAGGATCCAACACAAAACTTTGCAGTCACGTCCACACCGTCGGATATTCCCTCTAGACTTCCTCCGGAGCGCCTTGATTTTCACCAGAACACCACTTCACCTTCCTCGTCTCCTTGACCATTGCCTTCATGGAAGATTGAACGCAGTGTGGCGCAGAAACGCCGGTATGTCCAATAGCGGTGATTCCAACGTCTTGTCCTTGTAAGTCCATTTTGAAATAGACTCATAATATTGTCCGATGTTAAAGAGTGCTTGGCGATCGTAGACCAGAAGAGCAGATACATTATGGTAACTAATAAGAAATAGTAAAAAATAGTAAACAATAACTCACACATGCAGGAAGGAGTTTAACGGGTCACTGTTAGTTAGCCAGCCTTTAATAGAAGCAAAAAATAAACCACCAGGAGTTTGGAGTTAACATCCTTTCTCTCCTGAAACTTCACCCGTCCATCAATATCAGGATTCAATCCTGTGCAGAAACACATTTACTGTCATTCAAGTGTGCAAAACACAATGAAACGTCCAAGAATCTTTTCCTGGTTTCTGCCTGAATTTTGTGGCATCCCCTGCCTTCTTCTTGACCTTTAATGGGGCGCCATCAGTGACCAGACTGACATCACGTGACCAGTTCACTCCAACATCGTCCAGCACAGTAACTACTGGGGGAAAGGTGAAAAAGTACAGTTTAAAAGGCTCTTATCTGTGTTGTACAAACTGTAACGGGAGGGCCAAAGTGTCCCTGCTCAACTCCAGTCCAACACATCCACTTGTAGACAACTAGATCCACAAACGTTATTGTTTTCCTGGTCTGAGCTGGAATCAGGCTCAGAACTGTATGGCTGGACAGCTCCAATATTGCCCACCGTTTTTGTTGGATTGTTAATGTTGTCTTAGATTTGTGGGGCTCTGTAAGCTAGTGGGAGAGAGTGTAAACAAATGGATGATGGGAAATATGTGAAAGCATACTCTTACGCCAACAACACAAGGGGTGTATCTCTAATGAATTCCTGCCTTTCTGCAGAAACTATGTCCTATAGAACAGCACAAATCTTTAGATTTTGGCTTAAAACAGCATAATCATAAATAAAAAAAATCACTGGGAACACTTTGAGATGATTGGAGTGGGACTTTTGGTTTGAACCTGGACTGTGTGCATGACTTTAACCCTTAACCCTTAGGAATTGGGTTGTCAAAGATGAATACTTATTTTTTATTTTTCTATTTTCATTTCTAGGATGACACAGATGCTGCCAGGGAGAATGATAAAACGACCTATACCATATATGAATGAGGATTATGGTGTGTTATAGTCTAAGAACAAAATGAAAGTAAATAATCAATTATGTTACAATGAAAGGCACATTTTTTGGTATTTAATTTTTCTGTAAAGTAACTGTCACAATTTGTATTTTACAGAATGAAGACACCATAAATGCTACAACTGTGGGCCTTTTTGCATCCAGAGAAGATCGAATGTTGGGATACTCGGATGTTGGAATCTGTTTTGAAGGCCAGACTGTCATCAGACTTGGACAGTGTTGGACAACGTTGCCTTGGTGTTTGGAATATTCTTTGGTCCATTCTCTCAAATTGAGCTACCCACAAGGTCAGCGATACACTTACTTTCTATTTTAATTTGAATTGACCTGCACCCAGCTGGACTTCCTAGAAAGGCTCAAAGCCTCTAAATAAAAAATTGACTGTTGACCGTTTTGAAGACGTGTAAAAGGAGACTGCTCTTCAAGTGCATGTTAATGTTTTTTCTAAATTCTGTTAGCATTTTTTTATTGTAAGTTGTAAAGTGGTTAGCTTTGACTAGCTGTTAGTCTTTCTCAATAGCCTCATAATGAATTGGCGATCTGTTCAGGCTGTACCCGCCTTTGCTGGTTTTTGGGGTTGTGGCTGTTGGACAAAGGGGAGACAATGAATTTTTAAAATGGACTAATTTGACAAACTGTACACATGATGATGTTTAAGTTTTACCCACGTTAAATAAATGTGCAATGTAATAGTGCACTCTAAAGAAAAATACACTGGGCCAACTTAAAAAAATTGAGGTAACAATTTGCATTGATCTTTTTGAGTTATCCCAACTCTAGTCAGTATTGAGTAAATTAAATTTGACTTTTTGAGTTTGATTAACTCAATTTTATTTTGTCCCACAAACACAAATTATTTTTTATTTTTAAGTAAAAGCTTCTGGTGAATTTAAGTTAGCAAGTTATTGAATTTAAGCTAATTCAACTTATTTGTTTTCTTTTACTTTTACTCAAAAAAGTCCATGCAAATTGTTACCTTAATTCTTTCAGCATTCTAAACTTAATTCAATCAGTTGAGACAACTCCACCATTCTCGTTTTTGCTTCAATTGTTTATTATGAAAAGAAACAGTATTTTTCAAACATACACCATCCAATACTTCACAAAATTAAGAAACGATAATCCGCCTTTAATACTCATTTCTCGTTGCTTCTCAAAAATTAAAGATTCAAAAGAATGTAAAGATTGGTAGTGACTAACAATATTTAATCTCCTGCATTTTGTACAAAGTAAAAGAAATACTTTGGTGACAAATAAAACCTTCAAAAGTCAAACATAAAACATTTTTGTTAGGCTTACAATTGAAACTGCTTAAAGGTGTAGCTGCTACATGCACATCTGCAACAAAAAATTAACAGCACAATAACAGATTTCAAAGCACAGGTGTAAATATTCCAGGCAAAAGGGCTGATGCCCTGCTGGTTTTCCAGGTTTCCTTGCTGTACTTCCTTTTAATCACCTGGTCACGAGTGTTCAGCCAATCAGAGGCAGAAAAGAGGATGTTGGTGGAAACAAAGAAACTGAGGCTCTCACTTCCTCCAAATGTCCTCTTTTTTTCTCATTCTTGCTGGACACACCAGACTAGGTGAAAATGATGCAGAAAGATCTGGAAAACCAGCAGGACGTCGGCCCTCCGGGCATGAAGTTTGACACCACTGTTTTAGAACACTTACTGCCAAGTAGTTCTTCACCCTTTCAGGGCATTAAGCTCAAAGAAAACTTTCTGAAAGACCTGCAAGGTGTTCTTTAGACTTTTTGATTTACTGATGTTCAGGGCATATATCAGTCCAATAAGCAAGGTACAGGCTCTGGGTACATCCAGGTCTCCAAGGACTTCTGTTTCCTCGATCACCACTCCTTCATGAATTGGTGTAATCCCTCTTGCGATGGAAATTTTCAAGACTTCCCTGGTGATATCAGCATCTTCAACCTAAAAATAATTTTAAAATAAAAACAATGTTTGAAGTCCAAAGAAAAAGGGATCAAGTGTCTTATAAGTCCTCTACCTACCACCAGTTCTTTGAAAAGATCTTCTTCCTTTTCATTTAGGTAGACAACCAAGGAATGAATAGCAGCCCCCCTTTTCCTTTCAATGGAATGATCCTGTAGAGAGAAGAGGAAGACTTAATGTGTATGAACTGATTAAAACTTACAGTGTCAAGTGGCAACTAACATGTTTTTACCTCTTCCACCATAGTCTTAATATGCTGAAAGTCCATTTTTGTGGCTCCTCCTCTTGTGGAAACCAGGGACATTATTTTTGAAGAGTAATGGTCTACTTTTGTCATGGATGTTGCCCCCATAGTGGTGATGCGTTTAAATCCTTCATTAATCTGTTTAGAAATAAGTAAAACATGAAAAGTTACAATTCACTTTTGTACATTCATCTACACAGTAAATGCTTTAAGTAAAATATATATAATTCCATGAGCAGCACTAAAAAGAGCATGCCATGTGTCTCTGACATCACTGACTGGTGGTTCTTATTCTTAAATTAATTTACATAAACATCACTGTTGATAATTAGGATTACAGGTTAGACCTGAAAAACTATAAGAAAACTGTTTACAAAAATAAAAAAGGTTAACATTTTATTTAAACTGGTTTACAAAGGAGACAAAAAACCTTAAAATAAAACTTGGAGCAGCTTTTTAAATGCTAAACTATAAGGTAAAAAATGTATTTCCAACTAAAGCTGGGGTGAAGAGTAAAAACAGAACAACAATTTTCCAACTGTTCAAGAATGATCCTTCCTTATTTTTCCTTTTTTCAAGTGAGTAAACTTTCTTGCCAAATATATTCGTCTATGTTTTAAGATAAAATTAGGGTTTGCAGGAAAGGTGCGGATAAGGGAGGAGCTGGACTTTCTCGATAAACGTTTTCTATCTGCTAAAAATGTATAATGTATCACTGATATAGCTGCCTTAGTTGGAGAACAAATAAACTGTAAATATTTAACCTACAGAAAAGCAATGTTCCAGATATGACTCATTATGCAGTTAATCTTAAGAGGAAAATAATTAACAGAGTGAAGTAAAACATTCAAACTTACAAAATGTCTCTCTCATACAGGCAAATAACACCAGAACTGGATAAATAACCCCACCGAGCTGTATTTGCGACACCTGACGCAGACAAAGCCGTTAGTGTTTCTCCCGCCAGGAATATTCAAATGCTAACGTTGTGTGTTTGCAACAGTGAGACAACATGTCAGAAAAACTCTGCGAGAAGGCAGTTTATTCTTGCCGTTTATTCAGTTGAACTTGAGACCAAAATGACACCGAATGCTTGGTTCTAGTCTTGTTAAAATATAACATAGTCCCCCCCCCCAGCACCCTATGAATTCAGTTGCTAGCTAAAAGTCGACGTTAGCAAGAAAACAACATCATGGCAGCTGTAGTAAGGTGTTTTCTTCCTGCACCTCTCGCGACACAATATTTTATTTGAATTAGATTGGCCAAAAACAAATTTTAAAAATGAGAACTTACCAGAGAGTACAGTCCTTCATTGAGCTGCTTCGTGCTTGCTCCGTTTCTCCTCGAAGGCGTGGCCTGTCTTTCCGGTGTTGTTGCACTAGCTTTTTAAGAATGCTCAACATAAAATCAAGTTTCACCAACTTAATATTTTGTTGTTGTTGAGTGAACACAAAATTGATGGTTAAAAATGTGCAATATATTAAGTTCTGACCACTTTAATACAATTTGAGTTCAACTCACTTCTTTAAATAAGTTAACAACTTACTATTATAACTTTATCGAGCAAACTTAAATATTTGTGCTTAAAATTTTGTTTTTTTTAAGTTCTACATACTAACCCCATGAATCATTTGTTAGAGTGTGTGTCCTTTGGATTTTATTTATTTTTATTTTGGCTTCTTAATGTAAAAAAATGTTTATCAGATTTGTAAGTTCAACACTGAAAGTATTGAAATAATAGTCATGTTGGTGCAAAACATTTTAATAGTATCAGCTTATTAGAAATTGTGTTAACAAAAAAATGAATTCTACAAAAAAAAACTCAGTCTAACTGAAATGACTTGAGTTGGGACAACTCAAAGAAAAATGCAAATTCAAACCAAACAAATTGGGTGGAACGAGTTTCCACTATTTAATTGAAAATCTCTAACTGAAATGATTTTTTTTTTGGACAACAAACAAATTAATGCAAACTTAATGCATATTCAACTCAAAAAAAATTGTGTTGGTATAACTGACAAAAATTGTTGAGACAACACAACTAAGAAATGCATATTCTACTCAAAAGAATTGTGTATATCTAACTGAAAGGATTTGTGTTGGACAAACACAATGAAAACATGCAAAATTAACTAAAGAAAATTGGGTGGAACGGGTTACCACTACAGTGATCCCTCGCTATAACACGGTTTACTTTTCACGGTTTCGCTACTTCAAGGATTTGCATCGTGCATTGTGTTCTGCATTCTGATTGGCTAAAAAAGTCACTCCGCTTCTTCTCTACCTGTGCGTCAATAATGTTGCAGTTTAATATGTACACGTACGTAAATCAGCTTTCCAAATTACGTACATGCAAATCATCTTTCAATTTCAAGTTTCTCTAAAACCCATAGAAAAAGAGCAACACCAACTGTCAATCACTATCAGTGGCGGTTCTGGTACAAATGACGCCCTGGGCGAGCCACAACAGTAGCGCCCCCTCAGTGCCCACAAATTATGACCCAGAAATGCACAATTGCTTGCTATAGTTATCTTTATTCTTTAAATATTTAACAAATACAAATTATAAAAAGTGGCTTGTAAATTCTTACTGCTTTAAGTACTTTTATAAAAAAAAATTCCCATAGTACCAATAACTTACAAGGATAACATCAGTGACATCACACAACGAGGTTTAAAATGACCTCCATCTTAATATAAAAAAACTTTGTACAAATAGTGCAGCTTAAAGCTTACTATAGCTTACACTACAAACTTGGTTTGATTGTTATTAAAAACTAAAAATGTGCCCGTCTTGCCTTAATACGGGCAAAGTCATCAATTAAGACATCATAATTGAGTTTTTCAGCAATGGTGTTGTTTATGCTGATCACTGCCAAACCAGAGAGCCGATCCTGAGCCATGGAGGACCTTAAGAAGGTTTTGATAAGCTTAAGCTTAGAAAAGCTTCTCTCTGCCTCTGCCACAATAACCGGTAATGTGAGCGAAATCCTTAGAGCTGTCCACAGATTTGGATAAAGTTCTGTCAGTTCAGAGTCGTGAAGGAAAGATAGCAGGTCATGTTGTGTCATCGTCTGTTTTGGGAGGTTGGGCAGGTGTTTTAACTCTTTTATCAGCTCATCCCCATCCAGGTCAGATTGTCCATTGTACTGTAATGTGGCACCAAGAGCCTGACACTGTGATTTCAGAACCTCATCTGATAGAGTTTGAAAGTTGGACAGTACACAAAACTTGTCTCCAACACTTTGCAAGGTTTTGAATCTTTCCTGGATAGCAGATACTGCACAGTCCACAACAGTATTGAAAAATTCCACCTCAAGTTTTTTTAGAGCATCTCTCAGAGGTTCATCAGAAGATTCATATGTAAAGTGAAGCTTGGTGGATCTGAGCCTCTTCTCCTGAAGTACAGCCTCCACGTTCATTTCTTCACACATTTCCTTGGCAGATGTCTCTGCCGCCACAAACCCAGTTGCTCTGTAGGTGCGCAGAGCTGTCTCTGTCTTGTGTAGCAGATTAACTGCTATGTCCACTTGCATTGTTGCAGACTGCATCATTTTGCTGACATACTGTATATGGCTTAGTATGTCATACCAGACAACTGTGCAAATACTGAATCTATATGATCCAACCTCCTCTGACAGTGACTGTGCCTCAGTTTTAATAACTGGGTCCTTGGTGTTGTCCCTTACTTCTAGAAGTGCCTCTCTCACAGCTGCTGACTGACACCTCATGGGTTCCACACTCTTCACTTTACTCTCCCATCATGTGTCAGTCCACATCTTCAAAGTGACTTTCACATGTTTTTTCAAAATGGCCCATCTCTGTGTGGATGCTGAAAAGAGACTGTAAATTTTTTGCAGGATGCCAAAATAGTTGGTGGCATCTCTAGATGTTTTTGCTGCATCAGCAACAACAAGGTTCAATGTATGAGCCCCACATGGTACAAACAGAGCTCTTGGGTTCAGCTGTAGGAGCCTGGCCTGTACGCCCTTGTTCTTTCCACGCATGTTTGCTCCGTTGTCATATGCCTGGCCTCGGCAGTCCTCAAAAGAAATGCTCAATTCCTCAAGTTTTTTCAAAATTGCAGTTGTCAGATGTTCACCTGTGGATTCCTCTGCCTCCAAAAAACCCATAAAATATTCTTTAATGCAGGGCTTTTCCTCCAGTGAGACGACTCTGAGCACAACAGATAGTTGCTCTGTGTGGCTGATGTCTGGTGTGCAATCAAGAATTATGGAGAAAAACCTGGACCGTTTGATGTCAATCACCATTACTGAAATGGTATGGCTGCTCATCAACTGTATGATTTCATTTTGTGCCACCTTGCCAAGGTAACTAGGGTGGCTGGAGGTTGCCTTTTGGACACGGGTGACATGCTCCTTCATAACTGGATCAAACTCAGCCATTAATTCCACTTCTTTCAGAAAATTACCATTTGAAGAAGAATATAATGTCTCAGTATGCCCTCTTAAAGCCAGATTTCTCACTGCCAGAGATTTTATGATAGCAATAAACCGTTTTAGTACTTCTCTCCATCTTTTTGTTTCAGCTTCCAAAAGTGCCATCTCCTGCTTATCGATTGATTCTCCTTTTTTTATCCTTACAGCTAACTCCTTCCAAATTTTCATGCAGTTGATATGATCTGGGCTGTTGTCGTGTGAGTTGATCAAATAACCGGCATGCTTCCAATCATTAAATCCAGGGTTTGTTAAATTAATGTTTTTTTAGAAAAAAGTTTGCAGCAAAAACAGAAGAGCCTATTATTTTTTTCTGAGTACATCAACCATGTTCTTTTCATCTTTTCTCCACTAACTAAAGTCTTTTTAAAGTACTGGTGATGACAGCTTCTTCCATCATTGTCATTCCTTGGAAAAACAAATGTGGATGGCACCTCACTTGGTCCTCTGCCAACCAGATATGTCCGATCCCTGTCAGTCATGGATAAGGGCCAGTTAGCAGGGTCTGTGGGCAGTTCCTCATCCACTGAAGCCACTGTAATGGATGGGAATGTTTTCGGTGTTTGTAATCCTAAAAAAGGCACATATATTGGGAATAAATGATTGCAGAATTTGTTCAGTCAGTATGGATTGTCATACATTTTATGATATTATGTTCACACTGTGACTATGAAAATATATACCATATCTAGTATCTAGTAGTAATTTAAATAATTTGCAAACCTGATGTTTCCTGCTGTTGTGAATCAGATGCAAATGGGTCTTCAGCATCTGTGCAAATGTTCGGCTCTGCATCCTTAAGTCCCAAAATGGGTTCTAAAGTGGTGTCTGTCTCCTGAATGACGGAGGAGAAGGAGGTAGATGCACGTGGTACATCTTCGTCATCTTGCCTTGCAGCAGGTGCTTCTAAATATTTTAGAAGTGCATCTAAAATGAATGGAAAAATAGAACATTGTTACAAATTACTTAGACAAATATATCAAAGTAGAGGGGATTAAAGCTGTATATTTTTAATGCAATTTCTGACAAAACCCACCACAAAGTTAAATTTAAATAATACTGAGAATAAGAGACAAAGTACTGAATACATGTAATTACAAAAATATAAATAACGTGACAGCAGGTCATCATTTTGTGTTATGCTATTTTAATAAAAGCACAACACGAGTGAAGAAATTATTTAAAATTGGATATGAGTGAACATTAAAATTGTATTTAATTAGCTGAATTTAGTGCACAAATAGAGTTGGATTAAACAAGAAATTTTGAAAGTAGAGGCTAAAAAATATAGCTTTAGCCTAACTCTGTTCAAAGTTTAAAAAGTTGTCTTAGACTAACACATAATGACATGAACAATATTTTATATCATACATACCTTTGTTCTTTTCACGTTTCTCTTGGACTTCTTTTTTCTTTTTCCTAAATTGGGCACCCGATGGTTTTGTCCTTTTCATTTTTTTACGAAAATAAACAAGTTAGCGTTTTCTGACACCAGTTACCGCTTGCATCAGCTTGGCCTTGGGCTAAACCAATAATTATTATAGTTTATTTGAGAGATTGATTGAAATTGGGTTTTAAAATAGATTCATGTTGAATGCAGTATGTAATTTGGTGTAATGACTGGTTTAATTTGAAAGTACAAGTAGTTTGAGCTAGGGATGATTTATTAGACTGTAAAATACTCCCAATTACCTGTTTGTTATTCACCCAGCCGCCGGTGAATCCCCCCCCCCCCCCTCTACATTGTTTGACTTGTTATCGCCCAAAGAGTCCCGACTCTTAGGTGAGGGTGGGAAAAAAAGGTGGAAAGGGCGCACTTTTCAGTGTCGTGCAGCAGAGGGCGCAGTGTAACATTTAAAATGGAACCTTCAAATGTAGTGGTGGTTACGTGCACGGTGGGTCTGCTTTGTTGGATTGTATCCCAGAATCCTCTGTTCTGCTAGCTCTGGTCGAAACAGGGTTGAGAAAAGGTTTTTCTTTTGCATATGTACCCTGTCATATGGCAGATGTATGTTGTTTGACTCTTAGCTATTTCATCCCATAGTGTTTTCTTAGTTTTTTTTTTTTTGCACCATAAGTTTGAGGAGGGGAGAGGATGATGAGATGGGCTGTGTGCGACACATATTGTCAGGGATGTTAGTGTTAAACTGCGGATTGTCAGTTGACACATTGTGTTCGCCGGCAAATCAAGACCCGAAGGCGTAAAAAAAAAAAAAGGGATAATATGCCGCCCCCTGCTGGATGCCGCCCTGGGCGACCGCCCACATCGCCCATATCAAGAACCGCCACTGATCACTATGTTCTTCTCCCGAACAAACACACACAGCTGCACCGCGGGCTTGAGAAGGAGAAAACACTGCAGCTTCTCAGACTGAAGAGCATTGAAATACACCTGAGCCACTATTTGTCCGTTTGTACTTTGTATTTTTTTCATGATCATTTTAAATTTTCTCCCGTTTTATTCAATTACTCTCGGGTCGCGGTGGGCGGGGCTAATCTCCGCGATTTGAAGCCTTCTGTTTACATCGATGATTCAAATTATTATTTGACAGTACAGTACATAAGTTATTTGTTGGAAAAAAAACGTTTTTAAAGTACTTTGATTTGTGAAACAAATGCTTGAGCCTGTAAAATGGTTTGTTCTTTCTTTTCAATGTATAATAGAGTATTTAATTGTTAAAAAAAATAAAGGTTTTGTACTTCACGAATTTTGCCTATCACGGGTTCTTTCTGGAACGTAACCCCCGCGAAAAACAAGGGTTTACTGTATTTAATTGTGTTGGTTCTACAAATCCTTTTTTTCGGTGTTGAGAGCTGACGATGTCATCAGCTGTTTATGTGTCCATCAATGCAAGAAACTCTGCTGTGACGTTTTAGCACGTGCAGAGATGCTGTTTCACCTGTTTTGCTTCTCCTTTGCTTCCCCTAGTGGCGGAATTGCATATTTCGGTTATTTCTGTAAAAAAAATCATAAGTCGCCACAGGAATGAACTAGAAACCTGCTTTTTTTTTTTAAACTTGCTTATAATTTTTACTCTTCATGACTGGGCGGGATTGAACCATCTGGCGGGCCGGATGTTTGACGCCCCTGCTTTAGATAATTTAAGAATTTATTTAATTGTGTTTTCATTTTGCATTAATTAAGATTAGAGTTAAATGGGAGAGAATTGTATTTTATTTTTAGAAAATAATATTTCGTTACACCTATTAGCCAGAAGGTTGGCAGAATTTAAATTTCAAAGAGTTTTAGCTTGTAGATATTAAAAATAAAACCTCTTGCAGAACTAGAATAGTGATATTTGATTGCCAAATCCAAGTCTTTTCATGTTTCTCTTTTGTAGGTACATGTTTCTGAGGCACTAACTTAATGCTGTTGTCATGTACTATGAAGCGCGTTTGTCTAAATGCATTGTAAGGACGGAAATGTCATGAAGAAAAACTCTGCCCTATCTTGTTATATAGTTATTACAGATGTATAAGATAATTGGTAACAATGAAAATATGTTTCCATATTGAAAACCATGTGTTCAATTAATGTATTCAATTGGGTCATTTCGTCCTATTTTCTAAATGTTAATAAATTATGCATCATATGTCATTTAAAAATATGTCGTTAAATCATATTTAATGAAAACTACATCTACAAGAAAATCCCATGTGATCCCTAAAATGAGGAGCATGAAAAAGACATTTGCAATTCAGGACCAGATGTAGCTCAAACGTCAACTGGTACATGTTGAGTCTAATGTTCAGGTCATGTCATTGTGCAAAACCACTGAATGTATTTCTGTTCCTTTATTTGTTGACCTCACTATCTGCTTTGGTTGAGTACTAGGCTTAACATGTGATAGGTAGAAGTATTGTGTACCAAATTATTTTGCTTTTTGCTTTACAGATTGATACAGACGTCATTCTGCTTATTGGAAGATTCCGCTTTGGCCAACTATGTTCCCTCATATGGAGACAGGATTGCACTTCAACATTTTTCCAAAAGCCAAAAGCCAGTTTCAAAATGAAGACTGGGTTTTGAGAAAAGTCTGTGAACAAATGAAGTTAAGGAAAGAAAACAAAGAAACTAATGAGGAACCGGAAACTTCACAACATTTCAGATGAACACCAAACACACTGACAATTGAAATATGCCGGATACACAAGGACAAAAATGAAACTAAGCAGGTCAGGGGAAAAACAAGGTGGCACAAGAAAGGTGCTTATGGACATCTGTAATGGGGTGAACTGTTTTTATTGTTTTTACTTGTTTGTTAGACCCGGAGGGCCACTGAAGGCAGCAGCTCATGCTGCTGGTTTAGATAGATGTGCACTGGAGGCGTGCTGATAAGAGACTGGTTTTAAGGAACAGCGGGAACATGAAGAGGAGCAGCCCTGAAGCGAGGAAACGGCGGGGGGCTTCAACTCCTGGTTGTGTGAACGGCTGGTCAACAAGAGCCAGACAGCAGCGGAAGAAGCCACCAGACGAGCAGGCGGCGGACCGACAGCAGAGGAGGAACGCTCACCGCATGAAGCAGCTCTGGGTGAAGTGGCAAAGAGGGACGCCCTGCGAGTCGGGACAGACGAGCGCTGGCCTACAGCGGAGGAGCAGCTGAGCCAGGAGCCAGAGGGGGAAGGCAGAGGGGTCTTTGTGACCCGCCCCTCTTCAAGCTTAGTACCCCTCTGTTGATTTATCGGTTTTTTGGATAACCCAGGGAAGGTTTTGTGTAGTCGCCAGTGCTGTATTTTAAATAAATTTTACTGTAATTAAGTAGTGCCTTTTCAGATGCTAGCAGTGCACATTAAAACATGCAATTGAAAATCTGCTTCAGATTAGGATGAGGGTGAGGCAAGACAATAATATGAAGTACAAAGTGAATGTTTTGTTTAGTAAATATTGTTTATTTGTTTTTTAATTTACAGGACTCTGACTTGTGCATTGTAGAGAACAAATGTAAGGTAAATAGAATATTAGTAGGATCCATAGTTGGTTGGTGTTTTTGGAACTACACTACTGCTTTTTTACATGTACCTTTCTTTTAATGTCATTGGTGGTTTGTCCAAGAACCTTTCTGAGCAAGACACTGTGTGAGCAGGGGGGTATTCCAGAAAGCAGGTTATGCTAGCTCCCACGGTAAGTTTGAGGCTAAGGAAGTTGATGACCTCAGTTTTCGGTTCCAGAAACGGAGGTATGTTTCAGGGCATGTCAAGTTGCCGTAGCAACTCATGCTCTGAACATAACCTGGTCTGGAGCAGGTTTAGTTGAAGGTTAGTTTGTTTACAGAGGTGAAGCAGCATGGCGTGTCCATTTGAAGATGATTTAGTGGATCACTTTAAACCCGAATAGTCCAATGAGCTCAAAAGTTTTATAATCACAGAACTCAAAAGTAACAAACAAGTCGAGTCAGCTTAAAACCTATAAGCTGATTCAACTTTGACCACAGTTATATCTTCAGTGTACTAAAAAATTTTGAGTAAATGAAACCTTGGTGTCTAAACTTATGAGTAAAGAGACGTGATGACGTCATAACGTCCATGAACGTGAACTCAGCCACAGAAGTCTTCAAGATGGCGGAAGTCTGAAGCGAGCCGCAGCGAGGCCAAGTTGATAAGTTACATACTTTTAGGTAAGTCGTATTATTTTATTTTTTATTTTATGACTTTCGCCTCTGTATTATATATTTTTTTGCGTCTTTTGGTGTTCCTTCTAGTATATGTCCTGTAAATTAATGACGTCCTCCACGAGTTTGTATCTTCGAATTATTGTTCTTAAACAATTGTGTATGTTTTGCAGTATGTCAGATAATTATTGCGTGTGGTTAAAAGAAGTTGTTTGGGCAATGTTTTACGTTTACCGGGTTGGTTGGCGCACATTTAGATTAGCTAACCGTTACTACTAGCTACTAACCGCTAGCTCTGGCAGAGCGGCAGCCACAGCCACATCATGTATCAGTGGGAATTGCATTTTTTATACTACTTTTCACCACAGGCTCTGTGATTTGGTAATTGTAATATTTTCGCGCAACTTGTATTTCACGTAGTAACCTTAAATGCAAATGTGGGCTAAGCTAGCTGCCTTACGCTAACCTGTTCTCTTTGACTCTTTAGGGAACCGGCGCGTTTGTATGTTTTCGGTAAGAGCTGAGGTAAGTTTTATTGTAATTTAACAACATGGATGCTATTTTTAAGACACATTTTTAAGAACATTTGACCTGATTGACAAATGAAATTAATTAATTATAAATAAAAAATGTTCAAGCTATCTTAGTTATGAGTTATGTAGCAGTTCTAACTTTGTCCTGAATTGGGCTCAGGTTAAAAAAGAATGTATCATATAGTTTGCTTAATAATCTAAAACGTGATTTGTGTTTCACAATGTCATATTTTAAAATAACTGTTTTGTACCGGTTTGTTCTTATGAAAATATATCTTCTGAAATATGTAATTCTAGCTAATGCACACGTATTAAAAATATATTAATATATATTACATATTGTGGTCAGTATTGAGGCCATTGTAAAATGCAGCGGTTTTTCCAAGCTACCAGTAGCTTGAAAAAGCTTTAAAATGTGTAACATTTTTTTTTTTGTAGATGTGTGTTGAGTTTCATCGCATCACAAATGTCAACCTGCGAAAACAGTTTTATTCTGACCTGGACAGACAGACGCCACGGATGCTGATCTTGTTGAGAAAGAAGGCAGCACGAACCGGAAGGTTCTATGCAACTTTCTGCAGCGTTATGATAAACAGGTGACGTGTAAAGTCATGGCATAATCAACATTATGCATTAGTATAGCTAATAAGGGACTGACTTGGGTCGGTTCATATTAATCAGTGAACGTTTTTAATTCTGTGAATGTCTGTAAATGTTTACTTCACTGGAGAAAAAAATATCAACGTTGATCCCGATGCATTTATAGATGTCATCTGTGAATGTCATCTTATGTTTAGTGTATTTTTTTTTAAATAACAGTACAATTTAAAGATAATTTAAAAACTAGAGGAACTGAACTGAGCCAGACAAGGGTGAAGTCATTTGAAATATGTTTGCCATATTAATTTGTATATGTCTCTGTGCAGCAAGAGCAGACTGCGGATGTTAAATGTACTCCTGTCCTGCACTGGCTTCCAAAATGCAAACGTGAGAAGGACCCACAGTTCTTCAAAGTTTGGAATGTAAGTTCTTTATGATGGATAATGGTTTATTCACTAAATAGTACCAGTGACATGTGCTAGTTAATACTCCAGCTGTGTGGGTAATACAACTCAACCAGAAAGTCATGCCAAAGGAATGTTGTGTGGCAGAGCACATAGTCACCAAAAATGTTGCACAAAAAAATTGGTGCACATTTGTTTGTTTTAAAGACCAATGTATTTTTTAATGGCTGATGCACTTTTTTTTTTTTATTTTTTTTTTTTTTTACACAAATTGTGCAGTGTTCTACATTTTCTAGTACCACAAGTTTTTCAAATGTACTTGTGCAAGGTACTTTAAAAATAAACTTGCAATTGCAATTCTGCCTCAGTTTTTGTTTTGTAAGAATGGCCCTGACTAAGAAAGACAAATTAGACTAGTTTAGACTTCAAAAGATTAATTTTGAGTTGAGATATATTAAAGTTTTTTAGTTAATTAACTAATGTATTCAGGTCCAATACAATCAAAATATGCTAGTTCAGTAAAGTAAGAATCTTTAAGTTAATTAAATAAAAAGTTATACTTTACAGTTAATTAAATTGTTTTATTTTATTCAACTCAAACATTTTAAGTTCAAATTAACTTATACTTTTTATGTGAGTTAACTTAAAAATTATGGAATCGCTTTCCTCAAAAGTTTTGAGTTCACTGAACTTATTCGGGTTTACAGTGATGAAGAAGCTCAGATAATACTTTTTCAACCGTGAGAGGGTGATAAGACCACAAATGCGTTGGAAAAATAAACTTTTTTACTTTGATCTGTTGTTGTTTCTCTTTCGGCTTTTCCCATCAGGGGTCGCCACAGCGAACAAGTCGCATGGGAAACTTGGCAATGTTTTACGCCGGATGCCCTTCCTGACGCAACCTTCTCAAACCGGGCTTGGGACCGGCACAGAGGTAGAGAAGGGAACAGGGAACAGCCTGGAGTCGAACCCGGGTTTCACGGACGGAAGGCGCCGCAGACCAGCACGAGCTAAACCGGCAGGGCAAACTTTTTTACTTTGATCTAACTGAATTATTTGCTTCAGTTAAGATAAATCATTTCTTGTTAAGTCAGTTTAAAAATAACACGCAGTTTTCAGACAGTTATTTTACTTTCATTCAAATCAATTCAATTAAGTAGGTGTAACTTTGGTGCTGCTGTTAGATCGGCACCGCAAGGGATTCTGGGATATCATTCCCTTTGTCTGTCTGGACGGATTTGGGTTTAAGTGTGGCTTTTTGACCAAATGTGTTTAGTTGTTTAGCTGTTTTACTGTGTTTGGCCGAGTTATTTTGTCCTACTATGCTTACGTCTCAGCACCATGAGTGAGAGTGAGGGAGAGGATGATGAGTTTATATAGCACCCCTACCATTGATTGCTGTGTACAAGGATGGAAAATTCTTTAATGAATTTATACGAAACGTGTATTTTTTTTCCCCGTCCTTTTTGTTGTTATAAAAATGAGCATATCTGCCGGCTCAAACTTAGAAATATGAGAGATCAAGAAATATAATTAATTAAGATGGAAACAATATTAATTGGATTGGAGTAATATGACATTTAGTTAGATAAATACATACATTTGAGTTGTATAAACAATTGAGTTATATAGACGTAAGAAATTAGGTTGAATAAATTTAACTCAAATATTTGTTACCAATAGAAGTAATTCATTTAAGTTGGCAAAATTGCATAAGTTATATATATATATGCGTCACAAGGAAAATGGAAACAAGATCAGAAACTCGTGCGTTTACTTTCTCTGTTCTTCTACTACAAGCAGAAACTCTCTCTTTTGATGATGCAGCCGTGTTACTTTTTTGATAGACGTATAATCTTCATATGCAGTCATTGAAATCTCAGACTCCGTCTCACTGAAGTGTAGCACTTTTTTTTCACCACGCGTTTCCATGGTGACTCCAGAAATCGGCGATCTATTGAGAATGTCTTTATGTAACCTGCTGTGCACGAGCATTAACCCAGGGTTACCAAGTCGAGCGTAATTACGCTAACTCAAATCCGGTCTTTTGGAACTGACTGACATACCCAGAGTAAGCAAGTTCAGGCGGATTTCAGCCAGAGTTCAGGCTCAAAGTCAGGGTAGTTTAAACATGCTTCCTGGAATACCCCCCAGGTGGGACAAACTAACTGCATGATTGGGTGTTTTTTTTTTTTTGCATGTTTGTTGTGTTTTTACACCCCTTGCATGCTGCATGTGGACACGCCCCTTAATTGGAAGCACCTGCTCTTAATTGAGAGACTATATAGGAGTGGAGCAGAGCAGAGGAAGGGATGCCTGCTGAAGGAAGTGCAGCCTCTGGGGGAAGGTTCCCACCCAGCCATGAGGGTGCGCGCCCCAGGGGCACTTAGACCTGCGCGCCCTTACACTCCGGGAACCACCGGGCCTGTACGCACAGGGGACGCATTTGGACCACCAGACCACTCATCAGATGCACCGATGAAGTGAGGAGGGTGCATGCACTGGGGGCAATTGGACCGCTGGGAACGCCAGTTCTGCCATGCCATCAACACGCAGGGGCAGGGCAGGGCAGGGCAGGGCAGGGCAGGGATCATGCCTGTGTTGTAAGTAGCCCGACGTGACTTAGCAGACTGGTTGAAACTCACAAGAAAGCTGGGTGCAGCCAGGATGTTGGAGTGCCTTTGGTGCTGCCGCTTGTGTGTTTCCACGCAGGGGTCTCAGCGCATCGGATGGCCAGCCAGAAGTGACACGACACGGGGAGGAGTGTGTGACGCTGAATACGCGCAGAGGCAGAGGGGAACTCTGCCTGCCCTGCAAGTATGGAAAGAGCGTAGCCACACTCCTCGGGATGGCCTAGGCAACCGTGGTCGCTTTCTGGTGCTGGCAGATGTGTTTGCCTTCAGGTCCTTCAGGTGCGTGTGACCAGAGGACTTCCCTGGTCATGGAGAAAGGCCATCATGGGTCAAGTCTGGCGGGTGGAGGACGTCTCCTGGATCTGCTGTCTCGCAAAGCTGCTTTTGTTGGCTGTCCCCTGGACTTTTAGTATTGCTTTTTAGTAGTTTTGCATTTTATACTTTTTAGAACTGTCTTGTGTATTTTATAGTTTTATAACCATATCTCGGTGGCCAGCTGGGTTTTAGGATTGATAAATTATTGTTGTGGCCAAGAATACCTGGTTCCTCTTTGGTGGCATGTGTGCTCTCACCCAGATTATCCCTCTAACCTACAATAATCCAATTCTACATTTTTATAAGTTTCCACCCCTTTCACACATTGCAGTGCATGCTGGTCTTTGTGGAGAGAGGTGAGATTTTGTCTCTCCCCTTCATGTATGCACTGTAGGTGGGTAAAACTGTTTTTGATCATATACGCCATTGGTATGTTGACTCTACACAGCTTAGAAGAAGAAATACCTGGAGCAGAGGACAAGACTCTTCTTTAGAGACTGCAGTTCAGACAACACAAAGGTTAGTTTTTAATTAGGAAGATTATGGCCAAATTCTCCCCCTACGGCTTCTCCCTACCCCTCCAATTGTAATTTTGAGATTTTGTGGTGTCTGAGCTTGTTTTTTTAAGGGGAAGGGGTAGGGTGATCTGTGTCTATTTTTATATTTCTTCAGACTAAACACTTTTTTTAACTTAATTCATGTATTTTCACATTTGATTTGTGTCAAATTGGATCTGCCACTTGGTTATTAATATTTTATATTTTCTGCGCTTTCAGATGCCTCCAAAGAAGCCTGGGGTAGTAGATGAATTTACTGCAAAGTATGGCAACATCCCAGATGCTCCACCATTGAGGAATGGGCATGTTTTACACATTTTCTTCCAACAAAAGCGTTCAGTTCCTCACCATCTAGGAAATACACAAAATCATAGGAACTAATTATGTTGTGAAAAATTCTCAGATTCATAAATTGCTGAAAAAAACAATCCGAAAATACACAAATTTTAGTCGTGAAAGTGACAAGCAGAAATTTCAGGATGTGTGTAACCAAGTATTTCCTTTGCACACCTTAGCTCAGCCTTCACCTGAGGCCCCATCAGTTTCAGATGAATCTCAATTGTCACATCTATGTCTCAGTTTGAGGAGGTCTCATCTCCAGCTGTAATGACTTCATCACCTCAAACTGTTTCTGAGGTCACTGCTGAGGAAGAACCATGCACTAGCTCCACTCAGTCAACTTCTGTGAGAACATCACAGAGAACCCCCTTAACTCCTAGGTGCAAAACAATCAAAAAGAGACTTGTGTTTGCAATGAAGACTAAATCTGACATGAAAAACAAATAATGTGATTCTGTAAAGTCTTTGCAGGTGAAATTGAAATCAAGCAGTGTGCAACAAGTGAAATACCTTAACCAGGACATAAAACGTAAAAACCAAATTATTGCCAAGAAGAATGACATGATACGTCTGTTGAGAAAAGAGATCAAAAGTGGACCTGACATGGAACAATTAGATTAGTTGAGGAAACAGTTGTCTTATAAGAAAAATAACTCTCAGTTAAAGATATATTGTAAAGGCAAACCGCTTAAAGCCAGATCATGCAGGTCAACTCTGAAGGATGCTGAGACAGTCTGTCTGGAAACGACTGCAGTGCTGGAAATATTGTTCCTGCAGTCAACAAATGTAGGTACCCTGACCATCTCCCACGGCACACTGGTGTGCCGTGGGAGATGGTCAGGTGTGCCGTGGGTAATTGCCCTCATTAACTGATCTAAAAGCATTTCCCATCTCCAGGATATCAGCTCTGTGTTCATCCAAACAGGCCCTGATAAAACACTGAGTAGTTAGGAATATGGAAGATCATAAAATGCTTTTTTCTTTTTTTATTTTATTTTATTAAAGACACTTTGATAATAATGACGGTACCGCGATTTAGTCGCAGCTTCAACTGTTTTTTTTTTTTTTAAAGTCCCGCCCCTTTAACTGTTTCCAATCATTCTTGTAGGCTTAATCATATGTAATCAGTCTGACCAATCAGAAGTGATTAAAGTCTTCACTTCCTTGTCCTGATTTAGCTCGTAAAGTCTCTCAGTTCCAACAAATATACCAGTTAAAGCTCATCTTTAGCGGTGTTTAGTTTTCCACAGAATCCGGTCTCAGACCGTGGAACAAGTGAACAAAACAATGAAGCTCAGACAAGCGATCTCCAGCCGTATGCGCACTACATCTCTCGTGATGCATTGGGTTACTGTGACAGCGTCTCAGCGCACAATGAGTCTTTGTTAAACGTCTTGAAACCACAACGAACACGCTTTAAACAGTTTTTAAATCTTCTAACTTAACTTTTATTACATCTTTTAGAAAAAACAGCTGCAGCTTCCAGCTTTTTCTGCCACAATTACAAAAATGCACGTGAGATCATGGGACTGTAGATCAATACAGACTGAGTTTCTTTTTTTTTTAATGCTGGTGGGATAAGTTATTGAAAGCTTCCATTTCTATCGCACGAAAACAGTGCAGTGTAAGTCGAAAGAAATGCTTCGAAATCAGGGACGAAATTATGCGCAGGATTGCTGTGAAGACCCAAAAAAGGGCTGGAGAAAGCATAAAAAAATCCAAAATTGGATCTTTCCAAAGGCTTTCCCCATGTTGAAGAAGCCATTCTTCAAAGTGTAGAGACATTCTACCAGAAAAGGTGGTTGATCCTTTGATTTGCCATATTTGGTACGAAGTAACTCTATCAAAAACTGTGTACTTTGGTAAAATTCAAAAACTAAAAAAGAAGGCTGGTGGAACATATGTTATTGGCTATTTGGGAGAAAATGAATTTCTCGTGACACTATTTCAACGCCTTTGACTGAGGCTTCCATCGTCTCCTCCCTTCTGGATATTAAAGCTTCTCTGGATGCCATGAACTCCAGGATTTCTGTGGTGGAGCGTGCCGTACTGCCTTCTGCCTCAGTTCTTTCCATGCTTTCGTCGCTCATGTCTGCGGGTCTTCATGATCATGCTCTGCTCGATCCCGCTGCTGGTGGCGCTGCGCATCTGCAGACTCTGGTAACCACCGCTCCTGCTCTGGAATCCAGGTTTATCGCCCCGGCTGCTGCTATACTGAAAGTTAACAACATCAGCCTGGTTAAGATGCTGTGCGGCTCTTAGACGTCTGTTCATCTTTTTGTGGATTGTGGATTTTTCTGTGGTTCTGAAGGACAGCGATCCACGTCTGGACAAAAGTCTCACTCTGGCCGAATTTGTTGTGGCTTTTGGGGTTTTTCGACATGTGATTTACGATGTTTACCCTCATTGACGGGAGGGTTTGGATGTCTATCTAGCAATCGTTGCGGATCTGGCTCTGTCATATGGCATAAATCGTTTTCTGCTAAGGCTGCTATGTACCTCCAAAAGTTTAACCAGCGCCTGAATTGGTCTGTCGTGAACTTGACCCTCATCAGCAGACATTTTACTCACCTGCAGCGTTTGTGGTTCGTTTTCTAGCTCCACTTCGCTCTGTCCAAAGGCGGCTTTGAGTGCTCTCTCAAATCCTCCTGCTCACTCGTCTGGTTCTGCCCCTCCTATCCTCCCTCGGGGACAGGTACCTTTTCGGTCCCGATTTCGCTGTCCCATTTGTCATAATTTCAATGAAGGCGTTTGTGTGTTTCCTGACTGTAGGTTTATACATGTTTTGTAGCTTGTGAGCGGACAGCCACCCCCACTCCGTGTGCCCCCGGAGAGTTCGATCCAAGCCTTCCGGGAATTAAACATCGGACACACTTTTACTCCTGAGAGTGTGTAGGCTCTGTCTGTCGTCAAGACCAGTGCTGAGAGCCCAGTCTGTCCAGATGAGTTTCTGCGTAGGTTTCTATTCGCTTTAGAGCTCAAAATGTCCGCTGGACAGACTCAGTGAACACGGGGACGCTCAGCGCCAAACACACAAATCCGAACAGCTGCTTCATGATTCACTCAACATTTTTCTGATTAAGGAAGTCTAGGAGATCAGTGGAAGACTTTCCTGCTAAATCCTCCATGGATACATTACAGTCAGCTCTGTTTTTAACTGAGAGACAGATCAAAAACTGCTCCGTGGCTCGGTGTCAAAATTGACAAGGCTGCATGTGACTTCCCGAAACTTCTGTCCAATCAGAAGGTCTGAATGCGGTGACGTTGCCTAAGCCTGCTAGAAAGCCTGAGACAAACTCAAAATCTGGTTGAAAGAAATTAATGACACATTGATTTTGGTGAATAACTTCACTCTGCAGGGTAACAGGACAGCTGAAATGCGATTGGAGCATATAACCAATGTGAAAATGACGGCCCGTCACTGATATTTACATATGTTCATATTTGTGAACTTCACTCTGCCCAGCAACAGTGTGTCCATCACGTGAGGGATTCAAGTATTTAAGTCTAGGAGTGGGGAAACTCTGCACTTTAAAGCTGAGCAGAAGCCGGAGGTAAGTCACTTTAATGAAAGAAAAATGAGGAATATGATTAAAAATTCTTAATTTCATATAATTCACACTTATTGTCTCTTAATATTATTTCTAAAAGTTAAGAACAATGTAAGGTAACTTTTTTTTTGTCATTTTTTTTCCTCTCATCTCAGAAAGGCACTCAGACACGTCCTAAACAGAAGACTGAGTGGCCCATTTGCAGCCCCCCCCCCCCACTCCCCCACTGCTGCATATTCATATTTTGAGAGACAAGGATGAGCGTGGACCAGGTGGAAGGTCAACCTTCCTCACTTTCTAAGCAAAGGTTTTGGAGGTAAAGATGTACAAGTCATGTAAAATGCATACAATCTACCTCAACAGAACATGGAATTTTTACACATTAAATGTCTTCATTAAATGTTTGCTATCAGGAGGGTGAAGAGTGGGAGGTACGATGTTCCAATGAGACGGATTCATTTACAGTAAGTATGTACTACTGAGCGCTAAAATACAGTATGTGTGCATAACTTCTGTCACTGAACAGGACAAGGCAGAGGTTAGCATCTGTCTGTGGTGGGAGGCGGCCATTTTCCATTGGAGGCGGGTGGTCATATGAGGCTCACCCACATGAAGCGTGGATCTTTGGTGTGTGTGTGTGTGGGGGGGGGTTACTTCCAGTCCACAAATTACACCACAATAGAGGTATGGACTAAAACAATAAAAATGACCATGAAAAACACTGTAAAATGACACGTACTTAAGAGTAAAGTTAATATAAATTGTTTTTGTAGGTGGTCACCCAAGCTGCTGAGGAGGTGGAGCTGAACATGATAGCTGTCAGGGAGGGGGGGGGGGGGGGGTACCTGGAGCTGCTCCTGGAGGACAAGGAGACCCTGGATGTGGAAGCAGTAGTCTGGGAGTCTCTGGAGCATCACTTGAAGACGGCCCTCTGAGGATTCAGGCTGAGAACAAGAGGGTGTCTAGAATGACTGTCCTGAATTAAATGCAACAAAATAAATGAAATATGCAGTTGCATTAAGTTATGTTGTTAGTAATGTTCCAAGTTTTTTTTTTAATGAAACCAGTGTTTTTATCCAACGTTAAAGTCTGTTTCAAATTAAATTTTTGATCATTTAAGGATTTATTTAATGTTTTATTTTGTATTAATTCATTGAGAAGCAGCCATGAATTTTCAGTCCAAAATTAAGATTTACATTTCTTTGCTTTAATTTAATGAATAAAGCTAAACACTTAAACAGCACATTTTCCAATTCAGAGGCTTCAGACATTTCAACCAAACTTTCCCCTTTTCATTGATTCTAGTTTGAGCATCCTTTCAAGAAGAAACACCACTAAAATGTGAAAATACTCAGAAGACTTTGACTACAACATCTTTTAGCTGCTTCACAATCTCACTCAAAATTTTGTGTCAAAGTGACACCCAGTGGTTATTTCAAGTACAGACTTTTCAATACAGATGATCGCTTTGTCAGAGACCAATGTATCTATGACTTCATTCTATATTATTGTATATGCCATGTCATCAAATCAGAGTCAGTTAAGACTTTCAACTACACTGCCTGTAGGGATTTAACCACAGAGCACTATCACCGGGCAGGTGATTTCACCTGAGCAAAACTAATTACATGAATTTCTACAAGGAGTCTGTGCCTTCACCAGGGAAGTCTCACATCCCAGGAATGGCTGGACTAAAGACCAAGTTTCTAGTATTAGAATATATTTTAGGAATTTTTTTTATTCTCAAATTCCTTTATTTATTTTATCTTCAAGTGATTTGAGCATGTTTTTTAGGAACTTCTCATGTTTTTCTTGTTCATTTTGTCACACATACCATATAAAATACAAAAACACAAATTTAAAATGCGTCATGTTTTGTTGGGTACATTATATTAAGTAAAAATTACCCAGAAAATTAAGAGTTTTAAATTTTTTTTAAAGTGTTCTTAGATTTAATGTCCACCAGGTGTTAGTATTTAGTAACAGTATCACAACAGTTTGAATATTCTGGCAGAGAATTCAACATTTTCAAAAAAATCTTCAACAGAATAAACGTAATCAAACTTTTAGGATATTTTAAAGTAAAAACTTTCCAGAACTGAGTTCAGTGTTAAAATTACAGCATTTTAATGCTGTTGAAAAGGTTCAGATAAATGTTCAGTTTGTGATTTAAGGGTTTTAGATATTTAACCCTTGTGCTATCTTAGATGACCCCACCCTTACATTGACGTGTTCTCCCTACCATGACAAAGGTGGATAAAGGTGGAAAGATTCTATGTAATCCATGGACACCAGTGAAGATCACAAATCATTGAAGAAAAAAGGTTCAGAGCACTGTCTAATGGGTCTAGATGACCCAACTCCCAATGTTAAAGGGCCTAGGATAGCACAAGGGTTAACACTTGGCTTGCAGCAGTGACCTGTCACAATCATAATAAAATAGAAAAAGGTAAATTAAGTAAATATTAGCTTCCACTGATCTGTGTTAAATAAAGATTTTCAGTCAACTCAACACATTCTCCACAGTTTGAGGTCAAAATAGCCAAATTTGAGTTTTGAGTTTAATTTGTTTACAGTCTATGTGAATAATTTATACACCAGAAGAGTGTTCTCTCCATGTCCATAAGAGATTCTCTGTAGGACAAATATGTTCTTATGTGTATTTTATGAGCTGTTAGCTGCTGTTGGATGGAAGGTGAAATATCTTGTTCTTTCATTGTAAATCTGACTCCAGAGGATTCAGTGCCTCACCAGCCATTAACCTCACCACATGTCACTAGCCTGCAGATACATTGGTCAAGACATTTGTTGAAAGTTAAACAATTGACTTTAACACACAGACAAGTGTATAGTTAAATGAGGAAAAATGTTAAATGAAATAAATATTTGAACTGAACAAAAACACAGAAGAGAAATCTGCAATTTCAGTGTAAATTCTCTAAATCAGTTCAACAAGTCTTTCAGTTTCACAGTCTGACACAGAAAACCACACCAACAATCTCACACATGACAATGAACTGACCAGTTCAGCACTGAAACAAGCTGATTATATACAGAAGAGAAAACCAGAAACGAGGAGCAGCTGAGGCCATTTATGGACAGCAGATGAACACAGCCGCAAGCTACAACTGCTGTGAAACAGGAACAACACTTTTCAAAATAAAAGTACAGAATCAGAACGAAACTTTATAAACCTGGGGGGTATTCCAGGAAGCATGTTTAAACTAGCCTGACTTTAAATCTGAACTCTGGCTGAAATCCGCCTGAATTTGCTTACTTTTGGTATGTCGGTTCCAAAAGGCCGGATATGAGTTGGCGTAATTACGCTCGACTTGGTAACCTTGGGTTAATGCTCGTGCACAGCAGGTTACATAAAGACATTCTCAATAGATCGCCGATTTCTGGAGTCACCATGGAAACGTGTGGAGAAAAAACAATAAAGCGGGACACCTGAGTCTGAGATTTTAATGACGGCGGATAAAGATTATAAGTCCATCAAAAAAGTAACACAGCTGCATCATCAAAAAAAGAGTTTCTGCTTGGAGAAAAATAACAAAGTTTCTGATCTTGTTTCCATTTTCCTTGTGACGCATATATATATATATATATATATATATATATATATATATATATATATATATATATATATATATATATATATATATATAATCTTAAATAAATTTCTTCTGTTAGTAACAAATAATTTAGATAATTTTATTCAACCTTATTTCTTACGTCTATAAAACTCAATAATTGTTTACACAACTCAAATTTACGTATTTATCTAACTAAATATCACATTACTCCATTAATCTTTTTTCAATCTTAATTAATTAAATGTCTTGAACTCTCATATGTCTAAGTTTGAGCCTGCAGATATGCTCATTTTTATAACAATAAAAAGAAGGGAAAAAAATGCACGGAGTGCAAAAATTCACTAAAGAATTTTCCATCATTAGGGCCCGAGCACGGAGTGCAAGGACCCTATTGTATCTGTAAGAGTTATTAGGGCCCGAGCACGGAGTGCAAGGACCCTATTGTAATTCGAATGTTTATTATTATTATTAGGGCCCGAGCACGGAGTGCAAGGACCCTATTGTATCTGTAAGAGTTATTAGGGCCCGAGCACGGAGTGCAAGGACCCTATTGTATCTGTTAGGTTTATTAGGGCCCGAGCACGGAGTGCAAGGACCCTATTGTATCTGTTAGGTTTATTATTATTAGGGCCCGAGCACGGAGTGCAAGGACCCTATTGTATCTGTTAGGTTTATTATTATTATTATTATTATTATTATTATTCTTCCGACTTTTCCGTCGCCTTTTTGAGGCCTTTAACATACCCCAAAACTCACCAAATTTTGTATACACATCAGGAGTCGCGAAAAATTTCATATTTTATAGGAGAACGGCATAGGTAAACAAAAATGGCTCAATAGCGCCACCTGCAAAATTTGTTTTCGCGAGCACCTCCATATGCTTTATAGTACAAACCTGATTTTAACAGGGCATGTTCATCGGATAGAAACCTACAAAAAAGTCTCTTGGGACCAAGCTGTCAGTCGCACAGGAAGTCTGATATTTTGATGACAATATGTCATTTTTGCTGTATTTTGGTCATTTGCAGGCCTCGCTCTAGAACGAACTCCTCCTAGAGATTTGAGAGTAATGACTCCAAACTTTGGTTTTGTAAACTAGACACATGTCCGATGTTAAATTGCAAAGCTTTTAAGTTTTTATGGATGTTTGTGACCATGGCGGCGCGTCAAAATTGGAGGTCGTTTCGAAAACACGCCATGAAAAGAAAAATGGCCATTACTCAGCCATGCATAATCCAATCTGATCCAAAATTGATGTGCATGATTGTAGTCTGACTCTGAACACATCTGCAGTGAAAAAATCTGGAAAAAGTGTAGCGCCACCTGCTGGCAAGAGGAAATGACATGTTTTACTTGGAGCATCACTACTCCGAGTAGGATGAGCCGACACACCTGAAAATGACGTCCACCTGTTGAAAAGCCATTGAAGTTTACTCTGACAAAAAACCATAACTTTCAATGCGGGGGTGTGGTCGTGACAGAGCGGCAAAGTTGGGCATCTCGCTATGCACACAAAAGTTGCTCTCACGTGCACATTCCTTGTCCAATCTCACTGAAATTCAATGGATATGATGAAGCTTCTATTCTGAACCCATGGATATGACAATCTTGGACGAGCTCTATAGCGCCACCTAGTTATTGCATTGGGCACATTCTGCCCTGTATTTTCTCTTTGCTTTGTCCGATGTGCATGAAATTAAAACTGGAGATACTCAGAAGGGTCCTCTCTCATCATGTAAAGTTTCATGGGTGTACACCTGACGGTGCCTGCGTAACAGGAAGTGGTCGATTATGTGCACCCAAATAATAGAAATTTATTATAAATCAGCCGTTTGTCTCAGGAAGCTGAGATTTCAGAATTAGATGCCTTTAATAACCTCCAGCTTTGATATGTAACACTATAGGGTCTACGAGAAACTTCATCACTTGATTTTTTTAATGAAATTTTGGACTGAACAAAGATTTTTAGCATAAATTCTGTTTAGGTTATCAGCACCAAGAATTCAACTTTCATAGGCATTTATGTGCTACTGCTTCCTAAAAAAATTCAGAATGATTGAAGTTACAGGTGACATCTTAGAGAGCATTACATCCAAAAAGGTCCGAAAACGTCTTTTTAGGCAAAACTACAAACACCTATTTTTTTTCATAACTTAATCATCATATATCAACACCATTTATTTTTTTAAATGTAGGGATCTGTGTTTGCTGCCTTCCATATTTTTTTCAGAAGTCCAGGTGAAACAGATGATTTTAAAAAAATCCTGATTCATCCCAAAACCTGTGCTTTTTCCGTCTGGACTCCAAACAAGTGTGTTTTAAAATTACTTATGCTTCAAATATCCACACCAAGTTTCACACGCATATGGCTGAACATGTCTAAATGCTTCTTGAATATTCTTTACAGATATAAAATGAACTGGTCAACTGTAGGATGTCATTTCCTCTTACATGCTTAAGTCTTTTCCTCATGCTGCAGCCTGCTCCTCAATCATCCCTGTTGCTGGAGTCAAATTTCACCCCCCCCCCCCCCCCCACACACACACACCAGCTGCCAGTTCATATGCTAACTAACCCAGAAGTGAGGTGACAAGAGTTTAGACACAAGAGGGAGGGCAGACTGCTTTTTCATTTGTTTTGTATGTCTTTCATAGATTTTTATGAATAATCATTGCTTTTCTAGTCATGTAAAATGCAATTAACCTAATATTTTATCTTTTTTTTTTACAAACAAAACATATGAATGTGCTCCAAAACAAAACCCAACTCTCAGTACAGTTCTACAGATGTAACATAAGACTTAGACAGTAAATGTCTCTTTTATCCTTTTTTAATCAATGCTGCAACTTCTTTTCCTTAATATAAATCCAATGAAATTAAACTACAAAACCAAAAAACACAACCTATAGCAAATTTCTCTAAATAAATTATGTGTATATACAATATGTAGCACTTTTAAACAAAATAATAACAAATCCTTCCAATACAAGCACAGAAAAATGGAACACAAAATTTAAAACCCAAATTTGAAATGGCAATTTTAAAAAGATAATTTTTTCAGCCTGCTAAAAGTGCACAATTGTAAAAGCTCTTTTATATAGACAACTGTTTGGTTGCTTAGAGCTCTAAATATAAAAACAATGCCTTTATGGACGTGGCACGGATGGCATGGATGTTCAGCAGGGTAAACCCCAGGAAAGCGGCGGGACCTGATGGAGTTCCCGGAAAGGTTCTGCGGGCCTGCGCCGATCAACTCTCCCAGGTCTTCACAAAAATCTTCAACCTGTCGCTAGCTCAGGCTTTCATCCCTGCTTGCCTGAAGTCATCCACTATCATCCCGATACCCAAAAAGTCCTCATCCACAGCCTTCCTCACGGACTTCCGCCCAGTTGCACTCACTGCTGTCATCACAAAGTGTCTGGAGCGGCTGCTCCTGGGACACATCAAAGACTCCCTCCCTCCAATCTTCGTCCCCCACCAGTTTGCTTACAAAGCAAACAGATCAACGGATGATGCCATTTCCATCACCCTCCACACTGCGCTGAGCCACCTGGAACACAGAGACACCTACGCCAGGATGCTCTTTGTGGACTATAGCTCAGCCTTTAACACAATCATTCCTGACATTCTGGTCAACAAACTGTCTGAACTAGGACTCCACCCACTCACCTGCTCGTGGATCAAGGACTTCCTGACAAACAGACCACAGACAGTCAAACTTGACCCCCACCTCTCCTCCACCCGGACGCTGAGCACAGGCTCCACACAGGGATGTATGCTGAGTCCTCTGCTGTATACACTGTACACAGCAGACTGCAGACCAGCCCACACCAGCAACACCGTGGTGAAGTTTGCAGACGACACTACTGTGGTGGGGCTGATCTCTGGGGACGACGAGACGGCCTACAGAGACGAAGTCCTGAAACTCTCAAGGTGGTGTCAGGCTAATAACCTCATCCTGAACACCACCAAGACCAAGGAGATCATCCTGGACTTCAGAAAAAACAGAACAGATCCACCCCCACTCTACATCGATGGAAACTGTGTGGAGAGGGTCCACAGCTTCACCCTCCTGGGCACCACCATCTCTGCTGACCTCACAGGGTCTAACAACACCATGACTGTCATCAGGAAGGCCCAGCAACGCCTGCACTTCCTGAGAAAACTTAGGAGGAACGACGTCAGCCAGGAGCTGCTGGTAGCGTTCTACCGCTCAACCATTGAGAGCATTCTGTCCTATGGCATCACAGTGTGGTTTTCCCACTGCACTGAAGCAGAACGGCAGAGTCTCCAGAGAGTGGTAAAGACAGCGCAGAGGATCATCGGCTGCCCCCTCCCCTCACTGAAGGACATTTACCAGTCTCGCTGCCTCAGCAGAGTGACTAGCATCACCACTAACTCCACCCATTCTGCTTTCCCTCTGTTTGAACTGCTGCCCTCTGGAAGGAGGTACAGGTCCATCAGAACCAGGACAAACAGACTAAGAAACAGCTTTTTTCCACAGGCAATTATCATACGGAATGCACATACGTCCACCAACCACACCTCACTCTAATTTTACTACAATGCGTGCAATATCCTGACTGTCTAACCGGGTCACTGTGCAATAACTTGATATTTATTAAGCTGTGCTCACAGCAACTCATGTAATTCCATTCTATTTTATTCACAAATATTTAATATTTAACAGTTTCTGTCCATATTGTTCATTTTTTGTTAAGAGTTGTAAATACAGTATTTCTTTTTCTATTCTATTTTTATTTTTATTTTATGTAACTCCTTCACTCCAAGGCTGCTGCAATTTCATTGTATCCCCATGTACAATGACAATAAACGATTCTGATTCTGATTATATCACTTAGACACAGATGGAGAACCATATCAACTGGATTGGTAACAGCAACAACCACCGACCAAGCCGGCAAGCCCTGGCAGAAAAGATCCCCACAAGAAACACTGCAGGCTGTTCCATAAAAAATATAGTTTTACCATTGCCTTGCAGATCACAGTTGAAGTGGTTTAGTTTTCCTAAAAAAATTCAGAATGATTGAAGTTACAGGTGAACTTTTAGACAACATTTGATCCAAAAAGGTCCGAAAACGTCTTTTTAGGCAAAACTGCAAACACCTATTTTTTTGCATAACTTATCTTTCAAATATCAGCACAAAAAAATTAAAAACGGTAGGGATCTGTGTTTGCTGCCTTCCATATTTTTTTCAGACTTAAAAGTGTAACAGATGATTTATAAAAAATCCTTTTTCATCCAAAAACCTGTGTTAAATCTGTCTAGACTTAGTATTAAAAACTCTCCAAGATGAATGTGCCTGACTCCACCTGCAGGTGGATCACAGACTTCCTGACGGACAGACAGCAGTATGTGAGGCTGGGGAAGCTCGTCTCAGATACTCGGACCACAAGCACCGGATCCCCCCAGGGCTGTGTCCTTTCACCCCTGTTACTCTCCCTGTACAAAAACAGCTGCACAGCTGGTCACCTGTCTGTCAAACTCCTGAAGTTTGCTGACGACACCACACTCATCGGCCTCATCTCTGACGGAGATGAGTCGGCCTACAGGAGTGAAATAGCCAGGCTGGTGTCATAGTGCAGCGCTAACAACCTGGAGCTTAATGCTCTGAAGACAGTGGAGATGACAGTGGACTTCAGGAAGGCCCCAGCCCCCCTCCCCCCTGTCATCCTCTGTGACTCCCCGGTGACCTCTGTGGAGTCCTTCTGCTTCCTGGGAACCATCATCAGCCAGGACCTCAAGTGGGAGCAGAACATCAGCTCCATCACTAAGAAGGTCCAGCAGAGGATGTACTTCCTGAGGCAGCTGAAGAAGTTTCACCTCCCTGAAAAGATGCTGGTAGACTTTTACACCGCCATCATCGAATCCACCCTCACGTCCTCCATCACAGTCTGGTTCGCTGCGGCCACGGCCAGAGACAAGGCCAAGCTGCAACGCGTCATCCACTCAGCAGAGAAGGTGATCGGCTGCCACCTCCCGTCTCTCCAGGAGCTGCACATCTCCAGGACCTGGAGGCGGGCAGCCAGGATTGTAGCCAACCCCTCTCATCCAGGACATAATCTCTTTCGGCCCCTCCCTTCTGGCAAGAGGCTCCGGTCCATCAGGACCAGGACCTCGCGCCACAAGAACAGCTTCTTCCCCACTAGAGTCAGCCTGCTGAACAGAACCCCAACTCCCCCAGGTGACCCCCCCCTCCCCCCCCCGCCCACCAAAGGACTGTCGGTGCCACTTACAGGCCCCACCATCCCAGCCCATCTGTGCTCCCACTTTAATTCACCTTACTCTACTGTATATAGTGTGTTGTTGTTGTTAACTTAATTTTTAACTTATTCTTAATTGCACTATACACCAAGTCAAATTCCTCGTTTTGTAAAGTGCGCTCTACTGAACCTGGCAATAAAACTTTTTCTGATTTCTGATTCTATTAATCATTGTTTTTTATTCATGCAAAATGCAATTAAATCAATATTTTATCTTTTTTCTTTTCCTTTTTCTTTTTTTTTATCTCTTATATCCTTTTTTATAATCAATGTTTGAACTTCTTTTCCTTTCTATTGTCATGGTTTCAGTTTGTTGTCTTTTTTTTCGCTTTAGTTCTTGTTCTGTCTTGTTTGGTTCTGTTTCCTGTTTTATTTTGAAAGGTTTCCTGTCTTGTCATGTTTTTGAGTTTTACTTCCTTTGGTCCCCATCTGCCCTAATCGTGTTCACCTGTGTCTTGTCTGCCCTGTCTGTATATAAGTCTTGTCTCTGCCTTCCTCCTGTGCTGGTCCATTAACTTCTGCTCATGTTGATCACGTCTTCTTGTCTGGCGTCCATGTCCCTTGCCATGCCACAGTAAGTTTTTGTTTTTAGTTTTGTCATCCTGCTCTGCAGCGCTTTTTGTTAGTTAAATAAACCCACTTGCCCTGAACCCGTTTGCCTCCCGTCTCTGCGCCTGGGTCCTACCTGCTGTCGAGCCTCCCCCCCACACGACATCTATACATCCAATGAAATTAAACTACAAATCAACAAACACAACTGATAACAAATGTCTCTAAAAAATGATGTGTATATTTGCAGAACCTTAAAAACACCAAACAAATAACAAATGCTTCCCAAATAAAGCACAAAAAATGGAACACAAAATGTAAAACCCAAGTTAGAAATTGCAATTTGAAAAGATACTTTTTTCAGCAGCTTTTCAAAATCAATCACCAATTCTACTCTTCTGTGGATGAAACAAAGAACTCCAGAACAATGAAGCCATTTCTCTAAGTCTCTCTCACCTTCAGTTTTAAACAAGGTCTGTGAAAATCCACCATACATTGGTCACATGAACTCAGAGACCTGCTAAAAGTGCACAATTGTAAAAGCTCTTTTATATAGACAACTGTTTGTTTGCTTAGAGCTCTAAATATAAAAAAAAAATGCTTTTCTATCACCTAGACACAGATGGAGAACCATATCAACTGGATTAATAACAGGGTGGCATGTTTAGACAACATGAAGCTGTCCATCACATTTTTGACCTAAACATGTAAACACATCCTTGGCTCTGCGGTTAGGAAATGGTATTTGGGAATCTCTTTATACCAGGAGCCAGCCTGGCCATTGGAACATCGCCACAGTGCCCATCCAGACTGGGACAGCAACGGGGTCCACTTCAGAGCCGTGAGCTGCTGTGTTTAACTCCAGCTGTCCCAGCAAGGGAGACAACTGCAGCAACATCCACTGACCAAGCTGACAAGCCCTGGCAGAAAAGATCCCCACAAGAAAAACACTGGCTCAGGCAGGCTGGTCAAAAAAAATAGTTTTGCCATTGTCTTGCAGCTCGCAGATCAAGTGGTTTAGTTTTCCAGTAATGTCAGTCAAGAATGCAAGTTCAGATTCACAATGTTCATATTCACCATATTCAACAGACATCTCCTCCAATAGCACCTTAAAAATCCTGTGCTGTTTTGCTTTGCAGCTGAGGTTGTTTACGATTTTCAGAATAAGAGTCATTATATGTCCAGAGCCAATCACTTCTGCACATAAGGCCTGCTGGTGAATGACGCAGCAGTAATGCAGACATTTTGGAAAGTCTGGGTCAGCTTTACAGTGAGTGATGAAACCTGTTTGTCTATTGGTCATAGCAGGAGTCCCATCTGCAGTCACTGCTACCAGCTTTTCTAATTGTACCTTTTTCTGCACAAAAACTCCTTCACCGTGTTATACATTTCAACTCCTCTTGTAGTTGTCTGTTAGGGCAGATGTGTCAGGAGTTCTTCTCTTGTGGAAACCAAAAGCTATGCTGTACTGTTGCCGTCCACAGACTCATTACACTGGACGTTAACCACCTGCACTTTGCAAGATCCCGGTCCAGCTAATTGGCCAAGTTATCAGACATAGCTGACACTCATCTAGACATTGTAGTGGAAATTGAATGAGTTCTATTGTTCTCATCCTTAGGGACAGTGATAGCAATTATCATCATTGCTTGAATTTTTTTCATGCTATATGCAAAATTCTTTGTCCCTTAAGGCAACAGATTACAGCCCCCCCCCCCCCCCCCCCCAGGCTGCTGTCGTATTAACAATAGCTTGGAGCTCCAGAATGGACAAGAAAAAACGACGAGAATGGCTCGAGCAGGGCGTTGCTCACGGGGCGGTCGCTCGTGCCATGCGGTCGCACGTGCTCGGGCCCGCTAAATGCTACTTGTAGCTTTAATTATTATTATTTTTCTTCTGCCGGAAGAATCGCATTTTTGAGGCCTTTAACATACCCCAAAACTCACCAAATTTGGCACACACATCAGGGGTCGCGAAAAATTTCGTATTTTATGAGAAATTGGCATGGGTGCGCAAAAATGGCTCGACAGCGCCACCTACACTGACTTTTGTCCCGACGCCCCGCATACGCTTTAACGTACAAGCTTGATTTTTTCAGGGCATGTTCATCAGATGGAAACCTACAAAAAAGTCTGTAGGTACCAAGCTGTCAGTCGCACAGGAAGTCTGCTATATTGATGTCAATATGTCATTTTTGCTCTATTTTGGACATTTGCAGGCCTCCTTCTAGAACGAACTCCTCCTAGAGATTTGTGAATAATGACTCCAAACTTTGGTTTTGTAAACTAGACACATGTCCGATGTTAAATTGCAAAGCTTTTAAGTTTTTACAGAAGTTTGTGACCGTGGCGGCGCGTAGAAATTCGACGTTGTTTCGAAAACACGCCATGAAAAGAAAAATGGCCATAACTCAGCCATGCATAATCCAATCTGATCAAAAATTGATATGCATGATTGTAGTCTGACTCTGAACACATCTGCAGTGAAAGAATCTGGAAAAAGTGTAGCGCCACCTGCTGGCAAGAGGAAATGACATGTTTGACTTGGAGCATCACTGCTCCGAGTAGGATGAGCCGACACACCTGAAAATGACGTCCACCTGTTGAAAAGCCATTGAAGTTTACTCTGACAAAAAACCATAACTTTCAATGCGGGGGTGTGGTCGTGACAGAGCGGCAAAGTTGGGCATCTCGCTATGCACACAAAAGTTGCTCTCACGTGCACATTCCTTGTCCAATCTCACTGAAATTCAATGGATATGATGAAGCTTCTATTCTGAACCCATGGATATGACAATCTTGGACGAGCTCTATAGCGCCACCTAGTTATTGCATTGGGCACATTCTGCCCTGTATTTTCTCTTTGCTTTGTCCGATGTGCATGAAATTAAAACTGGAGATACTCAGAAGGGTCCTCTCTCATCATGTAAAGTTTCATGGGTGTACACCTGACGGTGCCTGCGTAACAGGAAGTGGTCGATTATGTGCACCCAAATAATAGAAATTTATTATAAATCAGCCGTTTGTCTCAGGAAGCTGAGATTTCAGAATTAGATGCCTTTAATAACCTCCAGCTTTGATATGTAACACTATAGGGTCTACGAGAAACTTCATCACTTGATTTTTTTAATGAAATTTTGGACTGAACAAAGATTTTTAGCATAAATTCTGTTTAGGTTATCAGCACCAAGAATTCAACTTTCATAGGCATTTATGTGCTACTGCTTCCTAAAAAAATTCAGAATGATTGAAGTTACAGGTGACATCTTAGAGAGCATTACATCCAAAAAGGTCCGAAAACGTCTTTTTAGGCAAAACTGCAAACACCTATTTTTTTGCATAACTTATCTTTCAAATATCAGCACAAAAAAATTAAAAACGGTAGGGATCTGTGTTTGCTGCCTTCCATATTTTTTTCAGACTTAAAAGTGTAACAGATGATTTATAAAAAATCCTTTTTCATCCAAAAACCTGTGTTAAATCTGTCTAGACTCCAAACAAACATTTTTTTATGGTAACTTATGTTTCAACAATCGACACCAATTTTCACAGACCTAAAGCTGAACATGTCCCATAGCTACCTGAATATTTTCATAGATATAAAATGAACTGGTCATTCTAACATCTGGCATTCTAACATCTAACATCTTACATGTCAAAGCCTCTCTCAGCCTGGCTCTGCTGAAGGAGTCGTGTTACAACCCCGCCCCCTCCTGCTGGGACCCCTGCTATGTAAATTAGCAAGCAGTGAACAGAGAGATGAGAAGTAAGAATGGCCATTACTCAGGCATGCATAATCCAAAGACAGCCAGTTAAACACTGAAAGACATATTTTTTCGGTATGTCTTTCATACATCTTTAGTATTAAAAACTCTCCAAGATGAATGTGCCTGACTCCACCTGCAGGTGGATCACAGACTTCCTGACGGACAGACAGCAGTATGTGAGGCTGGGGAAGCTCGTCTCAGATACTCGGACCACAAGCACCGGATCCCCCCAGGGCTGTGTCCTTTCACCCCTGTTACTCTCCCTGTACACAAACAGCTGCACAGCTGGTCACCTGTCTGTCAAACTCCTGAAGTTTGCTGACGACACCACACTCATCGGCCTCATCTCTGACGGAGATGAGTCGGCCTACAGGAGTTAAATAGCCAGGCTGGTGTCATAGTGCAGCGCTAACAACCTGGAGCTTAATGCTCTGAAGACAGTGGAGATGACAGTGGACTTCAGGAAGGCCCCAGCCCCCCTCCCCCCTGTCATCCTCTGTGACTCCCCGGTGACCTCTGTGGAGTCCTTCTGCTTCCTGGGAACCATCATCAGCCAGGACCTCAAGTGGGAGCAGAACATCAGCTCCATCACTAAGAAGGTCCAGCAGAGGATGTACTTCCTGAGGCAGCTGAAGAAGTTTCACCTCCCTGAAAAGATGCTGGTAGACTTTTACACCGCCATCATCGAATCCACCCTCACGTCCTCCATCACAGTCTGGTTCGCTGCGGCCACGGCCAGAGACAAGGCCAAGCTGCAACGCGTCATCCACTCAGCAGAGAAGGTGATCGGCTGCCACCTCCCGTCTCTCCAGGAGCTGCACATCTCCAGGACCTGGAGGCGGGCAGCCAGGATTGTAGCCAACCCCTCTCATCCAGGACATAATCTCTTTCGGCCCCTCCCTTCTGGCAAGAGGCTCCGGTCCATCAGGACCTCGCGCCACAAGAACAGCTTCTTCCCCACTGCAGTCAGCCTGCTGAACAGTACCCCAACTCCCCCAGGTGACCCCCCCTCCCCCCCCCGCCCACCAAAGGACTGTCGGTGCCACTTACAGGCCCCACCATCCCAGCCCATCTGTGCTCCCACTTTAATTCACCTTACTCTACTGTATATAGTGTGTTGTTGTTGTTAACTTAATTTTTAACTTATTCTTAATTGCACTATACACCAAGTCAAATTCCTCGTTTTGTAAAGTGCGCTCTACTGAACCTGGCAATAAAACTTTTTCTGATTTCTGATTCTGATTCTGATTCTATTAATCATTGTTTTTTATTCATTCAAAATGCAATTAAATCAATATTTTATCTTTTTTCTTTTCCTTTTTCTTTTTTTTTATCTCTTATATCCTTTTTTATAATCAATGTTTGAACTTCTTTTCCTTTCTATTGTCATGGTTTCAGTTTGTTGTCTTTTTTTTCGCTTTAGTTCTTGTTCTGTCTTGTTTGGTTCTGTTTCCTGTTTTATTTTGAAAGGTTTCCTGTCTTGTCATGTTTCTTGAGTTTTACTTCCTTTGGTCCCCATCTGCCCTAATCGTGTTCACCTGTGTCTTGTCTGCCCTGTCTGTATATAAGTCTTGTCTCTGCCTTCCTCCTGTGCTGGTCCATTAACTTCTGCTCATGTTGATCACGTCTTCTTGTCTGGCGTCCATGTCCCTTGCCAAGCCACAGTAAGTTTTTGTTTTTAGTTTTGTCATCCTGCTCTGCAGCGCTTTTTGTTAGTTAAATAAACCCACTTGCCCTGAACCCGTTTGCCTCCCGTCTCTGCGCCTGGGTCCTACCTGCTCTCGAGCCTCCCCCCCACACGACATCTATACATCCAATGAAATTAAACTACAAATCAACAAACACAACTGATAACAAATGTCTCTAAAAAATGATGTGTATATTTGCAGAACCTTAAAAACACCAAACAAATAACAAATGCTTCCCAATTAAAGCACAAAAAATGGAACACAAAATGTAAAACCCAAGTTAGAAATTGCAATTTGAAAAAGATACTTTTTTCAGCAGCTTTTCAAAATCAATCACCAATTCTACTCTTCTGTGGATGAAACAAAGAACTCCAGAACAATGAAGCCATTTCTCTAAGTCTCTCTCACCTTCAGTTTTAAACAAGGTCTGTGAAAATCCACCATACATTGGTCACATGAACTCAGAGACCTGCTAAAAGTGCACAATTGTAAAAGCTCTTTTATATAGACAACTGTTTGTTTGCTTAGAGCTCTAAATATAAAAAAAAATGCTTTTCTATCACCTAGACACAGATGGAGAACCATATCAACTGGATTAATAACAGGGTGGCATGTTTAGACAACATGAAGCTGTCCATCACATTTTTGACCTAAACATGTAAACACATCCTTGGCTCTGCGGTTAGGAAATGGTATTTGGGAATCTCTTTATACCAGGAGCCAGCCTGGCCATTGGAACATCGCCACAGTGCCCATCCAGACTGGGACAGCAACGGGGTCCACTTCAGAGCCGTGAGCTGCTGTGTTTAACTCCAGCTGTCCCAGCAAGGTAGACAACTGCAGCAACATCCACTGACCAAGCTGACAAGCCCTGGCAGAAAAGATCCCCACAAGAAAAACACTGGCTCAGGCAGGCTGGTCAAAAAAAAATAGTTTTGCCATTGTCTTGCAGCTCGCAGATCAAGTGGTTTAGTTTTCCAGTAATGTCAGTCAAGAATGCAAGTTCAGATTCACAATGTTCATATTCACCATATTCAACAGACATCTCCTCCAATAGCACCTTAAAAATCCTGTGCTGTTTAGCTTTGCAGCTGAGGTTGTTTACGATTTTCAGAATAAGAGTCATTATATGTCCAGAGCCAATCACTTCTGCACATAAGGCCTGCTGGTGAATGACGCAGCAGTAATGCAGACATTTTGGAAAGTCTGGTTCAGCTTTACAGTGAGTGATGAAACCTGTTTGTCTATTGATCATAGCAGGAGTCCCATCTGCAGTCACTGCTACCAGCTTTTCTAATTGTACCTTTTTCTGCACAAAAACTCCTTCACCGTGTTATACATTTCAACTCCTCTTGTAATTGTCTGTTAGGGCAGATGTGTCAGGAGTTCTTCTCTTGTGGAAACCAAAAGCTATGCTGTACTGTTGCCGTCCACAGACTCATCACACTGGACGTTAACCACCTGCACTTTGCAAGATCCCGGTCCAGCTAATTGGCCAAGTTATCAGACATAGCTGACACTCATCTAGACATTGTAGTGGAAATTGAATGAGTTCTATTGTTCTCATCCTTAGGGACAGTGATAGCAATTATCATCATTGCTTGAATTTTTTTCATGCTATATGCAAAAGTCTTTGTCCCTTAAGGCAACAGATTACAGCCCCCCCCCCCCCCCCCCCCCCAGGCTGCTGTCGTATTAACAATAGCTTGGAGCTCCAGAATGGACAAGAAAAAACGACGAGAATGGCTCGAGCAGGGTGTTGCTCACGGGGCGGTCGCTCGTGCCATGCGGTCGCACGTGCTCGGGCCCGCTAAATGCTACTTGTAGCTTTAATTATTATTATTATTTTTCTTCTGCCGGAAGAATCGCATTTTTGAGGCCTTTAACATACCCCAAAACTCACCAAATTTGGCACACACATCAGGAGTCGTGAAAAATTTCGTATTTTATGGGAAATTGGCATGGGTGCGCAAAAATGGCTCGACAGCGCCACCTACAGTGACTTTTGTCCCGACGCCCCGCATACGCTTTAACGTACAAGCTTGATTTTTACAGGGCATGTTCTTCAGATGGAGACCTACAAAAAAGTCTGAAAGGACCCACCTGTCACTCGCACAGGAAGTCTGATATATTGAGGTCAATATGTCATTTTTGCTCTATTTTGGACATTTGCAGGCCTCCTTCTAGAACGAACTCCTCCTAGAGATTTGTGAATAATGACTCCAAACTTTGGTTTTGTAAACTATACACATGTCCGATGTTAAATTGCAAAGCTTTTAAGTTTTTACAGAAGTTTGTGGCCGTGGCGGCGCGTAGAAATTTGACGTTGTTTCGAAAACACGCCATGAAAAGAAAAATGGCCATAACTCAGCCATGCATATTCCAATCTGATCCAAAATTGATATGCATGATTGTAGTCTGACTCTGAACACATCTGCAGTGAAAGAATCTGGAAAAAGTGTAGCGCCACCTGCTGGCAAGAGGAAATGACATGTTTTACTTGGAGCATCACTGCTCTAAGTAGGATGAGCCGACACACCTGAAAATGACATCCACCTGTTGAAAAGCCATTGAAGTTTACTCTGACAAAAAACCATAACTTTCAATGCGGGGGTGTGGTCGTGACAGAGCGGCAAAGTTGGGCATCTCGCCATGCACACAAAAGTTGCTCTCACGTGCACATTCCTTGTCCAATCTCACTGAAATTCAATGGATATGATGAAGCTTCTATTCTGAACCCATGGATATGACAATCTTGGACGAGCTCTATAGCGCCACCTAGTTATTGCATTGGGCACATTCTGCCCATTTTTATCTAATTGCTTTGTCCGATGTGCATGAAATTAAAACTGGAGATACTCAGAAGGGTCCTCTCTCATAATCTGAAGTTTCATGGGTGTACACCTGACGGTGCCTGCGTAACAGGAAGTGGTCGATTATGTGCACCCAAATAATAGAAATTTATTATAAATCAGCCGTTTGTCTCAGGAAGCTGAGATTTCAGAATTAGATGCCTTTAATAACCTCCAGCTTTGATATGTAACACAATAGGGTCTATGAGAAACTTCATACCTCTTTTTTTCCTATGCAATTTTGGACTGAACAAAGATTTTTAGCATAAATTCTGTTTAGGTTATCAGCACCAAAGACTAGACTTTAATAGGCATTTATGTGCTACTGCTTCCTAAAAAAATTCAGAATGATTGAAGTTACAGGTGACATCTTAGAGAGCATTACATCCAAAAAGGTCCGAAAACGTCTTTTTAGGCAAAACTACAAACACCTATTTTTTTTCATAACTTAATCATCATATATCAACACCATTTATTTTTTTAAATGTAGGGATCTGTGTTTGCTGCCTTCCATATTTTTTTCAGAAGTCCAGGTGAAACAGATGATTTTAAAAAAATCCTGATTCATCCCAAAACCTGTGCTTTTTCCGTCTGGACTCCAAACAAGTGTGTTTTAAAATTACTTATGCTTCAAATATCCACACCAAGTTTCACACGCATATAGCTGAACTTGTCTAAATGCTTCTTGAATATTCTTTACAGATATAAAATGAACTGGTCAACTGTAGGATGTCATTTCCTCTTACATGCTTAAGTCTTTTCCTCATGCTGCAGCCTGCTCCTCAATCATCCCTGTTGCTGGAGTCAAATTTCACCCCCCCCCCCCCCCCCCCCCCCCACACACACACACACCAGCTGCCAGTTCATATGCTAACTAACCCAGAAGTGAGGTGACAAGAGTTTAGACACAAGAGGGAGGGCAGACTGCTTTTTCATTTGTTTTGTATGTCTTTCATAGATTTTTATGAATAATCATTGCTTTTCTAGTCATGTAAAATGCAATTAACCTAATATTTTATCTTTTTTTTTTACAAACAAAACATATGAATGTGCTCCAAAACAAAACCCAACTCTCAGTACAGTTCTACAGATGTAACATAAGACTTAGACAGTAAATGTCTCTTTTATCCTTTTTTAATCAATGCTGCAACTTCTTTTCCTTAATATAAATCCAATGAAATTAAACTACAAAACCAAAAAACACAACGTATAGCAAATTTCTCTAAATAAATTATGTGTATATACAATATGTAGCACTTTTAAACAAAATAATAACAAATCCTTCCAATACAAGCACAGAAAAATGGAACACAAAATTTAAAACCCAAATTTGAAATGGCAATTTTAAAAAGATAATTTTTTCAGCCTGCTAAAAGTGCACATTTGTAAAAGCTCTTTTATATAGACAACTGTTTGGTTGCTTAGAGCTCTAAATATAAAAACAATGCCTTTATGGACGTGGCACGGATGGCACGGATGTTCAGCAGGGTAAACCCCAGGAAAGCGGCGGGACCTGATGGAGTTCCCGGAAAGGTTCTGCGGGCCTGCGCCGATCAACTCTCCCAGGTCTTCACAAAAATCTTCAACCTGTCGCTAGCTCAGGCTTTCATCCCTGCTTGCCTGAAGTCATCCACTGTCATCCCGATACCCAAAAAGTCCTCATCCACAGCCTTCCTCACGGACTTCCGCCCAGTTGCACTCACTGCTGTCATCACAAAGTGTCTGGAGCGGCTGCTCCTGGGACACATCAAAGACTCCCTCCCTCCAATCTTCGTCCCCCACCAGTTTGCTTACAAAGCAAACAGATCAACGGATGATGCCATTTCCATCACCCTCCACACTGCGCTGAGCCACCTGGAACACAGAGACACCTACGCCAGGATGCTCTTTGTGGACTATAGCTCAGCCTTTAACACAATCATTCCTGACATTCTGGTCAACAAACTGTCTGAACTAGGACTCCACCCACTCACCTGCTCGTGGATCAAGGACTTCCTGACAAACAGACCACAGACAGTCAAACTTGACCCCCACCTCTCCTCCACCCGGACGCTGAGCACAGGCTCCACACAGGGATGTGTGCTGAGTCCTCTGCTGTATACACTGTACACAGCAGACTGCAGACCAGCCCACACCAGCAACACCGTGGTGAAGTTTGCAGACGACACTACTGTGGTGGGGCTGATCTCTGGGGACGACGAGACGGCCTACAGAGACGAAGTCCTGAAACTCTCAAGGTGGTGTCAGGCTAATAACCTCATCCTGAACACCACCAAGACCAAGGAGATCATCCTGGACTTCAGAAAAAACAGAACAGATCCACCCCCACTCTACATCGATGGAAACTGTGTGGAGAGGGTCCACAGCTTCACCCTCCTGGGCACCACCATCTCTGCTGACCTCACATGGTCTAACAACACCATGACTGTCATCAGGAAGGCCCAGCAACGCCTGCACTTCCTGAGAAAACTTAGGAGGAACGACGTCAGCCAGGAGCTGCTGGTAACGTTCTACCGCTCAACCATTGAGAGCATTCTGTCCTATGGCATCACAGTGTGGTTTTCCCACTGCACTGAAGCAGAACGGCAGAGTCTCCAGAGAGTGGTAAAGACAGCGCAGAGGATCATCGGCTGCCCCCTCCCCTCACTGAAGGACATTTACCAGTCTCGCTGCCTCAGCAGAGTGACTAGCATCACCACTAACTCCACCCATTCTGCTTTCCCTCTGTTTGAACTGCTGCCCTCTGGAAGGAGGTACAGGTCCATCAGAACCAGGACAAACAGACTAAGAAACAGCTTTTTTCCACAGGCAATTATCATACGGAATGCACATACGTCCACCAACCACACCTCACTCTAATTTTACTACAATGCGTGCAATATCCTGACTGTCTAACCGGGTCACTGTGCAATAACTTGATATTTATTAAGCTGTGCTCACAGCAACTCATGTAATTCCATTCTATTTTATTCACAAATATTTAATATTTAACAGTTTCTGTCCATATTGTTCATTTTTTGTTAAGAGTTGTAAATACAGTATTTCTTTTTCTATTCTATTTTTATTTTTATTTTATGTAACTCCTTCACTCCAAGGCTGCTGCAATTTCATTGTATCCCCATGTACAATGACAATAAACGATTCTGATTCTGATTATATCACTTAGACACAGATGGAGAACCATATCAACTGGATTGGTAACAGCAACAACCACCGACCAAGCCGGCAAGCCCTGGCAGAAAAGATCCCCACAAGAAACACTGCAGGCTGTTCCATAAAAAATATAGTTTTACCATTGCCTTGCAGATCACAGTTGAAGTGGTTTAGTTTTCCTAAAAAAATTCAGAATGATTGAAGTTACAGGTGAACTTTTAGACAACATTTGATCCAAAAAGGTCCGAAAACGTCTTTTTAGGCAAAACTGCAAACACCTATTTTTTTGCATAACTTATCTTTCAAATATCAGCACAAAAAAATTAAAAACGGTAGGGATCTGTGTTTGCTGCCTTCCATATTTTTTTCAGACTTAAAAGTGTAACAGATGATTTATAAAAAATCCTTTTTCATCCAAAAACCTGTGTTAAATCTGTCTAGACTTAGTATTAAAAACTCTCCAAGATGAATGTGCCTGACTCCACCTGCAGGTGGATCACAGACTTCCTGACGGACAGACAGCAGTATGTGAGGCTGGGGAAGCTCGTCTCAGATACTCGGACCACAAGCACCGGATCCCCCCAGGGCTGTGTCCTTTCACCCCTGTTACTCTCCCTGTACACAAACAGCTGCACAGCTGGTCACCTGTCTGTCAAACTCCTGAAGTTTGCTGACGACACCACACTCATCGGCCTCATCTCTGACGGAGATGAGTCGGCCTACAGGAGTGAAATAGCCAGGCTGGTGTCATAGTGCAGCGCTAACAACCTGGAGCTTAATGCTCTGAAGACAGTGGAGATGACAGTGGACTTCAGGAAGGCCCCAGCCCCCCTCCCCCCTGTCATCCTCTGTGACTCCCCGGTGACCTCTGTGGAGTCCTTCTGCTTCCTGGGAACCATCATCAGCCAGGACCTCAAGTGGGAGCAGAACATCAGCTCCATCACTAAGAAGGTCCAGCAGAGGATGTACTTCCTGAGGCAGCTGAAGAAGTTTCACCTCCCTGAAAAGATGCTGGTAGACTTTTACACCGCCATCATCGAATCCACCCTCACGTCCTCCATCACAGTCTGGTTCGCTGCGGCCACGGCCAGAGACAAGGCCAAGCTGCAACGCGTCATCCACTCAGCAGAGAAGGTGATCGGCTGCCACCTCCCGTCTCTCCAGGAGCTGCACATCTCCAGGACCTGGAGGCGGGCAGCCAGGATTGTAGCCAACCCCTCTCATCCAGGACATAATCTCTTTCGGCCCCTCCCTCCTGGCAAGAGGCTCCGGTCCATCAGGACCAGGACCTCGCGCCACAAGAACAGCTTATTCCCCACTGCAGTCAGCCTGCTGAACAGAACCCCAACTCCCCCAGGTGACCCCCCCCCCCCCCGCCCACCAAAGGACTGTCGGTGCCACTTACAGGCCCCACCATCCCAGCCCATCTGTGCTCCCACTTTAATTCACCTTACTCTACTGTATATAGTGTGTTGTTGTTGTTAACTTAATTTTTAACTTATTCTTAATTGCACTATACACCAAGTCAAATTCCTCGTTTTGTAAAGTGCGCTCTACTGAACCTGGCAATAAAACTTTTTCTGATTTCTGATTCTATTAATCATTGTTTTTTATTCATTCAAAATGCAATTAAATCAATATTTTATCTTTTTTCTTTTCCTTTTTCTTTTTTTTTATCTCTTATATCCTTTTTTATAATCAATGTTTGAACTTCTTTTCCTTTCTATTGTCATGGTTTCAGTTTGTTGTCTTTTTTTTTCGCTTTAGTTCTTGTTCTGTCTTGTTTGGTTCTGTTTCCTGTTTTATTTTGAAAGGTTTCCTGTCTTGTCATGTTTCTTGAGTTTTACTTCCTTTGGTCCCCATCTGCCCTAATCGTGTTCACCTGTGTCTTGTCTGCCCTGTCTGTATATAAGTCTTGTCTCTGCCTTCCTCCTGTGCTGGTCCATTAACTTCTGCTCATGTTGATCACGTCTTCTTGTCTGGCGTCCATGTCCCTTGCCATGCCACAGTAAGTTTTTGTTTTTAGTTTTGTCATCCTGCTCTGCAGCACTTTTTGTTAGTTAAATAAACCCACTTGCCCTGAACCCGTTTGCCACCCGTCTTTGCGCCTGGGTCCTACCTGCTCTCGAGCCTCCCCCCCACACGACATCTATTCATCCAATGAAATTAAACTACAAATCAACAAACACAACTGATAACAAATGTCTCTAAAAAATGATGTGTATATTTGCAGAACCTTAAAAACACCAAACAAATAACAAATGCTTCCCAATTAAAGCACAAAAAATGGAACACAAAATGTAAAACCCAAGTTAGAAATTGCAATTTGAAAAAGATACTTTTTTCAGCAGCTTTTCAAAATCAATCACCAATTCTACTCTTCTGTGGATGAAACAAAGTACTCCAGAACAATGAAGCCATTTCTCTAAGTCTCTCTCACCTTCAGTTTTAAACAAGGTCTGTGAAAATCCACCATACATTGGTCACATGAACTCAGAGACCTGCTAAAAGTGCACAATTGTAAAAGCTCTTTTATATAGACAACTGTTTGTTTGCTTAGAGCTCTAAATATAAAAAAAATGCTTTTCTATCACCTAGACACAGATGGAGAACCATATCAACTGGATTAATAACAGGGTGGCATGTTTAGACAACATGAAGCTGTCCATCACATTTTTGACCTAAACATGTAAACACATCCTTGGCTCTGCGGTTAGGAAATGGTATTTGGGAATCTCTTTATACCAGGAGCCAGCCTGGCCATTGGAACATCGCCACAGTGCCCATCCAGACTGGGACAGCAACGGGGTCCACTTCAGAGCCGTGAGCTGCTGTGTTTAACTCCAGCTGTCCCAGCAAGGGAGACAACTGCAGCAACATCCACTGACCAAGCTGACAAGCCCTGGCAGAAAAGATCCCCACAAGAAAAACACTGGCTAAGGCAGGCTGGTCAAAAAAAAAATAGTTTTGCCATTGTCTTGCAGCTCGCAGATCAAGTGGTTTAGTTTTCCAGTAATGTCAGTCAAGAATGCAAGTTCAGATTCACAATGTTCATATTCACCATATTCAACAGACATCTCCTCCAATAGCACCTTAAAAATCCTGTGCTGTTTTGCTTTGCAGCTGAGGTTGTTTACGATTTTCAGAATAAGAGTCATTATATGTCCAGAGCCAATCACTTCTGCACATAAGGCCTGCTGGTGAATGACGCAACAGTAATGCAGACATTTTGGAAAGTCTGGGTCAGCTTTACAGTGAGTGATGAAACCTGTTTGTCTATTGATCATAGCAGGAGTCCCATCTGCAGTCACTGCTACCAGCTTTTCTAATTGTACCTTTTTCTGCACAAAAACTCCTTCACCGTGTTATACATTTCAACTCCTCTTGTAGTTGTCTGTTAGGGCAGATGTGTCAGGAGTTCTTCTCTTGTGGAAACCAAAAGCTATGCTGTACTGTTGCCGTCCACAGACTCATCACACTGGACGTTAACCACCTGCACTTTGCAAGATCCCGGTCCAGCTAATTGGCCAAGTTATCAGACATAGCTGACACTCATCTAGACATTGTAGTGGAAATTGAATGAGTTCTATTGTTCTCATCCTTAGGGACAGTGATAGCAATTATCATCATTGCTTGAATTTTTTTCATGCTATATGCAAAAGTCTTTGTCCCTTAAGGCAACAGATTACAGCCCCCCCCCCCCCCCCCCCCCCCCCCCCAGGCTGCTGTCGTATTAACAATAGCTTGGAGCTCCAGAATGGACAAGAAAAAACGACGAGAATGGCTCGAGCAGGGCGTTGCTCACGGGGCGGTCGCTCGTGCCGTGCGGTCGCACGTGCTCGGGCCCGCTAAATGCTACTTGTAGCTTTAATTATTATTATTCTTTTTCTTCCGACGGAAGAGTCGCCTTTTTGAGGCCTTTAACATACCCCAAAACTCACCAAATTTGGCACACACATCAGGAGTCGCGAAAAATTTCGTATTTTACAGGAGATTGGCATGGGCGCACAAAAACAGCTCGACAGCGCCACCTACAGTGACATTTGTCCCGAGCCCCCGCATATGCTTTGACATACAAGCTTGATTTTTTCAGGACATGTTCATCAGATGGAAACCTACAAAAAAGTCTCTTGGGACCAAGCTGTCAGTCGCACAGGAAGTCTGCTATATTGGTGTCAATATGTCATTTTTGCTCTATTTTGGACATTTGTAGGCCTCGTTCTAGAACGAACTCCTCCTAGAGATTTATGAATAATGACTCCAAACTTTGGTTTTGTAAACTAAACACATGTCCGATGTTAAATTGCGAAGCTTTAAAGGTATTACGGATGTTTGTGACCGTGGCGGCGCGTCGAACTTGGAGGTCATTTTGAAAACACGCCATGAAAAGAAAAATGGCCATTACTCAGCCATGCAAAATCCAATCTGATCCAAAGTTGATATGCATGATTGTAGTCTGACTTTGAACACATCTGCAGTGGAAGAATCTGGAACAAGTGTAGCGCCACCTGCTGGCAGCAGGAAATGACATGTTTGACTTGGAGCATCACTGCTCCAAGTAGGATGAGCCGACACACCTCAAAATGACGTCCACCTGTTGAAAAGCCATTGAAGTTTACTCTGATAAAAAGCCATAACTTTCAACGCAGGGGTGTGGTCGTGACAGAGCGGCGAAGTTGGGCGTCTCGCCGTGCACACAAAAGTTGCTCTCACGTGCACATTCCTTGTCCAATCTCACTGAAATTCAATGGAGGTAATGAGGCTTCCATTCTGAACCCATGGATATGACAATCTTGGACGAGCTCTATAGCGCCACCTAGTTATTGCATTGGGCACATTCTGCCCTGTATTTTCTCTTTGCTTTGTCCGATGTGCATGAAATTAAAACTGGAGATACTCAGAAGGGTCCTCTCTTATCATGTAAAGTTTCATGGGTGTACACCTGACGGTGCCTGCGTAACAGGAAGTGGTCGATTATGTGCACCCAAATAATAGAAATTTATTATAAATCAGCCGTTTGTCTCAGGAAGCTGAGATTTCAGAATTAGATGCCTTTAATAACCTCCAGCTTTGATATGTAACACTATAGGGTCTACGAGAAACTTCATCACTTGATTTTTTTAATGAAATTTTGGACTGAACAAAGATTTTTAGCATAAATTCTGTTTAGGTTATCAGCACCAAGAATTCAACTTTCATAGGCATTTATGTGCTACTGCTTCCTAAAAAAATTCAGAATGATTGAAGTTACAGGTGACATCTTAGAGAGCATTACATCTAAAAAGGTCCGAAAACGTCTTTTTAGGCAAAACTGCAAACACCTATTTTTTTGCATAACTTATCTTTCAAATATCAGCACAAAAAAATTAAAAACGGTAGGGATCTGTGTTTGCTGCCTTCCATATTTTTTTCAGACTTAAAAGTGTAACAGATGATTTATAAAAAATCCTTTTCATCCAAAAACCTGTGTTAAATCTGTCTAGACTCCAAACAAACATTTTTTTATGGTAACTTATGTTTCAACAATCGACACCAATTTTCACAGACCTAAAGCTGAACATGTCCCATAGCTCCCTGAATATTTTCATAGATATAAAATGAACTGGTCATTCTAACATCTGGCATTCTAACATCTAACATCTTACATGTCAAAGCCTCTCTCAGCCTGGCTCTGCTGAAGGAGTCGTGTTACAACCCCGCCCCCTCCTGCTGGGACCCCTGCTATGTAAATTAGCAAGCATTGAACAGAGAGATGAGGAGTAAGAATGGTCATTACTCAGGCATGCATAATCCAAAGACAGCCAGTTAAACACTGAAAGACATATTTTTTCGGTATGTCTTTCATACATCTTTAGTATTAAAAACTCTCCAAGATGAATGTGCCTGACTCCACCTGCAGGTGGATCACAGACTTCCTGACGGACAGACAGCAGTATGTGAGGCTGGGGAAGCTCGTCTCAGATACTCGGACCACAAGCACCGGATCCCCCCAGGGCTGTGTCCTTTCACCCCTGTTACTCTCCCTGTACACAAACAGCTGCACAGCTGGTCACCTGTCTGTCAAACTCCTGAAGTTTGCTGACGACACCACACTCATCGGCCTCATCTCTGACGGAGATGAGTCGGCCTACAGGAGTGAAATAGCCAGGCTGGTGTCATAGTGCAGCGCTAACAACCTGGAGCTTAATGCTCTGAAGACAGTGGAGATGACAGTGGACTTCAGGAAGGCCCCAGCCCCCCTCCCCCCTGTCATCCTCTGTGACTCCCCGGTGACCTCTGTGGAGTCCTTCTGCTTCCTGGGAACCATCATCAGCCAGGACCTCAAGTGGGAGCAGAACATCAGCTCCATCACTAAGAAGGTCCAGCAGAGGATGTACTTCCTGAGGCAGCTGAAGAAGTTTCACCTCCCTGAAAAGATGCTGGTAGACTTTTACACCGCCATCATCGAATCCACCCTCACGTCCTCCATCACAGTCTGGTTCGCTGCGGCCACGGCCAGAGACAAGGCCAAGCTGCAACGCGTCATCCACTCAGCAGAGAAGGTGATCGGCTGCCACCTCCCGTCTCTCCAGGAGCTGCACATCTCCAGGACCTGGAGGCGGACAGCCAGGATTGTAGCCAACCCCTCTCATCCAGGACATAATCTCTTTCGGCCCCTCCCTTCTGGCAAGAGGCTCCGGTCCATAAGGACCAGGACCTCGCGCCACAAGAACAGCTTCTTCCCCACTGCAGCCAGCCTGCTGAACAGAACCCCAACTCCCCCAGGTGACCCCCCCCCCCCCCCCGCCCACCAAAGGACTGTCGGTGCCACTTACAGGCCCCACCATCCCAGCCCATCTGTGCTCCCACTTTAATTCACCTTACTCTACTGTATATAGTGTGTTGTTGTTGTTAACTTAATTTTTAACTTATTCTTAATTGCACTATACACCAAGTCAAATTCCTCGTTTTGTAAAGTGCGCTCTACTGAACCTGGCAATAAAACTTTTTCTGATTCCTGATTCTGATTCTATTAATCATTGTTTTTTATTCATTCAAAATGCAATTAAATCAATATTTTATCTTTTTTCTTTTCCTTTTTCTTTTTTTTTTTATCTCTTATATCCTTTTTTATAATCAATGTTTGAACTTCTTTTCCTTTCTATTGTCATGGTTTCAGTTTGTTGTCTTTTTTTTCGCTTTAGTTCTTGTTCTGTCTTGTTTGGTTCTGTTTCCTGTTTTATTTTGAAAGGTTTCCTGTCTTGTCATGTTTCTTGAGTTTTACTTCCTTTGGTCCCCATCTGCCCTAATCGTGTTCACCTGTGTCTTGTCTGCCCTGTCTGTATATAAGTCTTGTCTCTGCCTTCCTCCTGTGCTGGTCCATTAACTTCTGCTCATGTTGATCACGTCTTCTTGTCTGGCGTCCATGTCCCTTGCCATGCCACAGTAAGTTTTTGTTTTTAGTTTTGTCATCCTGCTCTGCAGCGCTTTTTGTTAGTTAAATAAACCCACTTGCCCTGAACCCGTTTGCCTCCCGTCTCTGCGCCTGGGTCCTACCTGCTGTCGAGCCTCCCCCCCACACGACATCTATACATCCAATGAAATTAAACTACAAATCAACAAACACAACTGATAACAAATGTCTCTAAAAAATGATGTGTATATTTGCAGAACCTTAAAAACACCAAACAAATAACAAATGCTTCCCAATTAAAGCACAAAAAATGGAACACAAAATGTAAAACCCAAGTTAGAAATTGCAATTTGAAAAATATACTTTTTTCAGCAGCTTTTCAAAATCAATCACCAATTCTACTCTTCTGTGGATGAAACAAAGAACTCCAGAACAATGAAGCCATTTCTCTAAGTCTCTCTCACCTTCAGTTTTAAACAAGGTCTGTGAAAATCCACCATACATTGGTCACATGAACTCAGAGACCTGCTAAAAGTGCACAATTGTAAAAGCTCTTTTATATAGACAACTGTTTGTTTGCTTAGAGCTGTAAATATAAAAAAAAATGCTTTTCTATCACCTAGACACAGATGGAGAACCATATCAACTGGATTAATAACAGGGTGGCATGTTTAGACAACATGAAGCTGTTCATCACATTTTTGACCTAAACATGTAAACACATCCTTGGCTCTGCGGTTAGGAAATGGTATTTGGGAATCTCTTTATACCAGGAGCCAGCCTGGCCATTGGAACATCGCCACAGTGCCCATCCAGACTGGGACAGCAACGGGGTCCACTTCACAGCCGTGAGCTGCTGTGTTTAACTCCAGCTGTCCCAGCAAGGTAGACAACTGCAGCAACATCCACTGACCAAGCTGACAAGCCCTGGCAGAAAAGATCCCCACAAGAAAAACACTGGCTCAGGCAGGCTGGTCAAAAAAAAATAGTTTTGCCATTGTCTTGAGGCTCGCAGATCAAGTGGTTTAGTTTTCCAGTAATGTCAGTCAAGAATGCAAGTTCAGATTCACAATGTTCATATTCACCATATTCAACAGACATCTCCTCCAATAGCACCTTAAAAATCCTGTGCTGTTTTGCTTTGCAGCTGAGGTTGTTTACGATTTTCAGAATAAGAGTCATTATATGTCCAGAGCCAATCACTTCTGCACATAAGGCCTGCTGGTGAATGACGCAGCAGTAATGCAGACATTTTGGAAAGTCTGGGTCAGCTTTACAGTGAGTGATGAAACCTGTTTGTCTATTGATCATAGCAGGAGTCCCATCTGCAGTCACTGCTACCAGCTTTTCTAATTGTACCTTTTTCTGCACAAAAACTCCTTCACCGTGTTATACATTTCAACTCCTCTTGTAGTTGTCTGTTAGGGCAGATGTGTCAGGAGTTCTTCTCTTGTGGAAACCAAAAGCTATGCTGTACTGTTGCCGTCCACAGACTCATCACACTGGACGTTAACCACCTGCACTTTGCAAGATCCCGGTCCAGCTAATTGGCCAAGTTATCAGACATAGCTGACACTCATCTAGACATTGTAGTGGAAATTGAATGAGTTCTATTGTTCTCATCCTTAGGGACAGTGATAGCAATTATCATCATTGCTTGAATTTTTTTCATGCTATATGCAAAAGTCTTTGTCCCTTAAGGCAACTGATTACAGCCCCCCCCAGGCTGCTGTCGTATTAACAATAGCTTGGAGCTCCAGAATGGACAAGAAAAAACGACGAGAATGGCTCGAGCAGGGCGTTGCTCACGGGGCGGTCGCTCGTGCCATGCGGTCGCACGTGCTCGGGCCCGCTAAATGCTACTTGTAGCTTTAATTATTATTATTATTATTATTATTATTCTACCGGAAGAGTCGCCTTTTTGAGGCCTTTAACATACCCCAAAACTCACCAAATTTAGCACACACATCAGGAGTCGCGAAAAATTTCGTATTTTATAGGAGATTGGCATGGGCGCACAAAAACGGCTTGATAGCGCCACCTACAGTGACTTTTGTCCCGACGCCCCGCATACGCTTTAACGTACAAGCTTGATTTTTACAGGGCATGTTCTTCAGATGGAGACCTACAAAAAAGTCTGAAAGGACCCACCTGTCACTCGCACAGGAAGTCTGATATATTGAGGTCAATATGTCATTTTTGCTTCATTTTGGACATTTGCAGGCCTCGCTCTAGAGCGAACTCCTCCTAGAGATTTGTGAATAATGACTCCAAACTTTGGTTTTGTAAACTAAACACATGTCCAATGTTAAATTGCGAAGCTTTTACGTTTTTACGGTTGTTTGTGACCGTGGCGGCGCGTCGAAAATGGAGGTCATTTTGAAAACACGCCATGAAAAGAAAAATGGCCATTACTCAGCCATGCAAAATCCAATCTGATCCAAAGTTGATATGCATGATTGTAGTCTGACTTTGAACACATCTGCAGTGGAAGAATCTGGAATAGGTGTAGCGCCACCTGCTGGTAAAAGGAAATGACATGTTTTACTTGGAGCATCACTGCTCCAAGTAGGATGAGCCGACACACCTCAAAATGATGTCCACCTGTTGAAAAGCCATTGATGTTTACTCTGATAAAAAGCCATAACTTTCAATGCGGGGGTGTGGTCGTGACAGAGCGGCGAAGTTGGGCGTCTCGCCATGCACACAAAAGTTGCTCTCACGTGCACATTCCTTGTCCAATCTCACTGAAATTCAATAGAGGTGATGAGGCTTCCATTCTGAACCCATGGATATGACAATCTTGGACGAGCTCTATAGCGCCACCTAGATATTGACAAATACATTTTATGTCACATTCTGACCTATCTTTTCTCTGTGCTTTGTCCGACATTCATAAAATTACAACAGGAGATACTCATAAGGGTCTTCTCTCATCGTCTAAAGTTTCATGGGTGTACACCTGACGGTGCCTGCGTAAGCCACCACCAAACAGGAAGTGGTTGATTGCGTTGCAGTCAGGTAATTAAAAATTCATAAAAAATCAGCCGTTTGTATCACGAGGCTGAGATTTCAGAATGAGAGGCCTCTTACATATCTCCAACTTAGATACACAGCACTTGCATGGGTGAACAAGAAACGGCTCAATAGCGCCACCTACCATGTTTGTTTTTGAGAGCCCCGCCATGTTCTTTAACATACAAGCTTGATATTTACAGGACATGTTCATCAGATGGAAACCTACAAAAAAGTCTCTTGGGACCAAGCTGTCAGTCGCACAGGAAGTCTGCTATATTGATGTCAATATGTCATTTTTGGTGTATTTTGGTCATTTGCAGGCCTCGTTCTGGAACGAACTCCTCCTAGAGATTTTTGAACAATGACTCCAAACTTTGGTTTTGTAAACTAAACACATGTCCGATCTTAAATTGCGAAGCTTTTAAGTTTTTACGGTTGTTTGTGACCGTGGCGGCGCGTCAAAATTTGAGGTCGTTTCGAAATCACGCCATGAAAAGAAAAATGGCCATTACTCAGCCATAAATAATCTAATCTGATCCAAATTTGTTGTGCATTATTGTAGTCTGACTTTGAACACATCTGCAGTGGAAAAATCCGAAACAGGTGTAGCGCCACCTGTTGGCAACAGGAAATGACATGTTTTACTTGGAGCATCACTGCTCCAAGTAGGATGAGCAAACACACCTCAAAATGACGTCCACCTGTTGAAAAACCATTGAAGTTTACTCTGATGAAAAACAAATCTTTCAACGCGGGGATGTGGTCGTGACAGAGCGGCGAAGTTGGGTATCTCGCCATGCACAAATGTTGCTCTCACGTTCACATTCCTTGTCTGATCTCACTGAAATTAAATAGATTTGATGAAACTTCCATTCTGAACCCATGGATATGACAATTTTGGACGAGCTATATATGTTCATGTTACGGCCCCCGACAGGCAAACCTGTCCCAGTCTAGGGGTAAATCAAAAAGGGGCCAAAACATATGGACGATGGACACCAAAGTTTAGGAACACAGTTTATTAGATGGTAGAAATAACCTGTGTCCTGTAAAACAGAAAGCAATAATTACTGTGCTGGTCCCAACAATAGACAAAACAAAGGGATTGGAGCCTTGGCCAAACAGAAAATAATTCAGGGAGACAACTGACCCAGCCACGTTGACCGTCGGAGTCAGCAGGTCCCTGCTAAGGCTGCCTAACAAAATGTAACTATTGAAACAAAATAAACAAAGCCCGCAAATAAGGACTACCAAGGTCCAACCCCAAACTAAAATAACAAAACCCAGCAGTATAAGACTGCTGAGGACCAAGAGGGAATCAAAAATGGAAACAACCAACCAACCAGCACAGCTCCAACTCAACCCACTGTTCCTCAGCCTCCTGCTCTGCTCTCTCTGCATGCCTCTCTCCTGGTTATGGCCTCCTCTGACTTAAATACCTGGCAGGTGCTGATCAAGATCATTGGCTTCACCTGCCAGGTGAGCAGAATGACATGGAATGCAGCAAAGCAGAAGCAGCAAGACATAACACCTCCACCCATAAACTTGTGAACATGGGGGCCAGTTTCCTGCAAGTAGAAAAATGAAAAAATAAACATGTTCACAAGCAATACTGTCAGACTAAATGTTCTTTTTAAAGGCAACTTTGAGGTCTTGCTGATCTTTTGCACTGATTCATTCCACCAACAGGTTTTGTGGTGGAATAACTCAAAACCTGTAGGGCCCAGTCCTTGAAGAACAAATGCTCCAGAATTCTCAAGTTCATCATCACAGAGCCACCTCTCCTGTAAAAGGTCTGCCTTGGTTGTGTGTGAGTTGAGGATGGCTTCTGTGAAGAGAGATAATAGATAAATGTTTAAAGGAAACTGATGTGTACCTTCAGTGCCTGGTAATAGGGTGCTGTCCACAGTGACCTGCTCAGATTGTTTATCCATTACCAGAAGCTGGCACTGAAGTCCAGTCCTGCTTTGGTTCCTTGGAGCACCTATTACTAAGTGGGATGTTAATAAAAGGTAACGCATGTTTAAGATCAGTTGCTTCAGAGGAAACACAGTTGGTCCCTTTGAAGCAGTTCCAGAAAAGGGTAAACACCCAAGCGGAGGGGGATCAGGGACTCTGGCCTCATGGCCACCAATGCAAACATGAATTTCGACAGGCTGCAGGCCAGGTGTTTCAAAATGAGCCATGAAGCTGTCACTCAGGTCTAGAAAGTCCTTTTCTGCAGATTCGTCCTGCTCCTGCCTTCTGGCTTGGGCAGGAAAAACTTCAGGACGTTTCCCAACCAAATCAGAAACCTGATTAACAGAGACGGGATCATCATGTTGGTTTATCAGGGCTTTGTCGTCAGCCAGATCATTTGTTTTCCTGATAAATCCACCATCACCTCCACAAACCTCAGGCTCAAGTGCATATGCATGTAGCACCTCAGCCTTCACCCTGTCATAGTCCAGACTCTCAGTGGCTGGCAAGGACACCACCGCTTCTTGTGCCTTCCCAGTAAGGACTCTCCGCAGCAAAAGTGACCAGACAGTTTTAGGCCACTGCAACACCCTAGCAGCATTCTCAAACAGAGCAAAATACTCATTAATGTCCCTGTCACCTAGTGGAGGTACAGATTTAACACATTTGTCCACATCAAATGGTGTCACACAAAAGGAAGGAGGTGGTACAACTGAGGTGGCTTGTTGCAATTCGAGCTCCTTTAGGCAGATTTGCCTGTAGTTTTCCTCCTTAATTTTTCTGAGCTCAAACTCATAACAAACTTCCTTCTTTTTGATTTTCAAACGGAGCAGTTCAACCTCAAGCTCCTTAAGACGGAGAGACGTAGAAGCTTCGCTGTCCGGCAAACTCATCTTCCCAAACAAAATACCTCCAACGGGAGCAACAAAATTTCACTCAGGTCAAAACAGCAGACCCTCAGTCAACTGACAGGCAGGGGCTTAACAAAGGAGTAAGAGAGAGAGGGAAAAAACCGAAGCAGAAGATTACACAAAAACCACAAACTGGTGTCCAAAGATGTGTAAATAAATCTACACAAATGAGCAAATAAGCCCAAACAAAGTGTCAGCACGAGGCACAAAGAAAAGCACCCCAAAACGGAGTGCTAACACGAGTCACAAATGCGCATTCCAGCACCCCAAAACCCTGGGCAGATGACAAAGACAATACAGGCTGTATAAAGACAGACCTCCAAATAAGTATTGCCAACACAAAAACTGCCACTGGTCAAGCGGGATAAAGCTTTAAGGACGAGCCCCCAAATATGTTACGGCCCCCGACAGGCAAACCTGTCCCAGTCTAGGGGTAAATCAAAAAGGGGCCAAAACATATGGACGATGGACACCAAAGTTTAGGAACACAGTTTATTAGATGGTAGAAATAACCTGTGTCCTGTAAAACAGAAAGCAATAATTACTGTGCTGGTCCCAACAATAGACAAAACAAAGGGATTGGAGCCTTGGCCAAACAGAAAATAATTCAGGGAGACAACTGACCCAGCCACGTTGACCGTCGGAGTCAGCAGGTCCCTGCTAAGGCTGCCTAACAAAATGTAACTATTGAAACAAAATAAACAAAGCCCGCAAATAAGGACTACCAAGGTCCAACCCCAAACTAAAATAACAAAACCCAGCAGTATAAGACTGCTGAGGACCAAGAGGGAATCAAAAATGGAAACAACCAACCAACCAGCACAGCTCCAACTCAACCCACTGTTCCTCAGCCTCCTGCTCTGCTCTCTCTGCATGCCTCTCTCCTGGTTATGGCCTCCTCTGACTTAAATACCTGGCAGGTGCTGATCAAGATCATTGGCTTCACCTGCCAGGTGAGCAGAATGACATGGAATGCAGCAAAGCAGAAGCAGCAAGACATAACAGTTCATAAATGATCATGAAGCATGATCATATAATCAAGCTTCATAGGAAATCAGCCGTTTGTCTCAGGAAGCTGAGATTTCAGAATTAGATGCGTCTTACAAAGCTCCACGTTTGAAAAGCAGCACTATACGTACGAGAAACATTTAACCACCTTAATCACCCTATTGTGCTGAAAGCAAATTTTTGGACATTTTGACTCAAGCAAATATTTTTATCATAACATCTGTTTAGTTTATCAGCACCAAAATAAAAAATATTTACATTTATAAAATGAACTGGTCAACTCTAGGATTTTATTTATTCAATCTTACATCCTCAAGCTTTTCATCAGTCTCCCCTGCTGCAGGAGTGGAGTTAGCCCCCCCCCCCCCCCCGGCTGTGTGCTCACATGTAAATTAGCCAGGAGTGGCAGACAGAAAGTAGAACAGTTAGAAGGCCAAGTTCAACACTAAAATACAGCAATTTCCTTTGTTTTGTTTGTCTTTTATACATCCTTAGCACTAATCATTGCTTTTTTATTCATCCAAAATACAATTAGGGCCCGAGCACGGAGTGCAAGGACCCTATTGTAATTCGAATGTTTATTATTATTATTATTATTATTATTATTATTATTATTCTACCGGAAGAGTCGCCTTTTTGAGGCCTTTAACATACCCCAAAACTCACCAAATTTAGCACACACATCAGGAGTCGCGAAAAATTTCGTATTTTATAGGAGATTGGCATGGGCGCACAAAAACGGCTTGATAGCGCCACCTACAGTGACTTTTGTCCCGACGCCCCGCATACGCTTTAACGTACAAGCTTGATTTTTACAGGGCATGTTCTTCAGATGGAGACCTACAAAAAAGTCTGAAAGGACCCACCTGTCACTCGCACAGGAAGTCTGATATATTGAGGTCAATATGTCATTTTTGCTTCATTTTGGACATTTGCAGGCCTCGCTCTAGAGCGAACTCCTCCTAGAGATTTGTGAATAATGACTCCAAACTTTGGTTTTGTAAACTAAACACATGTCCAATGTTAAATTGCGAAGCTTTTACGTTTTTACGGTTGTTTGTGACCGTGGCGGCGCGTCGAAAATGGAGGTCATTTTGAAAACACGCCATGAAAAGAAAAATGGCCATTACTCAGCCATGCAAAATCCAATATGATCCAAAGTTGATATGCATGATTGTAGTCTGACTCTGAACACATCTGCAGTGGAAGAATCTGGAATAGGTGTAGCGCCACCTGCTGGTAAAAGGAAATGACATGTTTTACTTGGAGCATCACTGCTCCAAGTAGGATGAGCCGACACACCTCAAAATGATGTCCACCTGTTGAAAAGCCATTGATGTTTACTCTGATAAAAAGCCATAACTTTCAATGCGGGGGTGTGGTCGTGACAGAGCGGCGAAGTTGGGCGTCTCGCCATGCACACAAAAGTTGCTCTCACGTGCACATTCCTTGTCCAATCTCACTGAAATTCAATAGAGGTGATGAGGCTTCCATTCTGAACCCATGGATATGACAATCTTGGACGAGCTCTATAGCGCCACCTAGATATTGACAAATACATTTTATGTCACATTCTGACCTATCTTTTCTCTGTGCTTTGTCCGACATTCATAAAATTACAACAGGAGATACTCATAAGGGTCTTCTCTCATCGTCTAAAGTTTCATGGGTGTACACCTGACGGTGCCTGCGTAAGCCACCACCAAACAGGAAGTGGTTGATTGCGTTGCAGTCAGGTAATTAAAAATTCATAAAAAATCAGCCGTTTGTATCACGAGGCTGAGATTTCAGAATGAGAGGCCTCTTACATATCTCCAACTTAGATACACAGCACTTGCATGGGTGAACAAGAAACGGCTCAATAGCGCCACCTACCATGTTTGTTTTTGAGAGCCCCGCCATGTTCTTTAACATACAAGCTTGATATTTACAGGACATGTTCATCAGATGGAAACCTACAAAAAAGTCTCTTGGGACCAAGCTGTCAGTCGCACAGGAAGTCTGCTATATTGATGTCAATATGTCATTTTTGGTGTATTTTGGTCATTTGCAGGCCTCGTTCTGGAACGAACTCCTCCTAGAGATTTTTGAACAATGACTCCAAACTTTGGTTTTGTAAACTAAACACATGTCCGATCTTAAATTGCGAAGCTTTTAAGTTTTTACGGTTGTTTGTGACCGTGGCGGCGCGTCAAAATTTGAGGTCGTTTCGAAATCACGCCATGAAAAGAAAAATGGCCATTACTCAGCCATAAATAATCTAATCTGATCCAAATTTGTTGTGCATTATTGTAGTCTGACTTTGAACACATCTGCAGTGGAAAAATCCGAAACAGGTGTAGCGCCACCTGTTGGCAACAGGAAATGACATGTTTTACTTGGAGCATCACTGCTCCAAGTAGGATGAGCAAACACACCTCAAAATGACGTCCACCTGTTGAAAAACCATTGAAGTTTACTCTGATGAAAAACAAATCTTTCAACGCGGGGATGTGGTCGTGACAGAGCGGCGAAGTTGGGTATCTCGCCATGCACAAATGTTGCTCTCACGTTCACATTCCTTGTCTGATCTCACTGAAATTAAATAGATTTGATGAAACTTCCATTCTGAACCCATGGATATGACAATTTTGGACGAGCTATATATGTTCATGTTACGGCCCCCGACAGGCAAACCTGTCCCAGTCTAGGGGTAAATCAAAAAGGGGCCAAAACATATGGACGATGGACACCAAAGTTTAGGAACACAGTTTATTAGATGGTAGAAATAACCTGTGTCCTGTAAAACAGAAAGCAATAATTACTGTGCTGGTCCCAACAATAGACAAAACAAAGGGATTGGAGCCTTGGCCAAACAGAAAATAATTCAGGGAGACAACTGACCCAGCCACGTTGACCGTCGGAGTCAGCAGGTCCCTGCTAAGGCTGCCTAACAAAATGTAACTATTGAAACAAAATAAACAAAGCCCGCAAATAAGGACTACCAAGGTCCAACCCCAAACTAAAATAACAAAACCCAGCAGTATAAGACTGCTGAGGACCAAGAGGGAATCAAAAATGGAAACAACCAACCAACCAGCACAGCTCCAACTCAACCCACTGTTCCTCAGCCTCCTGCTCTGCTCTCTCTGCATGCCTCTCTCCTGGTTATGGCCTCCTCTGACTTAAATACCTGGCAGGTGCTGATCAAGATCATTGGCTTCACCTGCCAGGTGAGCAGAATGACATGGAATGCAGCAAAGCAGAAGCAGCAAGACATAACACCTCCACCCATAAACTTGTGAACATGGGGGCCAGTTTCCTGCAAGTAGAAAAATGAAAAAATAAACATGTTCACAAGCAATACTGTCAGACTAAATGTTCTTTTTAAAGGCAACTTTGAGGTCTTGCTGATCTTTTGCACTGATTCATTCCACCAACAGGTTTTGTGGTGGAATAACTCAAAACCTGTAGGGCCCAGTCCTTGAAGAACAAATGCTCCAGAATTCTCAAGTTCATCATCACAGAGCCACCTCTCCTGTAAAAGGTCTGCCTTGGTTGTGTGTGAGTTGAGGATGGCTTCTGTGAAGAGAGATAATAGATAAATGTTTAAAGGAAACTGATGTGTACCTTCAGTGCCTGGTAATAGGGTGCTGTCCACAGTGACCTGCTCAGATTGTTTATCCATTACCAGAAGCTGGCACTGAAGTCCAGTCCTGCTTTGGTTCCTTGGAGCACCTATTACTAAGTGGGATGTTAATAAAAGGTAACGCATGTTTAAGATCAGTTGCTTCAGAGGAAACACAGTTGGTCCCTTTGAAGCAGTTCCAGAAAAGGGTAAACACCCAAGCGGAGGGGGATCAGGGACTCTGGCCTCATGGCCACCAATGCAAACATGAATTTCGACAGGCTGCAGGCCAGGTGTTTCAAAATGAGCCATGAAGCTGTCACTCAGGTCTAGAAAGTCCTTTTCTGCAGATTCGTCCTGCTCCTGCCTTCTGGCTTGGGCAGGAAAAACTTCAGGACGTTTCCCAACCAAATCAGAAACCTGATTAACAGAGACGGGATCATCATGTTGGTTTATCAGGGCTTTGTCGTCAGCCAGATCATTTGTTTTCCTGATAAATCCACCATCACCTCCACAAACCTCAGGCTCAAGTGCATATGCATGTAGCACCTCAGCCTTCACCCTGTCATAGTCCAGACTCTCAGTGGCTGGCAAGGACACCACCGCTTCTTGTGCCTTCCCAGTAAGGACTCTCCGCAGCAAAAGTGACCAGACAGTTTTAGGCCACTGCAACACCCTAGCAGCATTCTCAAACAGAGCAAAATACTCATTAATGTCCCTGTCACCTAGTGGAGGTACAGATTTAACACATTTGTCCACATCAAATGGTGTCACACAAAAGGAAGGAGGTGGTACAACTGAGGTGGCTTGTTGCAATTCGAGCTCCTTTAGGCAGATTTGCCTGTAGTTTTCCTCCTTAATTTTTCTGAGCTCAAACTCATAACAAACTTCCTTCTTTTTGATTTTCAAACGGAGCAGTTCAACCTCAAGCTCCTTAAGACGGAGAGACGTAGAAGCTTCGCTGTCCGGCAAACTCATCTTCCCAAACAAAATACCTCCAACGGGAGCAACAAAATTTCACTCAGGTCAAAACAGCAGACCCTCAGTCAACTGACAGGCAGGGGCTTAACAAAGGAGTAAGAGAGAGAGGGAAAAAACCGAAGCAGAAGATTACACAAAAACCACAAACTGGTGTCCAAAGATGTGTAAATAAATCTACACAAATGAGCAAATAAGCCCAAACAAAGTGTCAGCACGAGGCACAAAGAAAAGCACCCCAAAACGGAGTGCTAACACGAGTCACAAATGCGCATTCCAGCACCCCAAAACCCTGGGCAGATGACAAAGACAATACAGGCTGTATAAAGACAGACCTCCAAATAAGTATTGCCAACACAAAAACTGCCACTGGTCAAGCGGGATAAAGCTTTAAGGACGAGCCCCCAAATATGTTACGGCCCCCGACAGGCAAACCTGTCCCAGTCTAGGGGTAAATCAAAAAGGGGCCAAAACATATGGACGATGGACACCAAAGTTTAGGAACACAGTTTATTAGATGGTAGAAATAACCTGTGTCCTGTAAAACAGAAAGCAATAATTACTGTGCTGGTCCCAACAATAGACAAAACAAAGGGATTGGAGCCTTGGCCAAACAGAAAATAATTCAGGGAGACAACTGACCCAGCCACGTTGACCGTCGGAGTCAGCAGGTCCCTGCTAAGGCTGCCTAACAAAATGTAACTATTGAAACAAAATAAACAAAGCCCGCAAATAAGGACTACCAAGGTCCAACCCCAAACTAAAATAACAAAACCCAGCAGTATAAGACTGCTGAGGACCAAGAGGGAATCAAAAATGGAAACAACCAACCAACCAGCACAGCTCCAACTCAACCCACTGTTCCTCAGCCTCCTGCTCTGCTCTCTCTGCATGCCTCTCTCCTGGTTATGGCCTCCTCTGACTTAAATACCTGGCAGGTGCTGATCAAGATCATTGGCTTCACCTGCCAGGTGAGCAGAATGACATGGAATGCAGCAAAGCAGAAGCAGCAAGACATAACAGTTCATAAATGATCATGAAGCATGATCATATAATCAAGCTTCATAGGAAATCAGCCGTTTGTCTCAGGAAGCTGAGATTTCAGAATTAGATGCGTCTTACAAAGCTCCACGTTTGAAAAGCAGCACTATACGTACGAGAAACATTTAACCACCTTAATCACCCTATTGTGCTGAAAGCAAATTTTTGGACATTTTGACTCAAGCAAATATTTTTATCATAACATCTGTTTAGTTTATCAGCACCAAAATAAAAAATATTTACATTTATAAAATGAACTGGTCAACTCTAGGATTTTATTTATTCAATCTTACATCCTCAAGCTTTTCATCAGTCTCCCCTGCTGCAGGAGTGGAGTTAGCCCCCCCCCCCCCCCCGGCTGTGTGCTCACATGTAAATTAGCCAGGAGTGGCAGACAGAAAGTAGAACAGTTAGAAGGCCAAGTTCAACACTAAAATACAGCAATTTCCTTTGTTTTGTTTGTCTTTTATACATCCTTAGCACTAATCATTGCTTTTTTATTCATCCAAAATACAATTAACTTTATATTTTATCTTTTTTTTTTTTCACAAACAAAATATATGAATGTGCTCCAAAACAGAACCCAGCCTCAGTACACTCAAACAGATGTAACATCAGACAGTAAATGTCTCTTTTATGCTTTTTTAATCAATGCTGCAACTTCTTTTCATTTCCTTTCAATACATCCAAAGAAATTAAACTACAACGACAACAAACACAACATATAGCAAATGTCTCTGAGAAGATTGTGTATATACATTATGTACCACCTTTAAACACCAAATAAATAACAAATCTTTCTAATACAATCACAAAAAATGGAACAAAAAATGTAAAACCCAAATTAGAAATTGCAATTTTAAAAAGATACATTTTTCAGCAGCTTTTCAAAATCAATCACATATTTTACTCTTCTGTGGATGAAACAAAGAAGTCCAGAGCAATGTAGCCACTTCTCCAAAGTCTCTGTCACCTTCAGTTTTACACAAAGTCTGTGAAAATCCACCATACATTGGTCACATGTATTCAGAGACCTGCTAAAAGTCCACAATTGTAAAAGCTCTTATATAGACAACTGTTTGTTTGCTTGGAGCTCTAAATATAAAAAAATGCTTTTCTATCACCTAGACACAGATAAGAACCATATCAACTGGATTAGTAACAGGGAAACATGTTTAGGCTTAAACTTACATCAATAGACATCATGAAGCTGTTCATCACATTTTTGACCTAAACATGTAAACACATCCTTGGCTCTGCGGTTAGGAAATGGTACTTGGGAATCTCTTCATACCAGGAGCCAGCCTGAACATTGGAACATCACCACAGTGCCCATCCAGACTGGGACACCAACGGGGTCCACTTCACAGCCGTGAGGCTGCTGTGTTTAACTCCAGCTGTCCCAGCAAGGGAGACAACTGCAGCAACATCCACTGACCAAGCTGGAAAGCCCTGGCAGAAAAGATCCCCACAAGAAAAACACTGGCTCAGGCAGGCTGGTCAATAAAAAAATATAGTTTTACCAATGTCTTGCAGCTCGCAGATCAAGTGGTTTAGTTTTCCAGTAATGTCAGTCAAGAATACAAGTTCAGATTCACCATATTCAGCAGATATCTCCACCAATAGCACCTTAAAAATCCTGTTCTGTTTTGCTTTGCAGCTGAGGTTTTTTATGATTTTCACAATAGGAGTCATTATATGTCCAGAGCCAATCACTTCTGCACATAAGGCCTACTGGTGAAAGAAGCAGCAGTAATGCAGACATTTTGGAAAGTCTTGGTCAGCTTTACAGTGAGTGATGAAACCTGTTTGTCGGTCAATCATAGCAGGAGCCCCGTCTGCAGGTATGGCTACCAGCTTTTCTAATGGTACCTTTTTCTGCACAAAAACTCCTTCACCGTGTTATACATTTCAACTCCTCTTGTAGTTGTCTGTTAGGGCAGATGTGTCAGGAATTCTTCTCTTGTGGAAACCAAAAGCTATGCTGAACTGTTGCCGTCCACAGACTCATCACACTGGACGTTAAACCACCTGCACTTTGTAAGATCCCGGTCCAGCTAATTGGCCAAGTTATCAGACATAGCTGACACTCATCTAGACATTGTAGTGAAAATTGAATGAGTTCTATTGTTCTCATCCTTAGGGACAGTGATAGCAATTATCATCATTGCTTGTTTCTTAATCTGATAAAAACCTTCTTCTACTTGATGAGAAAATGAGCAGGTCTAAACGAGGCTTAGATTTAAGAATTTTTTTCATGCTATATGCAAAAGTCTTTGTCCTTTAAGGCAACAGATTATAGTCCCCCCCCCCCCCCCCCACAGGCTGCTGTCATATTAACATTAGCTTGGAGCTCCAGAATGGACAAGAAAAAACGACGAGAATGGCTCGAGCAGGGCGTTGCTCACGGGGCGGTCGCTCGTGCCAGGCGGTGGCACGTGCTCGGGCCCGCTAAATGCTACTTGTAGCTTTAATTAACTTTATATTTTATCTTTTTTTTTTTTCACAAACAAAATATATGAATGTGCTCCAAAACAGAACCCAGCCTCAGTACACTCAAACAGATGTAACATCAGACAGTAAATGTCTCTTTTATGCTTTTTTAATCAATGCTGCAACTTCTTTTCATTTCCTTTCAATACATCCAAAGAAATTAAACTACAACGACAACAAACACAACATATAGCAAATGTCTCTGAGAAGATTGTGTATATACATTATGTACCACCTTTAAACACCAAATAAATAACAAATCTTTCTAATACAATCACAAAAAATGGAACAAAAAATGTAAAACCCAAATTAGAAATTGCAATTTTAAAAAGATACATTTTTCAGCAGCTTTTCAAAATCAATCACATATTTTACTCTTCTGTGGATGAAACAAAGAAGTCCAGAGCAATGTAGCCACTTCTCCAAAGTCTCTGTCACCTTCAGTTTTACACAAAGTCTGTGAAAATCCACCATACATTGGTCACATGTATTCAGAGACCTGCTAAAAGTCCACAATTGTAAAAGCTCTTATATAGACAACTGTTTGTTTGCTTGGAGCTCTAAATATAAAAAAATGCTTTTCTATCACCTAGACACAGATAAGAACCATATCAACTGGATTAGTAACAGGGAAACATGTTTAGGCTTAAACTTACATCAATAGACATCATGAAGCTGTTCATCACATTTTTGACCTAAACATGTAAACACATCCTTGGCTCTGCGGTTAGGAAATGGTACTTGGGAATCTCTTCATACCAGGAGCCAGCCTGAACATTGGAACATCACCACAGTGCCCATCCAGACTGGGACACCAACGGGGTCCACTTCACAGCCGTGAGGCTGCTGTGTTTAACTCCAGCTGTCCCAGCAAGGGAGACAACTGCAGCAACATCCACTGACCAAGCTGGAAAGCCCTGGCAGAAAAGATCCCCACAAGAAAAACACTGGCTCAGGCAGGCTGGTCAATAAAAAAATATAGTTTTACCAATGTCTTGCAGCTCGCAGATCAAGTGGTTTAGTTTTCCAGTAATGTCAGTCAAGAATACAAGTTCAGATTCACCATATTCAGCAGATATCTCCACCAATAGCACCTTAAAAATCCTGTTCTGTTTTGCTTTGCAGCTGAGGTTTTTTATGATTTTCACAATAGGAGTCATTATATGTCCAGAGCCAATCACTTCTGCACATAAGGCCTACTGGTGAAAGAAGCAGCAGTAATGCAGACATTTTGGAAAGTCTTGGTCAGCTTTACAGTGAGTGATGAAACCTGTTTGTCGGTCAATCATAGCAGGAGCCCCGTCTGCAGGTATGGCTACCAGCTTTTCTAATGGTACCTTTTTCTGCACAAAAACTCCTTCACCGTGTTATACATTTCAACTCCTCTTGTAGTTGTCTGTTAGGGCAGATGTGTCAGGAATTCTTCTCTTGTGGAAACCAAAAGCTATGCTGAACTGTTGCCGTCCACAGACTCATCACACTGGACGTTAAACCACCTGCACTTTGTAAGATCCCGGTCCAGCTAATTGGCCAAGTTATCAGACATAGCTGACACTCATCTAGACATTGTAGTGAAAATTGAATGAGTTCTATTGTTCTCATCCTTAGGGACAGTGATAGCAATTATCATCATTGCTTGTTTCTTAATCTGATAAAAACCTTCTTCTACTTGATGAGAAAATGAGCAGGTCTAAACGAGGCTTAGATTTAAGAATTTTTTTCATGCTATATGCAAAAGTCTTTGTCCTTTAAGGCAACAGATTATAGTCCCCCCCCCCCCCCCCCACAGGCTGCTGTCATATTAACATTAGCTTGGAGCTCCAGAATGGACAAGAAAAAACGACGAGAATGGCTCGAGCAGGGCGTTGCTCACGGGGCGGTCGCTCGTGCCAGGCGGTGGCACGTGCTCGGGCCCGCTAAATGCTACTTGTAGCTTTAATTATTATTATTCTTTTTCTTCCGACGGAAGAGTCGCCTTTTTGAGGCCTTTAACATACCCCAAAACTCACCAAATTTGGCACACACATCAGGAGTCGCGAAAAATTTCGTATTTTACAGGAGATTGGCATGGGCGCACAAAAACAGCTCGACAGCGCCACCTACAGTGACATTTGTCCCGAGCCCCCGCATATGCTTTGACATACAAGCTTGATTTTTTCAGGACATGTTCATCAGATGGAAACCTACAAAAAAGTCTCTTGGGACCAAGCTGTCAGTCGCACAGGAAGTCTGCTATATTGGTGTCAATATGTCATTTTTGCTCTATTTTGGACATTTGTAGGCCTCGTTCTAGAACGAACTCCTCCTAGAGATTTATGAATAATGACTCCAAACTTTGGTTTTGTAAACTAAACACATGTCCGATGTTAAATTGCGAAGCTTTAAAGGTATTACGGATGTTTGTGACCGTGGCGGCGCGTCGAACTTGGAGGTCATTTTGAAAACACGCCATGAAAAGAAAAATGGCCATTACTCAGCCATGCAAAATCCAATCTGATCCAAAGTTGATATGCATGATTGTAGTCTGACTTTGAACACATCTGCAGTGGAAGAATCTGGAACAAGTGTAGCGCCACCTGCTGGCAGCAGGAAATGACATGTTTGACTTGGAGCATCACTGCTCCAAGTAGGATGAGCCGACACACCTCAAAATGACGTCCACCTGTTGAAAAGCCATTGAAGTTTACTCTGATAAAAAGCCATAACTTTCAACGCAGGGGTGTGGTCGTGACAGAGCGGCGAAGTTGGGCGTCTCGCCGTGCACACAAAAGTTGCTCTCACGTGCACATTCCTTGTCCAATCTCACTGAAATTCAATGGAGGTAATGAGGCTTCCATTCTGAACCCATGGATATGACAATCTTGGACGAGCTCTATAGCGCCACCTAGTTATTGCATTGGGCACATTCTGCCCTGTATTTTCTCTTTGCTTTGTCCGATGTGCATGAAATTAAAACTGGAGATACTCAGAAGGGTCCTCTCTTATCATGTAAAGTTTCATGGGTGTACACCTGACGGTGCCTGCGTAACAGGAAGTGGTCGATTATGTGCACCCAAATAATAGAAATTTATTATAAATCAGCCGTTTGTCTCAGGAAGCTGAGATTTCAGAATTAGATGCCTTTAATAACCTCCAGCTTTGATATGTAACACTATAGGGTCTACGAGAAACTTCATCACTTGATTTTTTTAATGAAATTTTGGACTGAACAAAGATTTTTAGCATAAATTCTGTTTAGGTTATCAGCACCAAGAATTCAACTTTCATAGGCATTTATGTGCTACTGCTTCCTAAAAAAATTCAGAATGATTGAAGTTACAGGTGACATCTTAGAGAGCATTACATCCAAAAAGGTCCGAAAACGTCTTTTTAGGCAAAACTGCAAACACCTATTTTTTTGCATAACTTATCTTTCAAATATCAGCACAAAAAAATTAAAAACGGTAGGGATCTGTGTTTGCTGCCTTCCATATTTTTTTCAGACTTAAAAGTGTAACAGATGATTTATAAAAAATCCTTTTCATCCAAAAACCTGTGTTAAATCTGTCTAGACTCCAAACAAACATTTTTTTATGGTAACTTATGTTTCAACAATCGACACCAATTTTCACAGACCTAAAGCTGAACATGTCCCATAGCTCCCTGAATATTTTCATAGATATAAAATGAACTGGTCATTCTAACATCTGGCATTCTAACATCTAACATCTTACATGTCAAAGCCTCTCTCAGCCTGGCTCTGCTGAAGGAGTCGTGTTACAACCCCGCCCCCTCCTGCTGGGACCCCTGCTATGTAAATTAGCAAGCATTGAACAGAGAGATGAGGAGTAAGAATGGTCATTACTCAGGCATGCATAATCCAAAGACAGCCAGTTAAACACTGAAAGACATATTTTTTCGGTATGTCTTTCATACATCTTTAGTATTAAAAACTCTCCAAGATGAATGTGCCTGACTCCACCTGCAGGTGGATCACAGACTTCCTGACGGACAGACAGCAGTATGTGAGGCTGGGGAAGCTCGTCTCAGATACTCGGACCACAAGCACCGGATCCCCCCAGGGCTGTGTCCTTTCACCCCTGTTACTCTCCCTGTACACAAACAGCTGCACAGCTGGTCACCTGTCTGTCAAACTCCTGAAGTTTGCTGACGACACCACACTCATCGGCCTCATCTCTGACGGAGATGAGTCGGCCTACAGGAGTGAAATAGCCAGGCTGGTGTCATAGTGCAGCGCTAACAACCTGGAGCTTAATGCTCTGAAGACAGTGGAGATGACAGTGGACTTCAGGAAGGCCCCAGCCCCCCTCCCCCCTGTCATCCTCTGTGACTCCCCGGTGACCTCTGTGGAGTCCTTCTGCTTCCTGGGAACCATCATCAGCCAGGACCTCAAGTGGGAGCAGAACATCAGCTCCATCACTAAGAAGGTCCAGCAGAGGATGTACTTCCTGAGGCAGCTGAAGAAGTTTCACCTCCCTGAAAAGATGCTGGTAGACTTTTACACCGCCATCATCGAATCCACCCTCACGTCCTCCATCACAGTCTGGTTCGCTGCGGCCACGGCCAGAGACAAGGCCAAGCTGCAACGCGTCATCCACTCAGCAGAGAAGGTGATCGGCTGCCACCTCCCGTCTCTCCAGGAGCTGCACATCTCCAGGACCTGGAGGCGGACAGCCAGGATTGTAGCCAACCCCTCTCATCCAGGACATAATCTCTTTCGGCCCCTCCCTTCTGGCAAGAGGCTCCGGTCCATAAGGACCAGGACCTCGCGCCACAAGAACAGCTTCTTCCCCACTGCAGCCAGCCTGCTGAACAGAACCCCAACTCCCCCAGGTGACCCCCCCCCCCCCCCCCGCCCACCAAAGGACTGTCGGTGCCACTTACAGGCCCCACCATCCCAGCCCATCTGTGCTCCCACTTTAATTCACCTTACTCTACTGTATATAGTGTGTTGTTGTTGTTAACTTAATTTTTAACTTATTCTTAATTGCACTATACACCAAGTCAAATTCCTCGTTTTGTAAAGTGCGCTCTACTGAACCTGGCAATAAAACTTTTTCTGATTCCTGATTCTGATTCTATTAATCATTGTTTTTTATTCATTCAAAATGCAATTAAATCAATATTTTATCTTTTTTCTTTTCCTTTTTCTTTTTTTTTTATCTCTTATATCCTTTTTTATAATCAATGTTTGAACTTCTTTTCCTTTCTATTGTCATGGTTTCAGTTTGTTGTCTTTTTTTTCGCTTTAGTTCTTGTTCTGTCTTGTTTGGTTCTGTTTCCTGTTTTATTTTGAAAGGTTTCCTGTCTTGTCATGTTTCTTGAGTTTTACTTCCTTTGGTCCCCATCTGCCCTAATCGTGTTCACCTGTGTCTTGTCTGCCCTGTCTGTATATAAGTCTTGTCTCTGCCTTCCTCCTGTGCTGGTCCATTAACTTCTGCTCATGTTGATCACGTCTTCTTGTCTGGCGTCCATGTCCCTTGCCATGCCACAGTAAGTTTTTGTTTTTAGTTTTGTCATCCTGCTCTGCAGCGCTTTTTGTTAGTTAAATAAACCCACTTGCCCTGAACCCGTTTGCCTCCCGTCTCTGCGCCTGGGTCCTACCTGCTGTCGAGCCTCCCCCCCACACGACATCTATACATCCAATGAAATTAAACTACAAATCAACAAACACAACTGATAACAAATGTCTCTAAAAAATGATGTGTATATTTGCAGAACCTTAAAAACACCAAACAAATAACAAATGCTTCCCAATTAAAGCACAAAAAATGGAACACAAAATGTAAAACCCAAGTTAGAAATTGCAATTTGAAAAATATACTTTTTTCAGCAGCTTTTCAAAATCAATCACCAATTCTACTCTTCTGTGGATGAAACAAAGAACTCCAGAACAATGAAGCCATTTCTCTAAGTCTCTCTCACCTTCAGTTTTAAACAAGGTCTGTGAAAATCCACCATACATTGGTCACATGAACTCAGAGACCTGCTAAAAGTGCACAATTGTAAAAGCTCTTTTATATAGACAACTGTTTGTTTGCTTAGAGCTGTAAATATAAAAAAAAATGCTTTTCTATCACCTAGACACAGATGGAGAACCATATCAACTGGATTAATAACAGGGTGGCATGTTTAGACAACATGAAGCTGTTCATCACATTTTTGACCTAAACATGTAAACACATCCTTGGCTCTGCGGTTAGGAAATGGTATTTGGGAATCTCTTTATACCAGGAGCCAGCCTGGCCATTGGAACATCGCCACAGTGCCCATCCAGACTGGGACAGCAACGGGGTCCACTTCACAGCCGTGAGCTGCTGTGTTTAACTCCAGCTGTCCCAGCAAGGTAGACAACTGCAGCAACATCCACTGACCAAGCTGACAAGCCCTGGCAGAAAAGATCCCCACAAGAAAAACACTGGCTCAGGCAGGCTGGTCAAAAAAAAATAGTTTTGCCATTGTCTTGAGGCTCGCAGATCAAGTGGTTTAGTTTTCCAGTAATGTCAGTCAAGAATGCAAGTTCAGATTCACAATGTTCATATTCACCATATTCAACAGACATCTCCTCCAATAGCACCTTAAAAATCCTGTGCTGTTTTGCTTTGCAGCTGAGGTTGTTTACGATTTTCAGAATAAGAGTCATTATATGTCCAGAGCCAATCACTTCTGCACATAAGGCCTGCTGGTGAATGACGCAGCAGTAATGCAGACATTTTGGAAAGTCTGGGTCAGCTTTACAGTGAGTGATGAAACCTGTTTGTCTATTGATCATAGCAGGAGTCCCATCTGCAGTCACTGCTACCAGCTTTTCTAATTGTACCTTTTTCTGCACAAAAACTCCTTCACCGTGTTATACATTTCAACTCCTCTTGTAGTTGTCTGTTAGGGCAGATGTGTCAGGAGTTCTTCTCTTGTGGAAACCAAAAGCTATGCTGTACTGTTGCCGTCCACAGACTCATCACACTGGACGTTAACCACCTGCACTTTGCAAGATCCCGGTCCAGCTAATTGGCCAAGTTATCAGACATAGCTGACACTCATCTAGACATTGTAGTGGAAATTGAATGAGTTCTATTGTTCTCATCCTTAGGGACAGTGATAGCAATTATCATCATTGCTTGAATTTTTTTCATGCTATATGCAAAAGTCTTTGTCCCTTAAGGCAACTGATTACAGCCCCCCCCCCCCCCCCCCCCCCCCCCCAGGCTGCTGTCGTATTAACAATAGCTTGGAGCTCCAGAATGGACAAGAAAAAACGACGAGAATGGCTCGAGCAGGGCGTTGCTCACGGGGCGGTCGCTCGTGCCATGCGGTCGCACGTGCTCGGGCCCGCTAAATGCTACTTGTAGCTTTAATTGTCATTATAATACAAACTTGTAGGAGTGCTATATATATATAAACTCATCATCCTCTCCTTCACTCTCACTCATGGTGCAGAGACGTAAGCATAGTAGGACAAAATAACTTTGCAAAACACGGCAAAACACAGTAAAACAGCTATACAACTTAACACATTTGGTCAAAAACCCACACTTAAACCCAAGTCCGTCCAGACAGGCAAAGGGAATGATATCCCAGAATCCCTTGCAGTGCCGATCTAACGGCAGCACCAAAGTTACACCTACTTAATTGAATTAATTTGAATGAAAGGAAAATAATTGTCTGAAAACTACGTGTTATTTTTAAGGTGACCTAAAAAAATGATTTATCTTAACTGAAGCAAATAATTAAGTTAGATCAAAGTAAAAATGTTTATCTTTACAACATCCATACGTGGTCTTATCACCCTCTCACGGTGGAAAAAGTATTATCTGAACTTCTTCATTCACTAAATCATCTACAAATGGACACGCCATGCTCCTTCAACTCTCTGAAAACAAACTAAGCTTCAACTAAACCTGCTCCGGACCAGGTTATGTTCAGAGCATGAGTTGCCATGGTAACTTGACCTACCCTGAAACATACCTCCATTTCTGGAACCAAAAGCTGAGGTTATCAACTTCCTTAGCCTCAAACTTATCGTGGGAGCTAGCATAACCTGCTTTCTGGAATCCCCCCCACTACAGTACGTACAAAAAAAAACTTTAGAGATGGCTCTTTGCATAGATGGGTGAAGGATTGAGGGAGGGAAAGAAGGGAAGGCAGAAAACTATTTTAGGAACAATTTGATTATTATTTATGCAGTATGTTATCTCTTTTAATTTACAGTTTTTGAATGCTGCAGACAGCACCATTAATTTGGTTGACCCTGCATATAGCTTAATTGAGCAGAGTGAGTCAGAAGAAGCAGCAAAGCTCTTCAGGTAAACATGAAATTATATACCCGGATTTTGTTATCACTTCAAATTATTAACATTTGTTGTATTAAATTGCTACATAAAATAATGAAATGGTGATATGTTTTTAATGAAGAAAGTAATATGTTTGTTGATATTTTAAGAAAGTAAGCCCCCTAAAAAATCTTATTAATAAGTAGTCCTAAGTTTTATAGCAAACTTCAAACAAAACTAAGCTGATTATATATTGAAGAGAAAACGAGGAATGAGAAGCAGCTGAAGCCATTCCATAACCAGCAAGTAAACAGTCACATGCTACAGCTACTTTGAAAAAAGGAGCTAAACATGAAAAATGCTAAATCAGGGACCCTGTAATACGTCCAAAATTCTAAAAAGTTGAAAAACTTTCTTCAAAAAGGCAAAAAAAAAAAAAAAAAGGCGAAAGAAATTGGCCAATAGGGTGAAAGAAAGTGTTACCAAGAATTATAGATCAAAAAACTTACATACACTAAGACCTGTTTTCTTAAAATAAAATTAATTTCGTATGTCAGTGTAAGCTGTGCCTGTGGCCATAGATCTCTACTGCTAAGATTCATTTTCTTGAAAGACAGAAATAAAGCCGATTTTTCTTGAAGCACAGGTCCTTTTTGTTCTTGAAATCACATTTTAGATAAATTTGCTGAGAACTCTTGTCATCTTTTCACATTCCATACCAGACAATATAAATGTTTTACGAAAATTAAAAACTTCTCATTTAAACATTATTTTTTCTTGTACTAACAAATGAAAGCACGGGCTCCTGGGGCCTGTTTCAGAAAGGAGGTTAAGTGTAAACTCTGAGTGCGTTAACCCTGAAATCAGGGAAACCCTGGGTTTTCCGTTTCAGAATGGGAGGTTTGTTAAACCAGAGAAAGCAGAGTAAGTCAAACCCATTTCTGAAAGAGAAGTAACTCATACTCGGAGTCAGTGTCCATGGTTACTTACGCTGTGAACCTAACCTGGTCGGGAGCAGGTTTTATTCTCTAAACTCAAGGTTTCTGCCGGTCCCCTCCCCTTTTTAAAGACGAAGCGGTATTTTTCGCTTTAACCTCCATTGCCCACATTTCCATCACACAGAGACAAGTGACAAGAATGGCTTGTCCTTTTTTGGAGGACCCAATAGACGAGGAGGCTGCATTAATTCTTAGAGAATTACATTTACGTCGTGCAAGGATTTTGAGACCTAGACTCGATTTATTGTCATTTCCCCATATGTTTTTGTTTGAGCGTTACCGTTTTTCGTTGCAGTCAATTACATATATACAATGAAAACAACATTAGATATGTATTGCTATGTAGATGTTTCATATGTCAAATATTGTCAACAAAACCTACATCCATGACATGCTCACATTTGACCTGATTGAATTATGTTTTTATACTTCATTTTTACCTGCTGCCATGTTCCTTTAATTCCTGCAGGATTGCATCTACATGAAAATGAAATCAGGGACATTGAATTAGATTAATGTAACAATTACTTTTTGGAAACACAATTTGCTAGTACTGCTTACTTTCTTTATCCCATATAAACCTATACCACTTGATCAATACAAGGGTAGACAAAAGTTCACTTTTAAAAACACAATTGCATGTATTAATATTAAACTGACCAACGTTTGCAAGAGGGGAAGGTTAACAAAAAAGTCCACTAAACATTACCGACGTTAAATGCATTTTCCCCCAGATTGGTTCTGTACACTAAGCAGCATTTCATGCAATTACACCAGGAATAACACTTCAAAAGTAAGTAAGTATTTCACACCTTACACTATTGAAAAAGTTATTACAGCCAATATTTTATAACAATGATTTAAATGCAAACTTAGGCATTAACTAGAGCAGCTATGTTTTCCCACGCTAACTGTCTCTGTTTTGCAGATGCAGCGGTGTTACTTTTCTTCCGGAATATGTGCTCATATTCACTGTTACTCTGCAGCAGCACGTCAAGTTCAGCTGGCGAAAAATATGCAGACCTCTTTTTTTCCACGGTTGCCATGGTGACTCGTAATATCTGCGCTCCATTGATAATGGCTTCTCATAGTCGCGGTGCGCACGCTTACCTCCGAATCAGTCCACTCAGAGTTGATTGACCTAACTCTGATCAGCTTCTCTGAAACAGGAAACTCAGAGTTGTTAATCTCTTTATTGACCAACTCAGAGTTCAAGTTTAACCTCGGAGTTGGTTGAACCTCCTTTCGTATATATATTTAAATGTGTCTATGTTATATAGATGTGTATATATAAATGTATGTGTTTATTTTTATATATATATATATATATATATATATATATATATATATATATATATATATATATATATATATATATATATATATATATATATATATATGTATATATGTTTGTATATACATATATGTGTATATATATGTTTGTATATACATATAAACAAACAGATATGTAAATATCTGTATATATATGTAGCTTGATGTCGCAATAACAATAAATAAATAGTTCTGGTTTTTATTGTTTTTATTTTTAAGAGTTGCAGGGGACGTCTTTGCAGTGAGCCTTGCACAGGGTGGCCCAGCTCCATGTTTCCTGCAAGAATGGTGCTATTAGTTCTTGGCAACTGATGAGCTGATGCCAATAACCAAAGATGACATATTTGACTTGGAGTTGTCACCACTGATTGAAACTGTAAGCTCCATTTATTGTTTTATTTTAATATTTAATTTAGGTTTTAAGCAAGCTTGTTACTAAAAAAACTTTTATTACAGATTGAGGAGGTGAACAATATGACCAGCTTCACAGAACAAATTGTTAATTGTGGCTACACTGGTCCAATAAACGAGGAGCGTAAAGATAGTATTATCAGGTTTGTCTGCAAAAACAAAAAGGAAAATTCTGGTTTGTTTTTATGTCATGGCAGTCATTGAAAAAGGTTAAGAAAAATATAGATGCCACATTTTTTGGACATGTGTCTCATCTGCATAGTGCTGACTGGCATAATCCTGGTATGAGTGATACAGAGCAGAGAAACATGCCTTGTATGGTTTTATTCCCCTCAAAATTATTACACAAATAAAGATCCATGGAAATATTAGTTATTTTAAATTAGGTGGTAGTTTTAAAATTAAACTAATCCTTTATTTCTGTTTTCTGTAAGGGCCATTGTCTTGCACGCCACAACCAAAAGGACACCAATGTTGAGCCAGCTACGGCAAGGCTTGGATGTCTACAACTTTCTAAAGGTCACGGAACCAAATCCAGAACATTGCCGTGGTCTGTTTGTTGCAGGCAATATTCTGAAAGTACGATTGACCATTTAATTTACTAACACGCTGTGTACTCATTTTAAATTGATACACACCCTCTGCATCCTTATGGGTGGATTCAGACTAAATTGTGTCCAGACTTGCACCAGAGTTTAGTAGCTCCACTGGCAGCAACTAACTGAAAAAAAAATCTAAAACTTCTTTCAAGATTTTCTGCTCAAACTTTAAGGTATGTTAGATCTAATTTTTTCCTCTCCCTTTTGTTGGTTAATTATTGACTTTGCTGTTTTTGTTTCTTTCAAGATGCAGACCCTGAAAACCACGATGAGCCTTCTGTCCCCAGTGTGATAAAATGGCTTTCTGGCCAGGCTCACAGACATCTCCTCTTATCAGAAAGAGAAGCTTTTAAAAATAGTTGTCCGTTTTGATCACAATTGCTTTGACAACATGCCGGGGCACACCATCTGCTTCCCAGTTGTCAGTGCCTGCACAAAAAAAATGAAATTACCCCTTGAAATAATTTTCCATTTCAATATGTTATGCAGTATTTCACAAAACGTACAGCCCAAAGTATAGCCTAGTAAGTACAGTGGGACACTGAGAATCGCTGCCCATCTTAAATATGTCGTGAGCTTTATGTGCAGTATTATGTTTATTATGGTACAGAGTACAAAATTAATTTATTTAATTAATTTATCCGAGATTTTAACTGTTAAAAACAATATGACTGTGGCCCACATTTCTTAATTACTCAGGCTCAAATTATCATTCCCAGTTAAACTGCAGTTGCCACTTACTTCACAAAACTGTATTTGGAATATGGGAGCTATGTCTTTTTTTTCCTAACTTGTCCTGTCCAACAGCTGAACAAACAGATGAGAGGTGAAGGCCTCTTGCGTCAGACATATTTTACATTTACAAAAGGGGTTATGTGAAGAATAGTTAGAAACTGCCTTTAACTTTTATTACACTAATGGTTTAAACTTAATTCACTGAGCATGTATTGTCATCTCAAGATTATATTACATTTGAAGAAAGCACAGCCAAACTATTGTTCTAACAGTTTATTCTCATCCTCCCCCTTTTTCTGTGACTCTGTGATCTGCTGAGCAGGCCTCAGACTTTTCTTCACTTAGCCTTGGAGCTTCTCTCCAGCAGTAACCTGTGGGCGTGATTTTCACACGAGGTCCATCGGACGATCTTCTGAATATGCAAATGCAGGGTTTTTATACCAACCCCATCCCTGAGCTTGTTGGTTGGGACTTTGAATGCACCATGTTCATCTGTCTGTCCCCTTCGTGTTTGTGCGAAGTAAAACCTCCACAAAAGATAAGTTTTGTCTCTGAGTCGTTATTCATTATTTCTGTGTGTAAGAAACTGACGGGGTACGAACATAAAATTTAATACAATCCTTTCTAGAGAATCCAGTTTCTTCACAGGTTATAAATCTATTGCCAAACTAGGTGTCAGGAGGATGATTATAGAAGGTGTGTGTGTGTGTGGGGGGGGGGGGGGGGAATTATAAAGCAACAAATTGCTGGATGTTTATAATCATTATATGGGAGCCATGTGTAGCCTTTATATATATATATATATATATATATATATATATATATATATATATATATATATATATATATATACTCAACTCAACTCAATTTTATTTATATAGCACTTTCATACAACAGTAGTTGAGACAAAGTGCTGAACACAACAGTAAAAAACATTAAAACATGTTAAGGGGGGGAAAACACACAGGGAGATAAAACTATAGAAAACAGTAAACAGTTAGAAAAACAGTGGTCTCATATTGGGTTAAAAGCCAGAGCATAAAAATGGGTTTTTAAACGGGTTTTAAAAATGGACAGTGAAGGGGCTTCTCTAATGGCCAGCGGCAAAGCATTCCACAGCTTTGGAGCGGCTACAGCAAAAGCTCTGTCCCCTCTGAGCTTCCGTCTGGACCTCGGTACCTCTAGAAGCATCTGATCAGCTGATCTGAGGCACTGTGCCGGCGAATAGGGAGTGAGAAGCTCAGAGAGGTACAGCGGGGCAAGACCGTGTAAAGATTTAAAAACAAGCAGAAGAATCTTAAAATGAATTCTAAAATGCACAGGCAGCCAGTGAAGCGATGCTAGGATCGGCGTGATGTGGTCTCTCTTGCGTGCTCCAACCATAAGACGAGCAGCTGCATTTTGAACACGTTGGAGACGCAAGAGAGACGACTGGCTGAGTCCAAGGTAAAGAGAGTTGCAGTAATCCAGCCGGGACGTGATGAAAGCATGGATTACTGTTTCAAAGTGTGCAGGTGTTAAAAAAGGTTTTACCTTAGCAAGTTGGCGAAGGCTTAAAAAGCTTAACTTCACTACAGAGCTTATCTGTTGGTCCATCCTAAAATTACTGTCCAATTTAACACCCAAGTTAGAAACAGTTGATTTTAAGAAACCAGTCAGAGAGCCCAGATCAATCGGGGACGGTCCACTAAAATCATTCGGTCCAAAAATTACAACTTCTGTTTTCTTTTCATTCAAACTCAAGAAACTTAGGGCCAACCAGTCCTTAATGTCATGGAGACATGACAGGAGCCGCGTCACAGAGAGATTATCCTTTTTTAGCGGCAGATAGATCTGACTATCGTCAGCGTATAAATGAAAGGAAATGCCGTGTTTTCTTAGAATGGACCCTAAAGGTAACAGATATAAAGAAAACAGAAGAGGTCCCAAAACCGACCTTTGTGGGACCCCATAGGGAACCCGAGCTGTGGTGGATTCATAACCACCTAAACTGACACACATGGTTCTTTCCGCCAGGTAGGATTTGAACCAGTCCAGTGCAGTACCTTGAATCCCCACCAGGTTCTGGAGCCTAGAAATTAAAGTGCTATGGTCTACGGTGTCGAATGCTGCAGTTAGGTCCAGCAGAACTAGAACAACATAATCTCCAGCATCATTGGCCAAGAGAATGTCGTTGCTGACTCTTAGCAGTGCTGACTCCGTACTGTGAAGGGGTCTAAACCAAGACTGGAAGACTTCAGGAATTTTATGTTGGATTAAGAAATCCTCCAGCTGTGAGTAGACCACTTACTCCAAGAGTTTAGAGATATAGGGCATCTTGGAGATGGGTCTAAAATTGGCCAGTACAGCACTGTCCAGGCTGGGTTTTTTAAGTATCGGCTGAACCGTTGCATGTTTAAAGGTGGAGGGGACGACACCAGCAGCAAGACTGCTGTTGATAATAGAGAGGACCGTCTGTGCAGTGCTGGGGAAGACCTCCTTGAAAAACTTAGGAGGGATGGAGTCTAGGGGAGAACCTGATGGTTTGCTTTGACTGACTAATTCATTTAAAAATTGAAGAGACGCTGGCTCAAATTCTCTAAATACAGCTGGGCAGAGAACACAGGTCGAAGGGTCGGAGGAAGGTAGAGTAATGTCAGCCCTTACATTTGATACCTTATTGTTAAAAAACTGTAAAAACATATTAAACAGGTCAGTGGAAGCTTCTAAGGACACCGCCTGTGGAGGATTAAGAACAGAGTCTATCATTTTAAAAAGCACCCGTAGGTTATGCTGATTAAGAACAATAATATTAGCCAAGTACTCTTGTTTAGCAAGTTTTACAGTGCCCTGGTAAAAATGCCAACAATTCTTCAAGATTTGTAGTGAGATTTGCAGTTTGTCCCTCCTTCACCTGCGTTCAGCTTTCCTACAGGCCCTCCGAGCTGCCCGGGTTCTCTCATTGAACCAGGACTCAGGTTTAGGACGGGGCTTTAGTGTCTTTAGAGGAGCCACAGAATCCAGGATGCTGGTGCAGGAGGAATTGAACCAGGAACTCAGCTCAAGAACATCAGCAGCAGAGGGAGGGACAACGAGCTGGTTAAAAGCAGAGGAAAACTGACCAGCAGTGGAAGAGTTAAAAAACCTGCAACGCTGAGGAGGGGCGGTAGATTTAACAGCAGTGCGTGAAAGTCCAGCTTCAAACACTACAGGCATGTGGTCTAAAACAGCTAGGTCACAGATCTCAATATTAAAAACAGGTAGTCCATGGGAGAGGACGAGATCCAGTACGTGTCCTTGTTCATGAGTGGTTCCAGACACCCACTGAAAAAGGTTAAAAGAGTCAATGATCTCTAAAAAGTCCTTCACCAAAGGCTTTTCAGGGCAACACACATGAATATTAAAATCCCCAACAATAAGAACACGATCGTAAAGTGGCATCATTTCAGCCAAAAAGTCAGAAAATTCCTTCAGAAAATCTTTGTTGTACTTGGGAGGTCTGTAAACGACAGCGAACAGCACCGGGTCGGACCTCCCCACCTCGAAAGAAGTCAGCTCAAAGCTGGGGTACGATGATGACACACAGTGTCGTTTACACTTAAAATCGTTTGTAAAGACAGACGCAGTACCTCCTCCCCGACCAGACATCCGCGGGGAGCTAAAGTATGAAAATCCAGCAGGTAAAAGATCCACAAGAACACTGTCCTCACCTGGGGATATCCAGGTCTCTGTAATAAAGAGGAAATCCAGGCAGCGGGAAGTGAGGAAATCCCTCAAAATAAAAGTTTTGTTTGCTAGCGATCTGGCGTTTACCAGGCCGAATCTGGAAGCAGCGGCAGCCTGTATGTCATGGGACAGAAGCGACCGGGAGAACGACGACAGGTTCCCGGGATTTACCCCGGGGGGCGAGGAGAGCAGGAGCGGCGGGGCTGGTCTCCTCCGTCAAAGCCAGCAACAGGAATAATGCAGACCTCAGGTGGATCCAGGGAGCGCCAGGACAGCATGGAGCGGGGAAATAATCCAAATCCTGTTCGGGAAGAGGACGGGGAGCGGGCCCAGATGCCCTTCAGCTTCACAAGGCGGCCCCCGCGCTTGCCGCGTTTCCGATGACGCTTCCGCCGCAGGAAGAGAGCCGACGCCCTGAGCAGGTAGGCTGGGATGCCCAAAGGCAGAGGAGGTAGTGTTTGGCGACAGTACAACTTGGACGAACTTAGATCAGAGTTGGTAATTTGATGATCCAAAAGAAACTGACGATTATTATTATTAGTCGCGTGCCAAGGTACAAAAACAACACAATCACGAACAACAGGGAGCGGGGTAGACGAGCAGCCACACACACCGGCGCCATCTTACACATTTTAAGTATCTCTCTGCATGTACATATGTGTGTATGTATATATATATATATATATATATATATATATATATATATATATATATATATATATATATATATATATATATATTACATATATATATATATCACATATATGTATATACATATATATATATATATATATATATATATATATATATATATATATATATATATATATTACATATATGTGTATATATATATATATATATATATCACATATATGTGTATATATATATATATATATATCACATATATGTATATATATATATATATATATCACATATATGTATATATATATATATATATATATATATATATTACATATATGTATATATATATATATATATACACATATATGTGCAGATAAAATGTTATTGCGTCAAAGGGACATTTTGATATATATTTTTTGAAACTTTTTATTGGGCACAGTGGATCACCAGGTCTTGCAAACAGGGTTGTTTGGGTCGTGTTGAGTTTTGTGGTTTTTAGTGTCCGGATTGTGCAATAGGCTGAGGTATTCGGCGCCTTCCTCGTCTCTGTGGATGCTAAAAGGTGCCATGGTTAGCTCACGGCACCCCGCCCTCCCACGTCGAGCCAAATACAGCTGGATGTCAAACCACACCTTTCTGACGAGGCCAAGAAGTGTTTCAGGAGACAGTGTAATTTTCAAAGTTGATGTCCATGTCTTTTTGAGCCAGGAAATATCTAATTATACAGTATTAACTGCTTTTTTCGTGGTTTTCTTTGTGTCTACTTCGTCCTTGTCATCTTCTAAAAGATCAATCCTTCCGGTGTCACTTCGTTGTGTTTCCTCTCCCTCTTTTGATGTTCTTGTCTCTCTTTTTCTTTGGCTGCATCCCAGTCATCAAAATTCTCAAATTCTTTAAACAAGTTAAAAGAAACAACGAAATCACTCATGTCTTTTTGCTGTCTCGTTGTAAACTGTGAAATAACGTATCTCAACTTATGTTTTATGCCAGTGCAGTGATATGTGACCGGGACTTCATTTTTAGGCGTGCGGTTATCACTTTGGTATATCACTTTTTAATGCACACCCAGCAGCATATCAGAATCGAGTATTCACCCGGACCATGGTATAAATTTCTTTAAAGTATGCTGTCCTATTTTGGCTGTGATTTGATTGATCTAATTTCATCTCTTTTTGTTTCCTTCTATTTTGCTCTGTTTAACCCTGTTCCAGACAGAATTCAATTATCACTATTTTTGTATTTCTACCAGAAATGGCTGAATCTTTCTTCCACAGACACATGCAACACATTTTGTCATGTCGCTTCATGAAACAAACACGTTCAGTTTTTGTTTGTGAGTCAAAACTCATTTCTGATTCTGTACTTTTATGTTGAGAAGTGTTGTTCCTTTTTCACAGCAGTTGTAGCTTGCAGCTGTGTTCACCTGCTGTCCATAAATGGCCTCAGCTGCTCCTCGTTTCTCGTTTTCTCTTCTGTATATAATCAGCTTGTTTCAGTGCTGCACTGGTCAGTTCATTGTCATGTGTGAGATTGTTGGTGTGGTTCTCTGTGTCAGACTGTGAACCTGAAAGACTTGTTGAACTGGTTTAGAACATTTACACTGAAATTACAGCAGTTTTCACCTCTGTCTTTCTGTATAATCAAAACATTTATGTTAGGGATGTAGGGATATTAATAGAAGCCAGTTGTGCTGGAAAAATGAACCACCCATTCACGGCTTTGAAACCTTAAAGAACAGCGGCATCTAGTGGTGGGAATGACTTATATCAACATATGTTTCAACTAAGCCCCTTGTAACACTAAAATGTGGAAATGATGAAAAAATGTAAAAAAAAATGTTAATGATTAGAAAAATGACACATAAAACAACATTTAATGTAATCTGTGAGGTGCTTGACACTGCAAAATACACAACACATGAAGAAAATAAACGCAAAGCAAAAAAAAAAAGATGGGTCTTGAATTCAGAACATCGGGATGCAAACCCCACAGACTGTTCTGCTGAGCCATGCCTACTGATACTAATTTGACTTATTTAGATAAATCGAGTTGAAACGATCCTGTGCCACAGTATGTTTCTTACCAGGAACTATGTTAAAGTGACGCTGATTCCAATCTTGGGGAAACAATAGAACTGGTCGGGAAACGTTTGGGATTCCTTTCGTATTTCTAGAGAATAACGCGCCAAACTGTTCAACACAAGTGACATCTGAACCGTGGTTCGACCAAACGATGCATTTGGTGCGTCATACGTCATCAACCACATGATCTGCACAAGTTGACATACGCCCCGCCCCGAAACATTGTGCCGAACCTCTGTTTCATGAAGGTGAACTGCGTGCCGAACCCTCTGTGTCAAACATCCCTATAGGGATGGAAGTAGAAGCCCCATGAAGCTTTCACAAGGTTCATGTAATTGTGCTATTGAAAAATAAACCGTTTAGGGCTTTGAAACCACACAGAACAGCGGCATCTGGTGGCGGACTGGACGTATATCATCTACTTCAATTAAACGCCTTGTTCTTGTAACACCTCAGTGTGGAAATGATAAAAATGTAAAACAATAGTGGGGGTTGCTTGTGAACCAGGGCCTAGCTAAAATGACTTGGTGGGATATATTTCCCAGATTATTTAAAAAAAATGTTTTTGTCTTGGCTGACTACTTTGCCACCCTTTTTTCTGTCCCCCTTGCCTTTTTAACTTGTCCTGTCTAACAGCTGAGCAAACATATGAGAGCTAAAAGCCTCTGGTGTTGGACATATTTTACTGTTACAACAGGTGGTTATGAATCTTTTTACACAATAGGTGTATATTTTAATTAACCCCTATTGTAATATAGGCTATACAGTGATCCCTTGCTATAACACTGTTTACTTCTCACGGTTTCGCTACTTCACGGATTTGCGTCGTGCATTGTGTTCTGCATTCTGATTGGCTAAAAAGTTACTCCGCTTCTTCTCTACCTGTGCGTCAATAACATTGCAGTTTAATATGTCAAGGTACGTAAATCAGCTTGCCAAATTTACAACACGTACATGCAATTTTGAGTTTCTGTAAAACCCATAGAAAAAAGATCAACAACTGCCTATCACTATGTTCTTCTCCTGAACAAACACACCTGCACCGCGGGCTTCAAAAGAAGATAACACTGCAGAGCGGAGTCAGGATGCAGCGGCTCAGTCTGAAGAGCAGTGAAATACACCTGAGTCACTATTTGTCCCACTGTACTTTGTATTTTTTTTTCTATAATCATTTTAAATTTTCTCCCGTTTAATTCAATTACTCTCGGGTCACGGTGGGCGGGGCTAATCTCTGCGATTTGAAGCCTTCTGTTCACATTGATGATTAAAATTATTATTGAACAGTACAGAAGTTATTTGTTGAAAAAGACTTTTCTAAAGTACTTTTATTTGTGAAACAAATGCTTGAGCCTGTAAAATGATTTGTATTTTCTTTTCAATGTATAATAGTTATACTTATACATCACTTATAGTTATACTTGTTATAAAAATAGAGGTTTCTACTTCACGGATTTTGCCTATCACGGGTTCTTTTTGGAATGTAACCCACGTGAAAAACAAGGGTTTACTGTACTGCCTTGGCTGGTTGGGAGCAGAGACTATGTGAACAGCAACAACAGATCAGGAACACCTGTCTGGTAAAGAAAACGGGATGGTTGAGTAACAGTACTTTTCAATTAAGTTTTGTGCTTAGTGTTAGAATCTATTTAAAAACCAAAGACATGCTTTTACTCTCAAATCAAAATAACACTTGTAAATGTGACTACACTGAAAGGATGGGTTAAAGGGAGGACGTTTCCATGTCCTTTTCGCACAAAAAACATTTCCATTCCTTGGTCTTTAATTTAATTCAATTTTATTTATATAGCCCAAATTCACAACAGTTTGGCTTCGTATACGTAATGGAAGGAGTAAAACATAAAATCAAAAGGATGATGAATACATAGAATTCAATAGGAAAATAGTAAATTGAACTAACAAACTGAGCTAAACTGGACATCCCTGCCCTTAGACCCCCCCCCCCCCCCCCCTTCGTGGTAAGGAAAGACTATGGAAAAAAAAAAAATTGATTCCGGGAAAAACGAAGAAACCTCAGGGGTGCTACATGAAGGAAGGATCCTCCCCCAGGACGGACGGGCGATTTACCAGAACTCATGGGGAGTGGGAGTGCAAAAGAGGGACAGTACATGAATCTCACTGCACCAAACAGAGGCATGGAGAACTAAATGAAGAATTATGAGAAAGAATAGAGGAGAGAAGGAGGGTAGCAGTAGATGAGAAAAGAGGACAGAACCTCAATGCACCATAGTTACCCCAGCTTCAAACTTCTAGCAGCCTAATTGCAACAAATTGTTAAGTTTAAACATTAACTTAAATATTCTCTGAATACTAGCTAGTGTGGTAATAAGCCTGTCCAAAGAGGAATGTTTTTAGTCTAACTTTGAATGTAGAAACTGTGTCAGCCTCTCTTATATGAGCTGAGAGCTTATTCCATAAAACTAGGGCTTGGTGGCTAAACGCTCTTCCTCCAACCGTACTTGTACTAATTCTAGGAACCACAAGCAGTCCTGCATTTTGCGAAGGAAATAGTTTGTTTGGATGCTAAGGGACTGAGGTCCTTAATATAGGATGGGGCCATACCATGTAAGGCCTTATAGCAGGGGGTGCTCATTACGTCGATCGCGATCGACCAGTCGATCTTCAAGGACAAGAGGGTAGATCGCGGGCCAGAAAAGATGAAATAAAAAAAAGTACTTAAAAATCCACCAGCCACCAGCCAATCAAAATCCTCACCGACAAGGAACGGGACTTGATTGACATGTAGATTGGCCAATCGGACATCCTCTGATACAAACGTCACTGCACATGCATTTTTAAATCCACTGGGCCCAAACTCAGTCATCAGAAAGTCTCTTTTGCCCTGCGGGACGTCAAGTTTCCGGCAGAAGATCACTCCGGACAACCCGAGTGTTTATTGAAGCCGCCCCGCATGTGTCCTCCTGCTATCAGCTCTGCAGTTTTCGCCCGATAAACACAAGCTCATTAAGGAAGCGTTTTTTCACGTGGCACGCGCTTCGTACGGAGCCAGCAGCGCCTTTGAAAAGCCACTCTCCCCCCATTGCACGGTTTACAGCAGAGCATGACATACGATGGTCGCTGCTTTCTGTCTTTGTAATAAAACGCCTCATCTGTTAATACTTAAGTATCTTTATGTAATCTCACTGTAGTTTTTAATCATCAGTACATAAACAATGTTAAAAAAACATGTAACTAAACATTACTAACAAACATTTACTAATACTATTTTATTTATATTATATTATATTTATATTTTATTTACACACATTTAGGTAGATCTTCAGGACATTGTCGATTCAAAAGTAGCTCACACGCCAAAAAAGTGTTAGCACCCCTGCCTTATAGGTTAACACGAGGATTTTGAACTTGATTATAGAATCAACTGGGAGCCAGTGAAGTGAAACTAATACAGGAGTGATGTGATCTCTTCAGCTAGTTCCTGTGTCTTCGTTTTCTCTTCGGTCTTCCATTGGCAAGCACTGGACATGGAACCACCTGCTGCGTTCATCACATTGTATCTGCAAGTCAGAAACACAAATGTTTAACTTGGGGAATGAATATTGTTCAGACAGCACTGCACTATTGTGACATCAGAAGTCATCGCTGAAGACATGGTGCTGTGCAATAATTTTACTGAAGGTTTACAGCACAGCGTCACTCGCCACCAAGTTTCATAAATCTTTGTTCAATGGCTTCAATACACTGACATAATTTCATAAAATGAAGAAAAACTAATGGACATCTCCTGAAGGCCATTAGGTGTTTAAATTTACGTGGCCTTTTAGAAGTTTCTCACACCATCCTTCTGAACTACCTAGAATATTGAAAGCTTACCCAGTCAGTGTCAGATGGTCCAGTACTTAAAGTTGTGGCGCACATAGCACAGTCGTTACACTTATCAAAAACTGAAATGCAAAAGGTACGTCAATTATCAGTGGGAGTACAGTGGGCCAAGATGGAGAGGTAATGAATGCACCTGAAGCCTGAAGTAGTGCAAGAGCCAGTTTTTGTCGTTCCTGTGCCATCTCCATCACTGCTGTTTAGAACGGAACAGAACCACCATCTGAAAAAAACAGTATATAATAGCAGCATAAGACCCAAGTTTAATTGTGGAATAATACAGGTGAGGTACTTGTCCACAACGCATTAGTCTTGCTCTACTATGATGGTATCTACACCACAACTGCTTCCATCCTGCTGAAATGGGTGTGTCATGGTGCCGCCCTTAAATTTTATGGAATGTGTCTTTCATGGTAACATAATTGATTACTAACTTGCATTATGTTCTCACATTAACTCACCATAATCCTCATTTATATATATGGTATAGGTCGTTTTTATCATTCTTGCTGGCAGCATCTGTGTCATCCTAGAAATGGAAAAACAAAACAAAGTGAGTATTCATCTTTTGACAACCCAGTTCCTAAGGGTTAGGGGTTAAACCCAAAAGTCCCACTTCACTCATCTCAAAATGTTCCCAGTGATTCTTTTCATTTATAATTATGCTGTTTTTAGCCAAAATCTAAAGATTCTATAGGACATAGTTTCTACAGAGAGGCTGGAATTTATTAGAAATTCACCTCTTGTGGTGTTGGCGTAAAAGTATGCTTTCACATATTTCCCATCATCCATTTGTTTACACTCTCTCCCACTAGCTTACACACCCCCACAAACCTAAGCTAACATTAACAATACAACAAAAATTGTGAGCAATATTGGAGCTATCCAGCCATACAGATTTGAGCCTTATTCCAGCTCAGACCAGGAAAACAAAAACATTTGTGGATCTAGTTGTCTACAAGTGGATGTGTTGGACTGGAGTTGAGAACTTTGGCCCTACCATTACAGTTTGTACATCACAGATGAGAACCTTTTTAAACTGTACTTTTCACCTGCCCCCAGTAAGCCACTATTTGAAAAAATGAAGTAATAAAAAATGCAATATCAAGCTTAAATTATTCTTTATCTGAATGGGACCCCCTCTAATAAAAAATTTTTTTGGTGTTTTTAACATGTTCTTGTAGCATCTTTCTCATATAAAGATTTTCAGATTAAAATTGCATTTCTGAGTATTTCTTTATTCAAAGGCCAGAAATGATCAATAAAAACAAATGTCACTTCTGCATAGCTGCTATACATAATGTAATGTAAATGTTTTGAACAAAACTGTTAAATACCGTATGCAGATAATCAGGTGTTGTTAAAAAACGCGGTGAGATCGTCCAAGATTTCTCCTTAACCCACTCCTTTTTTCTTATGAAGTCTTGCTGCTCTGCAGAAACTGTCCTAGAAAAAACACAAGTGTTTGATTATGCGTTAAAACTGCACTATCATAATTAAATGACCACTGGATCCAGAGCTGATCTGAGAGGGAACTTTGATAGATGTGATAAAAGCCACATATTATTACATGGTTGGATGAAGGTTTCAGGTAGAAGTTCAATATAGAGCCAAGAGAGAGACAGATTTTTTTTTTTTGTCAATAGTGATCTGTTAACCAACAAACTGTTATAGGTTGTTTTCTAACCAAACAAAAGTTAAGTTCAAATCGGTTTCATAAATGTAAATTTATTAGAATTTACATCAGGAATATACATCAGGAATTACACTGTCATGTTTTAGGGGGAAAAGAAATGGAGTAGTTAATATCTGTTAGGTAAGCTGGCTAAACATTCATTTTGTCAAAAGGATATTTAGCCCTTGATTGAAGCCCTGAGACCTAAGCCTAAACTGTGACAAGTTCTCCAGGTCAGAGCACAAACCGGGCTCAAACATAGATACAACCCAAGGTTAATGTCTGGACAGAAAACCGAAGTCCTCCACTACCATTACCCCTACATTTATCCCTCCAACGGAATAGATATGAAAAAATGGTGTGTTTAAATCCGGACGTTACTACCACTCGATGACATCAATAGTAACCACCGGTCATCTACATTTGCACGTAGCTGCCAGCGGTCGGAAAATACATAGCAACATCTGTTTTATAACTTTAAAAAGTCATTCAAAAACAAAAAGTCATAACTTGCATTTAAATGTAAACTTCGATGCTTCAGACCCAGTCCACGTGAAGAAATGTTTCTCCTCCGAGGCACACGGATCCCCCTACAGAGGGATAGCCAGCCTTAAGTCACTACGGTTCTTAAAAAAAAACAAAAAAAGCTTCAGACACCACTGCAGCTCCAAATGCTCCTTCAATTGGAGGAATAGAGAGAATCCAGGGTAGCAGGGGAGGATTATGGATTTAGCCAAGGACTGAAGACAACCTAAAACACATAAAAATAAATAAAGGAGATGAACTTTTTCAGAAATCAAAATTTCCAGGTGCAAAGGTGGTTATTAAATAAACCATTGTTCCAATATCTTGGACCTAATTGGAAGGAGACCCGACCAGAGTTTGTAATGCCACATCTCCAATAATGACTAAAAATAAGAAAAAAAAAGTATAAATACATCATAGCAATACAATGCTAAAATAAACGTCAACTTTACTTGTATAAAACTATGATTCAACTTACTTGTGACATGACATTGTACAGGCCAATAACAGTTTATACAGACGAAACAAAACAGTTATTGAAAATTACATAATTTTTTTTAATGCATGCTGCGAGAGCTGAATTTTTTTTTTGGCCGTGGGACTATAACTTTGAATATATGCGAGACGCCCCCTGAAAATACGCGGTCCGCGGCACCCAAAGGTTGTAGGTGATCGCTGGCATGCGCGCACACGGTGGCAGCGTGCGCCTCTACGGCCCCTCTGCTTGTCTCTAGCTGAGATTAACAAGAAAAACCGGGCGCCTGCATGTCGCGGCATGCGCATCCCCTGCTGTTCCTACTGATCTCCTCAGCTGTTTCCCGCCCTGACCAAAGCGGAGGTGACCCGCAAGACCCCCTCGCGCCCACGTCTATACCTGAACGTTGGCAGGCGCCCTTGGTGCGACTCTGTTAGCCTTTTGACAGTCTCTGTGTGAGCGGTCCTGCCTATAAAAAACACCAGTACTGAAACTTCGTCACCGACTACCGGTGAAATGGTCAAGCCAGTGAAGGGGGCAACGATTTCAGAAAATGGAGCACCGAGGGCAACCCTCAGAATAGCCACCCCAGGACAGCCAAATGTTTTTGTCCCATTAAAAAAAAAAAGTACGATTTTAAATAACACTTAAGTGGCAAATATATATTTTTAAATTATATTGTTTTTCTCCACAGATCTAAAATTACATTATGTAAGAAAATTGGTACTTACCACTTGTTGCTGCTCTGTTTTGCCGCTTTCTGCCTGTCTTCTTCCCACAATTCTTAGCGCCAATAGTGGGATTGACTGTATAATGTTGGTGTTACATGAAAAAATTAAGTTCACTTAGCACATTCAAAACATGCTGGTGTTTTTCTCAGTAAATTAGGTAGGTTTAACAAAATACTATTATGTTAGATACAAAACATAAAGGAATTGTGTCAAAGCTACATAATATTGACTCCATTCTACAATCAACGTTTCACCTTTTTTCAGTGCAGCACATGTGGAAAATTATGTGATAAACCATACTGTCACAGTGGAGGGTGGCTCGAGAGCCGGTTGGACCCAGATGCAGAGGCATGAGGATCAGGGACTAGTGGATTTAATTCACAAAAACAAACAAAAAGCGCTGCAGAGCAGGATGTCAGAACAAAACAAAACTTATATTGGCGTGGCGTGGAGCATGGGACAAGAGTGTGGCAAGGAACATGGAACTATACAGCATGACATGAACACCAAGACAGGAATAATGGACCAACACAGGAGGAAGGCAGAGACAAGACTTATATACAGACAGGGCAGACAAGACACAGGTGAAGTAAAACTCAAGAAACAAGACAGGAAACCTTTCAAAATAAAACAGGAAACAGAACTTAACCATGACAGAACAAGACAGAAAGCAAAAAACCAATACAAAAGAAACTCGAACCATGACAGTACCCCCCCCCCCCCCCCCCTCAAGGAACCGCTCCGAGGTTCCAAAAGTCAACTGAGGGTGGGGCCCCTGAGGACAAACCTCGATGGGCATAAGAGTTCAAGGAGGCCGGAGGACGGCCGGGGGTCCGCGCGGTCCGGCGAGGCAGGTCCGGCGGGGGGCCGAGCGGTCCGGCGAGGCGTCAGGCGAGGCGTCGAGCTCTGGCGGGTCGGGCCAGCAGTCGAGCTCTGGCGGGTCGGGCGTGGAGCCGGCTGGAGGGTCAGGCATGCCCTTGGAAGCGGGGACCTGTCGGGGCGCAGGCGGCACCCCCCTGGGAGCCGGGTCGGGGCGCAGGCGGCACCCCCCTGGGAGCCGGGACGGGTCGGGGGGCAGGCGGCACCCCCCTGGGAGCCGGGACGGGTCGGGGCGCATCCAGGACCACCACTGGATCAGGCTGTGGTGCATCCGGGACCACCGCCGGAACAAAAACAGGACGTGGATGGGGACGGCGACGACGACCCCCCCCTCAGGGCAAGCCGGCTCCCAGTGAAGTCCTGCTGGCTCCCACTCCAGGGATATGAGGCACACTGGGCTTGGTCAAACACCCAGTATTCCCTGGTCCGCTCTGCTTCTTGGCAGAAAGCCTCTAGAAGCCGCATGTCCCGCTCTACTGGGTCCGGAAAATATAGTTGGTCCATTCTGTCACGGTGGAGGGTGGCTCGAGAGCCGGTTGGACCCAGATGCAGAGGCGGAGGCATGAGGATCAGGGACTAGTGGATTTAATTCACAAAAACAAACAAAAAGCGCTGCAGAGCAGGATGTCAGAACAAAACAAAACTTATATTGGCGTGGCGTGGAGCATGGGACAAGAGTGGTGAGGAACATGGAACTATACAGCATGACATGAACACCAAGACAGGAATAACGGACCAACACAGGAGGAAGGCAGAGACAAGACTTATATACAGACAGGGCAGACAAGAGACAGGTGAACACGATCAGGGCAGATGGGGACCAAAGGAAGTAAAACTCAAGAAACAAGACAAGACAGGAAACCTTTCAAAATAAAACAGGAAACAGAACTTAACCATGACAGAACAAGACAGAAAGCAAAAAACCAATACAAAAGAAACTCAAACCATGACACATACTTTACTTTCCACCTCCCACTATAGTTTCTGCTAAACAGTGTAAACTTGACAGTGTGTCTAGTGCAGCAGTCCCCCGCTGCGCAGGCCCCAACCTGAATAAGCAGACAGTACTGCAGACCCCCCTCCCCAACCAACGCTGACGCCCTGCAGTCCAACCGCCAGGCATCACCGGGGCATTCCTCTGGCTCGTGCTCCTCCACCCACGACCTCGCGCCTGATGGATGCACGTGCTGCAGCTGCTCCCATCTCCATGCTCCGGCGATCCGCCGCTCTTGCTGTCCACAAAGTCCGCCGCTCCTCATGGACGCTGAGTTGGACGCCAAGAAAGTCACTTTCCGGGCCCCTGGCCAGGCCTGGAGCACCGCCGAGGCCACCCAGATCCACCCCCTCTTCCTTAGAGGATGGACTCCTACAACGGAGCTGTGCCTGTGGATCGCCCTCACCTTTTTGTGGCCTCCTCTGCGATCCCACTTCTGACACCAAAATGTCGCGGGGTCCCGCCGTAAAAGGATGTAGAGGAGCTGAGGTGAGTGTGTACCTTCTTTATTCAAGAACAAAAGAGCTCTTCACTAGCTCCACGCAGGGCCACATCAACACACGACAACTCCGTCACTCATTTTTCACTACCTGTGATGCTCCTTTTTAAATAGTGAGCCCCTCCCATTGGGTGTGGCTCTTTATTTGCTGACAGGGAACCATCACAAGTAGGACATTTAAACATAAAATACATAAATGCACATAACAATAAAACACAGTGTGGGCCCCCTCGCCATCTGACGGTGCCACAACGTCACACAGTGCAAGACCGCTTCTCCAGATGAGCAGTCTTGCATTCCTGTGTTCACATAATTTTAGCACCACCTATTGGTTAAATTCTCCCAACTTTAAGGATTTCTCTAAGAAATAAAAATACCCAAAGTAATTTAGATGATTCAAAGTCATTGAATCTTGGGATTTAGCACATTTCTTTAACATTTTATTCTGAACCATCCATAATTGAGTTTTACTCTTATTTTTATTTGTCCTTTTTCCATTACTGAGTAGTTTGGCACACAGACAAATGTGGTTAAAAATATCACCCCTGCCATCTTTGGCAGAGGTCATGGATTAACTTCTAGTTTGGGATATTTCTCCGATGGCTGTTTAATAATTTAGTGGGCAACACTTCACTTAGCATTTGCCCCTCCAAATATTTACCTTGTAGTCTTCCGGAGTGATCTTTCTGTCAGCATCGACTTTGCCCATTTCTTTCATCAGTTCAAAGAGGTTCTCATGGTTCTTTGCAACATTTGGCCCTGAGCAGGGACTGCTGAACAGAACAGTACCACTCAGAAGAACCTGGTTCATTTGTTCTCTAAAGTATATGAGCATCCCAATAGTCCAAAAGTGTGCATCCCCAGCAGTGTGTAAGAATTCTGCAAAGAAATAAAAAATCTCAAAACTTAATCAGGTTAACAACTACACAAAGTCACTTCACCTTTTTGTACTCAGCCAGCATTGACTCCCTCAGAGAATATGCTACTGTGTGCAAAAACTTTTTTGAGTTTCTTAACTCGAGTTGATTAGATGAGATAGTAGATTAACTGTAAAAGCCTTAAGTTTCTTTTTGTGTTGAGGGGTGAAGAGAAGCACTAATTTAATGACTGTCAGCTCTATAAGTCATGTATTACTCATTTTTAGGCTATTTTAAGGGAGACAAATCTACAACAGCTGAAACCTCTAAAAGAAAGAAAAAAATTCTTATAAAAGCACACTTTTTTTGTGGCCATCAGGCCAATTACTTATCTTTTTAATATTTACAATATTTAGACTATATCAGTGTTATATTTTTAAATATGCTGTGTAACAATTTTGATTTATTTTATTCTGACAGCAGCACATTCCAGTTCCTTTCAAAATAAAATTGGGTCAAAGATCCTTCTAAAGCCGTTAATTTAGTTGAAGTTTTTAGAATGTAATTATCATAATGCAATTTGCTTCTGAACACAAACTAAGTTCTGATTTAGATTCTCTAGATATTTTTGGCCTTTTTCTTTTTTTTTCTCAAACCAGATGAAGCGATAAATAAAGTAGGCCCAAGTCGGTTATCTCCCTATTTCTCATTTATATAAATTATCTGTTTAGGTTCTTAAATATATATTTTCAACACATTCATATTTAAATAATAGCCAGACATTCTAGTAATATTTTAGATGATACCAATGTTTGTTTGTCAATTAATAAAATTATAAATTTTTAAATGTCAGTTAATTTAAAAAAATTAAAGCTAATGAAAAAGTTTTGAAATATCAGCATTGAAAAGATACATAAACGTACTTTTCTTCCCTAAATCTAAGGAAAGATCCCGTTTATTATTTACAAAGTTACATTTATTAATAATATTTTAAGACAAACTAGTTATTGTCTTAAAATGTTTAATGTTTAAAATGAAATATCTTTCTATGCTTTATATTGTTCCGTAGTTTTACCATAACTAAAATGAAAGATAAAACTCCAAATCATGAACCACACAAACTGATGTTAATTTTTTTGGTAAATCGACAAGGAATGACTGCAGTGTTTTTAAACAAAATTGTAAAAATTTACACCATTTACAAAAATTTACACCATTTACACCAATTTGTAAAAATTCACAAATTGGAGATTATTTTCTTTTTTACACATTTATTTTGGTTCATCTATGAGCGGAAAATAATTGTAAAAACTTAAACACTTGATTTGAACTCTGAGCCAGATAACATGTGGTCCTTATCTACAGTGTTGGGCTGCATTTACACTGCATGGTTCAAGTGACCCAATTCTGATTTTTTTTTTTTCCCTCTCATGTGGCACAGATCGGATATGACCGGTGAACGTGTAAGCAGGACAAAAGCGCATGGATTCCGACTTTCTCAGACCGGATACAGGCCTCACTCATATGTGGAAATAAATCGGAAACGAATCGGATACGTGTGTTTGCGTGCGTCATGTAAGCAGACGAATCAGATATTCCCCAGTAAATGCGAGTCGGACGTTGGTGACGTCATCTCAGGTGGACACTACCACCTGAGACCAGATGAGTTATTACAAGCGCGATGGAGGACGAAGGCTACACACAGTGGAGCAATGCGGAGGTTTCATGACTCTTAAGTCTGTGGGGCAAAGAGACGGTGCAGGCAAAAATGCAGGATTGTTATCGAAACATATTTGTTTGAAGAAAACTCAAAAGATATGGGGAGCCACGGTTTTGCTATAGGCTATTACTTCAGTTGTTTATATTGCATTTAAATTTTATTATCATACTCTCTAGACAAACGTAATCACAGTTAGTCATTCGTATTAAGAGTAATCTCTGATATATCTAGTTCACATCAGCCACTTTTTGGAATCTTAAATGTCAACATTGTTCAAACAGATGAGCCCCCTGACACGCCACAGACTACCTCAAGTGAGACCAGTTCTTCATACAATGAGGGAGCCTCAACCAGCAGGTGCACCACAGAAGGACCTACAAGAGCCTCAGCACTAACACCTTCCTCTAATCGACCGTACCGTAGTACACCAGGTAGAATAACTAATAAATTGTTTAACCATAATTATAATTTGTCTTTTACAAATGGGTCATTTCATTTTCATTCACTGTGTTAAATACTTATTTACTAAGTACTTTAAGTACTTATTTTATAAAAAATAAATATTACAGCAGTACAGCTATAATTATTGGTTAACACTCGTAATGTAGTAATTGATAAAGAACTAAAAAAACAAATAGCTCATTATCTAAAACATTTGTCTTATTACAGGTGCACCTAGCACACGTAAGCGTAAAAACAAGCTTGAATCCACAATGGATGTTTTTGCAAAGACAATCAAAGAAGCCCTGTCTCCGGCAGATGACACTGAGCTACAGCTAAAATTGCAAGCTGCCCAGCATGCCCACGAATTGAAGATGATGACACTGTTTACACAATTTCTTGCAGGACGACCATCGTACCAGCCACCACCTCACCCAGACCATGCCACAGGTTCGAGCTATTTCCCAGATCAGGTTCACCCACCTAGGTTCAGTCAAAATTCTTCGCACCCAGGTCCCTTTACACAGGATCACACACGCCCGAGTTATTACCAAAATGATGGCCACCCCTGTCCCCCCTTTTACCAGGATTGTTTCTGCTGGTCCCTCTCACTATTCCCACCCTCCATTCATTTCAGATAATCGTTCACCACTCCTACCTCCTGATACACCAGCTACAAATATCTTCACCACCCTTCAACCTCCACCCTCTAAACAGGGCAGCATCTGCTCTAGGCCTGTCAGTTCCCCCAATCCAAATTCAACAAAACCGGAGTTAAAATTACATCCCCCTGCCTTCAGAGGATGAATAGTAATTTTGAAGTTGTACTCTTTTTCTAGTTTTTGATTTGTCTGGATTATGTTATACGTTGCTTACAGAATGTCAAATACAGACTAAATTATAGTTCTAATTTATTATTTGGAAGAGCATTTGTTTCTTATTGTAATGTGTCAAATATTTAATACATACGCATACTGGAAAATGTTAATTTCTTTGAACAGTGAAAATAAAAACAAGTACAGCATTAGGACTGTTGTCTTATCTTTTATTGAATTGTTTAAAATGGTAAATGGTGTATACCAGGGGTCGGGAACCTATGGCTCGCGAGCCATACATGGCTCTTTTGATGGTCACATGTGGCTCGCAGACAAATCTTTAGTTATACTTTTTTTTCATTAGACCAGTCCTTCTCGGGCGCGATGCGATGCCAGAGGCGCGCAGTAGTTGCGGTGCTTGGAGAGAAAAATCTGCGCCAGCACTTTCAGTTTACTATTATCTATTATTTCACAGAGTTTGCACCAGCCTGAAACCTGTGAATTGCCGTGCCTAAAACTGCGCGCTCCCGTCCCTGAGGAAGAGCGCGCAGTTGCGGAGACGGGGATGTGTGAGGAAGAAAGCAGAGGGCGGGGGTGGGGGGGGTTGTGGGGACCGGCAGCAGGTGAATCGCGCAGGGATTGTAAAAACGTAAAACCCGCTGCCCGTCACTCACTGCGGCGTGAGTGTGTTTGGTGCCGCGTCTGCATGTGAGCAGTCTTTGTCACATCTAAAGAACAGTCAGACCTACGATCACGTTTAAAGAACAGTCAGACCTACGATCACGTTTAAAGTCTCAACGCCTGCACGAAGCAGAAACTCACCACCTATAAACCAGACTACACAATCAGCAAAACTACCACGAGAAATACTCATCATTTATTAGCAACAGCATAACAATGTTATTAAAAAGAATCCACAGACTTATTGTACTTTAAAAATGTTGAAATTACATCAAATGCACACATTCACTAGTATAATTAGTTTTAAACATATTGTCGCGGACTGAGTTTAACTTGGCTGTTGGGCCGCGTTAAAAGTTCTGGAGTTCAATGAACGCATCAAGCAGAGATGTGATTGGCTCTCAGTTCTGTCGCTCAGCCTGTTGTTAGGTAGTTTGGACCAATGGGGTTCAGCTATGGGCCGAATAAGGGAAATGGGAGGGCTGGAGCGGGAGGGGGGAATAAAGTTGGGAGAAGCGCTCTCGTCTCAGCGGGAGAGATTCAGGAGTTGCTGGATTAATTGTACGGCGTTTGTTGCGGTCTACAGTAACCAGAATAAAGAACCTTAAAAGAGGTTAAGTCTCCGTGCCTCAGTGTGGGAAAGGGACACTACACTGTTGTATGGCTCTTTGGAAATTACTTTTAAAAATATGTGGCGTTTATGGCTCTCTCGGCCAAAAAGGTTCCCGACCCCTGGTGTATACTTATATAGCGCCTTTCTTCCTACAAGGACAAAGCGCTTTACAGTCATGGACCCATTCACCCAGTCACACACACATTAAAACACACATTCACACACTGGTGGCGGCTCCGCTGCCAAACACAGGCGCCCCGCCTACCACCAGAGGCAAGGTGGGGTTCAGTGTCTGCCCAAGGACACTGCGACTCATGGGCGTGCAAGGCAGGAATAGAAATTGTATTCTTACGATCATGGAACGACCGCCCTACTGCACGACGGCCGCCATTTACATTTATTCTTGAGCAAAATATTGGGTCAGTGCCTCCCTGATTCTTGCGGGCTGGATGTCTGCAATGCCCAATGGGTCAACATCACCTGGTGGTACATCAGGGGGTCCAGTTGCACTAGGATCTTCACAGTAGGCCTCGATTTTATCACAGATGTTATGCAGCGTGCAGCATGCGGAGGTAACTGTGGCGACCAGTGAAATGTCCACATCAAGACGTTTTGACAGGCACCTCCAACGACCTTTTAATCTTCCAAATGCACACTCCACCATCATTCTAGCCCCGCTTAGTCTCTTGTTAAAATGACGCTGGTTTTCAGTCAGATTCCCAGTTTCCGGGTACCCCTTCATTAGCCAGGACCGAAGTGGATAAGCTTTATCCCCCAACAGCATGATAGGCACTTGTGTGCCCTGGATGTCCTCAGTGGTCTTTGGTCATAGAAAAAAACAAATTACAACATTTACTTAAGAGAAAGTCTGTGATGATGAAATTACTGTGCAAATCAAGGTAAATGTTTGTAATTGTATAGTTGCACGTCTATATCATTGATCCATACTTCATGACAATAACATTCAGCAAAATTAATAAATATGTTTGTAGATAAAGCTGGGATAGTTCAGTAAAAGTGTATGGACATACCTTTCTATACTATGTATGCTTTGCACACAATGAAGGCTGAATTAGAGTTTATGAATGTTTGGAAAGAGGACTCCTCTTTCTGCCTTCTCGTAGATAACAGAATTACGTTATGGAATTACGGTTAATCGCTGCCATAAAGCCCTCCAGCCACGTCTCGCCTTCGAGTCAGGCTACCTGGACCTCACCTTTTGTTCAGAAACCAAACTCATTGACTGAATTGCATGTGTCTGTGGAAGAAAATTCAGCCATTTTTGGTAGAAATACCAAAAAGTTAATTGAATAGAATTCTGTCTGGAACAGGGTTAAACAGAGGCTAACGTGAGGAAACGATGAGAGAAGAAATCTTTGCACAATCAAATCATAGCTAAAATAGATTTTAACAGGACAGCATATTTTAAAGAAATATTTTATGGAATAAGAACTAAATATTTCAATGTATAATTAAAGATTTCCCTACTATAATTATATTAATTTTATTAAGTGTTAAAACAAACTATTTGAAAAACATATTCATGATTGTTTAAAAAAAATGAATCAATGAAGTGATATTTAGAATATTTACTGGACCCTCCACACTCTAAGCTTGTCTTTTTCTGACCTGGGGCCTGTTTCAGAAAGGTCAAGTGTAAACTCTGAGTGCGTTAACCCTGAAATCAGGGAAACCCTGGGTTTTCCATTTCAGAATGGGAGGTTTGTTAAACCAGAGAAAGCAGAGTAAGTCAAACCAGTTTCTGAAAGAGAGGTAACTTAAACTCTGAGTCAGTGTCCATGGTTACTTACGCTGTGAACCTAACCTGGTCGGGAGCAGGTTTTATTCTCTAAACTCAAGGTTTCTGCCGGTCCCCTCCCCTTTTGAAAGACAAAGCGGTATTTTTCGCTTTAACCTTCATTGCCCACATTTCCGTCACACAGAGACAAGTGACAAGAATGGCTTGTCCTGTTTTGGAGGACCCAATAGACGAGGAGGCTGCATTAATTCGTAGAGAATTACATTTACGTTGTGCGAGGATTTTGAGACCTAGACTCGGTTTTTTTTGTCATTTCCCCATACGTTTTTGTTTACCGTTTTTCGTTGCAGTCAATTACAGGTGCGGTGCAACGCAAGGCACGTTTACCGCTGCCTGTTAAAGGCAGATTTCCCTTTTTTAGCGGGTGCAGGTTCCTCTTCTGTCCTTTCATTGGCCCGTTTCCCCTTGTCAAAGCAACTTTCTAAAGAAGTTTGTTTTTTGCTCATTTTGGTTGTTTGGGTTTAATTTTAGCGGGATGTATCACGTGATGTTTGGTGTCGCGACTTTGACGTGTGTTAAGTGTGACGGATGTAACAGAGAGAATCCGGTCACTTTTCAATATAAAACAGTTTTTTTTTTCCGGAAAAAAAGCCCAATAAAATTGAAAATTATTTTTTCTTTCTGTGCATCCCGGTGCCAAAATTTCCTGCGGCCCGGTACCGGTCCGCGGCCCGGTGGTTGGGGACCACTGATGTAGGCTACTAACAACTGCCTGGGGTTCAGTTGTGACGGAAGGTTTAAAAGGAAGACATTGCCATCAGAATATGTTGAGACCAATGCAAAACCCAATGCAATGTTAAAATATTATATATATATTAATCCAAGTACTGGTGCTTCTGAGTGGCTTGAGGCTGGCATTTTGCACATTTGAAGTGAAAATATGTATAAAGTGTGTGTGTGGTCGGGGGGAGGCCTCTTACATTTTATGAAGGCACTTGTGTCCTTGGGAGTGACTGGCTCTGATGAACTCCCTGCAGGAATTCCCTCAGCCACTGGCCTTCCACTGTTCAGACTGAGGGCCATCTCCTCAGCATTTGTCAGAGGTGGTGGTGCAGGGCCTCCCCCTGTTTTGTGAGCCTCTGCCTTCTTTCTGTTGGCTGAAGACAAATCAAATGACAGTGAACAATGGAAACAACAATAGATATGTATTGCTATGTAGATGTTTCATATGTCAAATATTGTCAACAAAGCCTACATCCATGACATGCTCAAATTTGACCTGATTGAATTATGTTTTTATACTTCATTTTTAGCTGCTGCCATGTTCTTTTAATTCCTGCAGGATTGCATCTGCATGAAAATGAAATCAGGGACATTGAATTAGATTAATGTAACAATTACTTTTTGGAAACACAATTTGCTAGCACTGCTTACTTTCTTAATCCCATATAAACCTATACCACTTGATCAATACAAGGGTAGACAAAAGTTCACTTTTAAAAACACAATTGCATGTATTAATATTAAACTGACCAACGTTTGCAAGAGGGGAAGGTTAACAAAAAAGTCCTCTAAACATTACCGATGTTAAATGCATTTTTCCCCCAGATTGGTTCTGTACACTATGCAGCATTTCATGCAATTACACCAGGAATAACACTTCAAAAGTACACCTAAATATTGCCATTGTTTATTTCACACCTTACGCTATTTAAAGAGTTATTACAGCCAATATTTTATAACAATGATTTAAATGCAAACTTAGGCATTAACTTGAGCAGCTATGTTTTCCACGCTAACTGTCTCTGTTTTGCAGATGCAGCGGTGTTGCTTTTCTTCTGGAATATGTGCTCATATTCACTGTAACTCTGCAGCAGCACGTCAAGTTCAGCTGGCGAAAAATATGCAGACCTCTTTTTTTCCACGGTTGCCATGGTGACTCGTAATATCTGCGCTCCATTGATAATGGCTTCTTACAGTCGCGGGGCGCACGCTTACCTTCGAATCAGTCCATTCCGAGTTGATTAACCTAACTCCTATCAGCTGCTCTGAAACAAAACTCAGTTTTTAATCTCTCGGTAGACCAACTCAGAGTTCAAGTTTAACCTCAGAGTTGGTTGAACCTCCTTTCTGAAACAGGCCTCTGCTGTGGTTTGATTGACAATATTGTGCTTTAGTTTGTTTGATCAGATTTATAAAGTTCATTTCTGATTCTGTACTTTTATTTTGAAAAGTGTTGATCCTGTTTCACAGCAGTTGTAGCTTGCGGCTGTGTTCACCTGCTGTCCATAAATGGCCGCAGCTGCTCCTCGTTTTCTCTTCTGTATATAATCAGCATGTTTTAGTGTTTCACTGGTCAGTTCATTGTCATGTGTGAGATAGTTGGTGTGGGTCTCTGTGTTAGACTGTAAAACTGAGACTTATTGAACTGATTTAGAGAAATTCCATCTAAATTAGAGATTTCACTTCAGTCTTTTAGTTCAGTTGAAACATTTCTGTTCATTTAACAAATTTTTTCTTCATTTAACTGTACATTTGTCTGCGTGTTGAAGTCAGTTGTTTGATTAAACTTTCAACAAATATCTTGACCAATGTGTCTGAAGGCCAAATGTCAAACATCTAAAATCCTTAAATCACAAACTGAACATTTATCTGAACCTTTTAAGCAGCTTTCAAATGCTGTAAATTTTAACACTGAACTCAGTTCTGGAAAGTTTTTACTTTAAAATATCCTAAAAGTTTCATTATTTTTACTGTTGGAAGGTTTTTTGAAAATGTATTATTTTCTGCCAGAATATTCAAACTGTTTAATACTGTTACTAAATACTGACACCTGGTGGACATTAGCCCTAATACAGTTGTAAATACAGGATTTCTATTTCTATTCTACTTTAATTTTATTTTTTTTATTTAACTTCTTCACCCCAAGGCTGCTACAATTTCATTGTATCCCCATGTACAATGACGATAAAGGATTCTGATTCTAGGAACACTTAAAAAATAAATAAAAGTCCTTATTTTCTGGAAATGTTTACCTGATATACTCAACAAAAAGTACTTGTCATAAAAACATGACTCATGATAAATTAGAGTGGTTCTTTTATTTGAACAAGAAATGAACGAGAAAAACATGAGAAGTTCCTAAAAACATGCTCAAATCACTAAAAAAAAGAAGGAATTTGAGAATAAAAAAATTCTTAAAATATAACATAATACTAGAAACTTTGTCTTTGGTTCAGCTATTTCTAGGATGTGAGACTTCCCTGGTGAAGAAACAGACTCCTGGACACACGACATTGAAATTCATGTAATTACTTTTGCTCAGGTGAAAATCACCTGGCTATAGAGTTCTGGGGTTAAATCCCTACAGGCAGCGTAAGAGATAAGATAAGATATTCCTTTATTAGTCCCACGAATTTCCTTATTGCGGCAGCAGTACAGGAACAGAAAGCAGTATATAAAAGAAAAGACTATGGAGTAAGTATAAACACCTATATACACACATACATTCCAAAATATTGCACAGAATGATCATATGATCGGTTATTGCACAGGGTAAGCTAAGACAGAGTCGATGATGTTGTTTGACGTGGTTCACTGGGAGCAGCTAAGGTTGTAAAGTCTGATGGCAGAAGGTAGAAACGACCTGCGGTGTCGCTCCTTCAGACACTTACGATGTCTCAGTCTGACGCTGAAGGAGCTGCACAGAGAGGACACAGACTCATACATGGGGTGGGCGTCGTTCTACATCATGGATGATGGCTTAGCTACCATCCTCCTCTCTCCCACCTCCTGCATTGAGTCCAAAGGCAGCCCCAGAACGGAGCTGGCCTTCTTCACCAGCTTCTCCAGTCGCTTCCTGTCCGCTGCCGAGATGCCGCTGCACCAGCAGACCGCTCCATAAAAGATGGCTAATGCCACCACAGTCGTAAAAGGTCTTTAGGAGTGATCCCTGCACTCCAAAAGACCTCAGTCTCCTAAGCAGATAAAGTCTGCTCTGTCCTTTTTTGTACAGTGCTTCAGTATTGTGTGACCAGTCCAGTTTATTGTTGAGGTGAACACCCAAGTACTTGTATGAATCCACTCTCTCAATGTCCCTTCCTTGGATGTTCACCGGTGCTATTGTAGAGTGTGTGTGCCTGCGAAAGTCTACCACCAGCTCCTTGGTTTTCCCTGCATTAATCTGGAGGTAGTTCCGCTGGCACCAGTCCACAAAGTTCTGAATCAGCTCTCTATACTCTCTGTCATTGTCATCCGTGATTAGTCCGACAACGGCAGAGTCATCCGAGAACTTCTGCAGGTGACAAGATGCTGAGCTGGACATGAAGTCTGTAGTTGACAGTCTTAACTGACTCTGATTTAATGACATGGCATATACAATAACATAGATTGAAGCCACAGATACATTAGTCTCTGACAAAGTGATCATCTGTATTGAAAATTCTGGACTTGAAATAACCACTGGGTGTCACTTTGACACACAACATTTTGAGTGAGATTGTGAAACAACTAAAATATGTTGTAGTCAAAGTCTTGTGAGTATTTTCACATTTTAGTGGTGTTTCTACTTGAAAGAATGACTTTAAATTAGAATCCCTGAAAAGGGGAAACTTTGGTTGAAATGTCTGAAGCCTCAGATTTGGGAAATGTGCTGTTTAAGTGTTTAGCTTTATTCATTGAATTTAAACAAAAAACATGTAAATAACTTTAATCTTGGATTAATCCATGGCTGGTTCTCAATGTATGAATGCAAAATAAAAACATGATTAAATAAATCCTTTAATGATCAAAAGTTTTATTTAAAACAGACTTTAACATTAAATAAAAACAGTTTAATAAAAGAACTTAGACAACATAACAACATAACTTAATGCAACAGTTTATTTCATTTATTTTGTTACATTTCATTCAGGACAGTCATTCTAGACCCCCACCCCCCTGCCCGTTCTCTCAGCCTGAATCCTCAGACGGCCGTCTTCAAGTGATGCTCCAGAGACTCCCAGAGTACTGTTTCCACATCCAGGGTCTCCTAGTCCTCCAGGAGCAGCTCCAGGTCCCCCCCCCCTCCCTCCCTGACAGCTATTATGTTCAGCTGCACCTCCTCAGCAGCTTGGGTGACCACCTAAAACAATTTGTATTAATTATTTTTTAACTTTACTCTTGAATACATGTCATTGCAGTGTTTTCATGGGCATTTTTACTGTTTTACTCCATACCTCTATTGTGATGTAATTAGTGGACTGGAAGTACCCCCCCCCACCAAAGATCCACGCTTCATGGGGGTGAGCCTCACCTGACCACCTGCCTCCAATGGAAAAATGGCCGCCTCCCACCACAGACAGATGCTAACCTCCGCCCTGTCCTGGACACTGACAGAAGTTATTGTTATGCACACACACACATATTTGACTGGACCATGCTTCGCGGGGACCACCCTTTCTAAAGGTTTTAAGACAGTGAAAAAATTAAGGAGAATGTTACTTGGGCATAAGTAACAGAGCTTCATGAAGTTCAGACGGCGAGAGCGGAGAATCTAAGTTTGTGATTTGATCCTCATTTAGCCTGGGTAGGTTTACATTATTAAGAAATGAGTCAATACTTTGCTCTGACGGATTGATCTGCGGTGTGTACAGGTTTTTATAAAAGTTTTCAAATGCGTTATTAATTTTGACCGGGTCATGGGTGACATTTCCTGTTTGGTCCATAATAGAGGTGATTGATGATTTTTCTCTGTTAATTTTAAGCTGATTAGCCAGAAATTTGCCAGATTTATTAGAGTTTTCAAATCTTTCAAGTCGTAGCCTTTGTATTTGAAATTGTGTTTGTTTATTAATGATGTCATTTAACTGCAGCTTTAAATTTTTCAGATCTCTCAGAATGTGTTCCTGTGCAGAAGCAGCATAAGCAGTCTCCAGGGTTTTGATTTTATTTTCTAATTCTAATAAATCTGCTTTCTCTTTGCGTTTTTTGTGCGTTGAATAAGAAATGATTTTCCCTCTCATGACTGCCTTTGCTGCTTCCCAAAGAACGCACGGTGGGATGTCTGGAGTATTGTTGAAGTCTAAGAAGGTTGCCCACTCTTTTTTAAAGAATTCAAGAAATTCCTGGTCCTTTAACAGAGACGTATTAAACCTCCAGGTTGTACCAGAGGGTGTGGATTTTTCCCTAGAAATGTTTACAGAGACTGGTGCATGATCACTGATAATAATTGGATGGATATTGGAGCTTTGAATATTTTTTAAAAGAGAGTTACTGATTAATAAATAGTCTAAACGGGAGTGTGAATAGTGAACTGGAGAAAAAAAGGTGAACCCTTTAGTGCTTGGGTGACATGAGCGCCACGCGTCGCAGAGACCCAGATCATTCATGTACTGCTTTAGAATACTTGCAGATCGCCATGTACGCTGATTTGCTGCTGTGCTGAGTCTGTCAAGTTCAGGGTCCAAAACAAGGTTGAAGTCTCCTCCTATAATGATTGTGGAGTCAGAGTGAACTGAGAGTGAGGTGAAGAATCTGTGAAAGAAGGAAGAGTCGTCAACATTGGGACCATAAATACTCACTATACAAAAGTCCTTATTCTGAATGGATATATTAATGATTACAAATCTGCCTTCTGGGTCAGTACCTGTATCCTTATGAGTAAAATTAAGATTTTTATTAATTAAAACAGCAACTCCTCGTTGTTTGGAGTTGTAACTGGCAGAGTATATAACTGGAAATTGTAAGCAGCACATAAGGTGATCCAAAGAATTTGATAAATGGGTCTCCTGCAGTAGAGCTATATCTGCTTTTAGACCATCCAGGTGATTTAACACTTTCAGTCTCTTTGGCTCAGAGCCAAGTCCACGCACATTCCAGCTAACGATGTTAAGACTGTTCATAACTGCTCTGACTGAAAAGGTGTAAAGCTAAGTAGTGCTTGTGTGCCAGTCCGTGTGCGCGTGCCCGCATTTGAGAAGCGCTGTGCGCGTGAACGTTTTCTGGTTATGTGAGCTGCGTGTCGCGTGCGTCCTATGAGAGCCTGTGTGAGGTGATTGCAGTATGTCGGCGTGTGTGTGCGGGATCGCATGTGCACGCCCCTGTGTGCGCTTGTGTGTGCGCGCCCGTTCCGTGCATAAATAAATACTTACCGAGGATGAGTTGCTTCCAGGTGATTTACATATAATGAGGGGGGAGAGGGGGGGGGGAGAGTAAAGGAAAGAAAAAAAGAGAAGGGAAAACGAAAACAACAACAAAACAACAATAGAAACATCAGTGGGACTGAGGTGACGAAGAAAAAAAAAAGACTGTTTTCCTGCGATCGAGGTGTGGATTATTGATGATCCGGTTTTCCATTCATTGAAGTAAGTTTAGCGGGTTTCTTCTGGGCAGCGCAGATGTTCTCAGCGCGGATCTGAAAGCCTTCAGCACAGCCAGGGGGTGATCTCCGGGTCCCGGAACAGCCGGCCGTCCACGTAAAGTTTGTCAACGGCCACAATCGCTCTCGAACCAGCAGCAAGATGCTTCCTCCTCAGCGGGAACAGGATCTTCCTTCTACGGAGGATTTCTGCCGGGAACTGGTCATTCACGCTGTAATGCGTGCCTCTCAGTTCCCGTCCGCGGCCCTTCACCAACTCCTTCTGTTTGAAATGTTCGAATTTAGCCACAATAGGACGCGGGCGCTGGTGGTCGGACCTTCTTCCTCCGAGGCGGTGAACCCTGTGGAAGGAGATCTTCTGCACCTCCTCCTTGGGGAGCTTCAGGTGGACCTGTAAAAAGGATCTGACGGTGGCCTCGGGGTCTTCTCCTACCTCCTCTGGAACCCCCGCGACCACTAGATTGTCCCTCATGCTCCTCGACTGAAGATCCAGGAGGGTTTCCTTTATGGATCGGTTCTCCTCGGAGAGACGGGCGGTGTCATTGCTCAGGGTCTTCACGGTCTCTCTGAGGGCCTGGTTCTCCGCTGCGAGCTCCCGCACCTGCTGCTGGCTGAATTCCAGAGACTCCCGCAGACCTTGAAATTCTTTATGGAGGATCTCCAGCAAATTGAGGCGGCCATCAAAGCTGGAGAGCTTTTTGTCAATCGAATCCAGGATATCGCTCATTCCGCTGCCCGGAGAGGACACAGCCCCGGGAGAGTCCTCAGGCCGTTCACGCTTGGCGGAGGGGGTGGTGGTGGCGGTTCTGGGCTTCACCATGTTGCAGGTATTAAAACACTCGTCGATGAATTTCTCCATGTCCTCCAGGCTGACAGAAGCTTAAAACTCTTAACAGGTTATGTTAGTTAGCAGGAAATATTTTAATATGGCGGAAAAATGAAACAAGATCGAAAATGTTTGTTCAAATGCTTACGCGCCGCCAAGTCGACTCACCACACTCGTCTCGCTGGGTCTCGCGATACTACAGCATCACCCCACAGCATTCCTTACCATTTTTTACAACACATAAAATGCACGCTGTCTGCCTGGGAATCAAGATCTACAGGGGTTTCAACTGATGCCAGTGAAATTAACAACTAGCAGTAACAGCGGAGCAAAGTAAAAGTAAATATCTGTATTCAAACATCCTCTACCATTTTCCAGAAAGAAAGAGACCAAAACTTGACATTGGTGAAACTTGACATTTTCCTACTTTGGCCAATAATTAATACAAAAAAAAAGTCATCTGTTTAAGACAGTGGGCAAAAGTCAAGTTTTACTGGATATTCTTAATCTATTATTCATATTATATCTGTGTTCAAAATCGCTCATAAGAACTCTGATGACCAAGCAATGTGGTAGTATTTAAACGCATCACTTGCGGACGAATCTGAGAGACATTAAAACAGTCTCACCACAGATTTGTGCGTAACTCAGGAATTACGCATGCATAAATCTGGGTGATACGTATTATTAAATGTAGTGCTTGAATGAAAGAAATGAAGTGACTCTAGAACTTGTTTTTGACGGCTGTGATGTGAATCTTCACATAGAACTCAATGCCCAACCAATTTCTGTTTTTGTGTGCAAGATTTTCCTGTTGAAAGCACTTTTCCCACAGTCCCTTTTCCCGGGCACATGACAGGAAGTGATGAATGACATCATGTACTTTTTAACAGCAAGGAACTCCTCCCACGCTCTTACACACACTGTATTTTAACACTCAGAAGTTCTTACTTGCTGTAAACTAATCCGTCTCATTGGAACATCGTACCTCCCACTTTTCACCCTCCTGATAGCAAACACCTAATAAAGACATTTAATGTGAAAAAATTCCATGTTCTGTTAAGGTACATTGTATGCAATTACATGACTTGTACATCCTTACCTCCAAAACCTTTGCTTTGAAAGTGAGGAGGGGTTGACCTTCCACCTGGTCCACGCTCATCAGGGGGGTTCAAGTGGATGGTGGATCCAGGAGTCTTTCTGCCTCCTGTTGTAGTGACTGTCTCTGGAACAGGTGATGTCCAAAGGCTGTGTGGGGGGTGGGGAGAATTGCATAGGGGGATATGTTCCCTGCAGCCTATATCCCTTCATTATATAATTCCTCCCCATACAGACTTTGGAAGATAGTTCCTCAAATAAGGTCCATTTAGCTACAGACTGACCATCAGTGATGATAACCTTCGTGTTTTTGTTTTCTTTTTTTGTGGGGCAACTGAACTGTTCGAAAAGTCCCAAGAAATGACTTTGGACTTTTCTTTCTCTCTCAAAATATGAATATGCAGCGGTGGGGGGGCTGAATATGGGCCACTCTTGTCTGTTTAGGACGTGTCTGAGTGCTATTCTGAGATGAGACGAGAAATGAGAAAATACAGAAAAAGTTACCCAACATGGTCCTTCAGTTGTTACTCCATAATTTAAAGTAATTCTTATTACTCGATTTAAAATAACCTGCTCCACACATTCATACACATTAAACAAATGTATTAATATTAGCCAAAAAAGACAAAACACGAATAAGCCTTGTATTATAAAAGAAAATATCTTCAGACACACAAAAACAGCTGGAAAACAAAATTTAACTTTTAGAAAAATTATTAATAGACATTAAGTGTAAATTTTTACAAGAAAAATATGAAATTAAGAATTTTAAAACTTATTCCTTTTTTTTCTTTCATTGAAGTGACTTGCCTTGTCTTGTCTGCTCAGCTTTAAAGTACCGATTTTCCCGCCCCCAGACTTAAATACTTGATACGAATCCCTCATGGATGATTTAGCAGGAAAGTCTTCCACTGATCTCCTGGACTTCCTTCATCAGAAAAATTGAGTGAATCATGAAGCAGCTGTACAGATTTGTGTGTTTGGCACTGACTGTCCCCGTGTTCACTGAGTCTGTCCAGCAGACATTTTCAGCTCTAAAGCGAATTGAAACCTAATCAGAAACACAACTGGACAGACTGGGCTCTCAGCACTGGTCTTGCTGGAATAGAAAATGACTTCTGGATGGAACTGAAGACCATAATCTACACGACAGAGTGATGGAACTGTTTTTCAGGAAAGAGAGGATGGATTTTGTCTTCAAAAAATCTGATTTTTTTTTTTTATGAGTGAAATGATAAATATAATAAATAATAATACATTTTGTTCAATGTTTTGTGCTGCTGTTGTTGCATAGCGCGATTTGTTTATTCATTTTATTCAGAGGCATAAAAATGCTTAATGAGTGGTTGAGTGATTCAGACGTAGCACAACTGAAGGTCTAGGTGTGTAATGCTTGCTCCACCACTGATAAATATATGCAGATGAACGGAGAACAGTGGTAGAATATACTGTAAGAGTAATGAAACTCAAAGGGTGGTCATTTGCAAAAAGAAAGAAATGAATGATCAAAGCCGAATATAAATCAAGTTAAAACGGCACAGCAACAAAAAACGTTTGTGAAAAAAATATCAGAGCTGGATTTTGAACCAAAAAAAGTTTTGTACACTACAGGTAATGTATCATGCCACTTCACCACAAAACAGTTGCAAAAATCAGGACATATAATCTTGGAACATGTTGAAAAGTTTGAGGGTTTGAAGGAACAAAAGTCATAAACACTTAAACAGTTGAATCAGATCCTCAGATCAGAATTGAAGTTTGCAAATACGTGTGTGCATTTCTCAAAACAATTTGTACAAACAGCAAAACACTATGGATTTCTTGCAAAAGCCTGTAACTTGCTCAAAGTCATTAGTTTCTCCCTCAAACTAAGTCTGTCATTGAACATGTCAGTACCATCAGAATATCAAGTCCTTGTGTCATCGTCTACGAACAAGACAGTCAAATTACTTAGTCATGATGTCAATATGACTGTGTACTTTAGAGGGAGGTTCAAATGGAAACTATGGCTAAAGTTTTGATGACAAATATTGTAAAATGTAAGTTACTCCTTTTTTGTTTGATTGCAGGAGACTGGACGAGATTCACATTTACACTTTTTTATTATTCATATTGTAATTTGTTGACAGACCATGTCATACCAACATAGAAAAAAAACCACTGCAAAAAGTAACACAAAGGGAAAATAAAGATAGGACAATATTTTGTACAGCGGTACAGGCAGTGCAGAAGGAATTGGTGTGGTCGTCCTACACCTCTTGTCGTTCCTGTATGTTAGGCCACAAATTCTCATCCACATCACAGCGAATATCCTCTCTTGCAATGCAGCGTGGAAAGAATCTTTTAGAGTCTTATCCAGCCTCTGCAGGCTTCTTCTGTGATGTCATCACACGCTGCATCCATGGCAGCCAGGAGGGTCATTTGTGTATGTGGCTGGCGATCATAAACTTTCCATCTCAATGCTGAGAAAAATGCCTCAATAGGGTTAAGGAATGGAGAGTAGGGTGTAATGAACTCCATCCACATCCTGTTGTGAGCTGCAAACCATTGCCTGATGATGTTGGAGTGATGAAAACTCACACTGTCCCAAACTATCACATACGTTGGCAGGTGATCTCCACTCTGACCCCTCTCTTCTTCAGGGATGAGATCTCTGTAGAGAGTTTCTAGAAAGGTTATAAGATGTTCTGTGTTGTATGGACCTATTATGGGAATATGAGTAAGCACACCATTGTCACAGATGGCAGCACCCATGGTTATGTTCCCACCCCGTTGGCCTACCACATCAACTGAAGCCCTGTGGCCGATGATATTTCGGCCACGCCTTCTGCATTTTGTTAGGTTGAAGCCAGCCTCGTCCATGTAAATGAAGCTGTGCGGCTGTTCACTTGCTTCCAGTTTCATCATACGCTTTATACAGAAGACACAAAATGATTTTTATGAATTACAAGAATTTACATTTTGGCCAAGATAGAGTTACATCAGTTGTATAAATCACATTTATTGCATTACTTTTCTACAGCCATAGCAAATGTGTAAAGATTTGTGTAATATGTAAAAACACGCTTACTGTAATGTATATCGTATGATAGTGTTTACTGTGCAGTGCTGTTGCTGCATGGCCATGCTATTAGATGCGAGTTTAGATTGTCTATCACATGCGATAGGCGTTTTACTTCTTGATTTATCTCCTTCTGCAGAAGTTTATTTTGTTGTCGTAGTGCGTTGTTTTGTCTTAAGGTTCTTATTACAATCCAATGTTTCTTTCCAACTTCACATATTGACTTATGTTTCTTCTCGTGGGACTTTCTGGTCTAGGCTGGAGTACTGTTTTAAGAGAAAACAAAATGCCAAAATATAATAATATCAGTTAGTGGAAAAAAGGGAAATAAGGCTTTAAAGTCCCAGTTTAAGTTTAGAACTTAGCGCCAGAATTTGTAGCTTGACTCTGAGGTCATTTACTTCAGATGTGTCATATTTTGGTTAAATGCTAAATGTTAAATGCAGGTTAATGCTTTTAAAAAATAAAGCATAAATCATTTAATTCAGACAAGTAAAAAAAAAAAAAAAAAAAAAAGGCAATAAGAAATAAAGCCAGATTGTCGATCCATTTTAAGTCTAGCTGAAAATTTGCATCAGTAAATCAGTTGTACTTTTTTAATATCAAGAAGTAACCTTCCAAGGATACAATGTGGGTGTTTCTTAGCTAGCCACTGCTTCCACTCAATCACACACAGATGCTCTTGCAACAGGTTTTCAGTTAGATTTCCTCAAAGCCTCCACAAATTTTCTTTGTATGTGTAGCCTCGCAGAATTCTCAGATTTGGATCTGTGTGGAGACAGGACACCCAGGACCACAGTTCAAAAGGGAGCACAAAAAAAAGTTTATTTCAGGGGGGCGATGTTTGGGGAGTCAGAGGCTCCTGGCTCCAACGGATGGACAGAGCAACAGTCTATAAATTAAAACAAAAAAACCTAAGGAGTCCATAAAAAAGCTAAAACACCAGGCTCAATAAAACCCACAAAATTAGTAAAAAAATAAATAGCATGCAATTTGTTAAAATGTGGCTCTGGCGGCTATACAAAATGTCTTTCTTGGGTTAAAAAACAGATAAAACAGCAGAGGGGTACTTGGCTCGAAGAGGGGCGGGTCACAACCACACCCCTCTGCGTTCCAACGTCGCTTCCCCCTCTGAACGCTGTCTGGCTCCTGGCTCAGCTGGTCCTGCGGTGCGGGTCAGCGCTCATCCATCTACGCGGGGCGTCTCCCAGCTCCAGTTCACTCGGGGCTGCCTTACTCACAGCGCGTTTCCTCTGCCGTCGGCCCGGCGCTGCTCTACTGGTCCGCGTAACCGACCGCTGGAAGAAGCACCCCCCCGCCGTCTCCTCGCTGTAGAGAGCTCCTCTCTTGCGTTCCTGCTGATCCTTAAATCCAGTCTCTTAGCAGCCCGCCCCCAGTGCACACCTGTGTCCAATTCTTGCAGCATGAGCTGCTGCATTCAGGGACCCTCCGGGTTTCACAAAGAATAAAAACACAATAAAAACAGTTCACCCCGTTACATATGTCTGCCATGCCCTTTCAAGGTGTGTGTGAGCAGCAGTGTGTGCATCTACATGTGTCTGACTGTGATTGACAGTGGTGTGTCACTAATGATAGTGGATCCAGGTTTAACATGGTGCACAAGTTCTGTAACTTCCTTTCTCTACAAGTCGTAGAACTGGCTTTCCACTCCTGGCTAGTTCTGTCCTCTCAAGGAAGAACTCAAAATGGTCCTACATCATACTAAAACAAACATCTTTTCAGTCAACTCTCTCTCCATATTTAAAACAATGATCCACTCAGAAATCACATACACTTTAATCTTCCTCTTCAAGGGTTGATATGTCAAGTCCACATTGTCCAGTTCTGCTCAGGAGCATCTGCAGTGAATCAAAATGTTTCTCAACATTGCTACTGCTGTGCGAGCTTGAGAAGACAATGGCAGCGATGTTAACAATACCATCAAATTCTTGTTGTGTTTCTGCCTGTGTCATGTGGCCAAATACATGCATGGCCAAATGATAGTGCTCAGGGGCACTACAAAAAGACTAAAGGTTTTAATAGTCTCATAGTGGTGACAAATGGCTCTTGCAATCTAAAATTCAAATAAGCCACTGACTGCTTTCTGCAAAGATCTTTAGCATTTTTCATGACATGACTATGGCAACGGTCCAATATTGGCATCTTGAAGGCAACCTCCTTTGCCTGTCCAGTAACTAGTGTGAAATCTCTTGAAGGTAGTTCCTGTAGACCAGGGGTGTCCAAAGTTTTTTTGGTGAGGGCCAAATACAGAAAAATGAACAAAGGTCCGGGCCGCACACAAGAGGTGACATATTGACACATGATTACTGTGTATTTCTAACTCACCTATAATGTGAAGAACATTGCTCTCAGTGGGAGCAGTGATGCTGATCTTTGCCACATAAAACAAGCGCACGTCAAAATGAAACATTCACTCAGACAATGAAATTTCATTCCAACCAGGCAGTTCAGAACGGGTTCATTGAGCAGCTGAAGCCAGCAGATCTTTACATACGTAGCCGTTAGTGTGGTTGACTGGCAGAGTGCATGATTTTGTAGCTTATAAAGAGTCGAAGTCCTGTTTTTTCAGAAAAGTAGACCAAAAAAAAGGGCTTATGGGTGACCAACGAGGACAATTTTAACATTAAACACACACAATTTAAAAAGCTTCATTTTACAATTACACTGACAAAATATGCAGCTATTAACAAAAAAAAAATTCCAAAAACAAAACAAGTTCAGTTCAGAATGCTATTTATTAAAATGCTCTGTCCTACAAACACACAATATATCGACCCCCCACACCTCCGCTCCGTGCTCACACACCCATCTCTACCCGAACGCTCCTCCCCCTCTCTCTCGTGGCGCTCAGCACACCCACTCCGCAACACGGTCACATCTGTGACCAGCTCCATCTAGTGTTGAAACTGAGAAGTGCAACAGCGCCATGTGCGGGCCACATTCAATTATATTTTCAAAATTTGCTGTGGGTCAATAAAAACAGATCCGTGGGCCGTAGTTTGGACACTCTTGCTGTAGACTCAAGCCACAGAAATTGTAGGACAGTGACTGCAGAAGAACAATAGACCCATCACAGATCAGCATCAATGGTCTTTTTCTGACTTGTCTCCCATGTCTTTTAATCAAGTCAGTGACTAGTAAGCTGAGACAGTATGACACGGATGAGGTTGTGTGGTCACTGGTTAGATATGTGCTTACTGGAACTGGGCAGGAACCTTTGTTTGGATGCCTAACAACAACCTCATTCACGTAGTAGGGTGACATTTGGCCTTTTGCTTTGCTCACAATGGAACCTATTGCATCTAAATATACAATGTCCCTCCTTGCATAACAAGAAAAGGTTCAGTGTCTCTTCAGTCCATAGTGTGACCAAGGTACCGTCAGTGCAGAGTGGAGCCACCAAAACAAAAATGGCTGAGACAATAAAAGCTCATAAAAATTTAATGAACAATTTAAAATCTGCCGTTGCAGTTTTACTCTGATTAGCTGGACACACAAAAGACAAAAAGAGATGCAGAAATAAAAACAGGAAGGCCGAGCCGACCGCCTGCGCAGGAGGGGAGGGGAAGAGAGGGGCCGTGGACTAAGCCAGTACGCGGCAGCGCACCTCACTCCACTCCGTGCTGAAACCAAATCCACACACAATAAGAAAAAAACAAAAAACGTGCCAAAGAAACTTCCACTACACACTAAAAGGGAAACAAACACAGTGAGGGAACTGGAGTGAGGAAGACGCTGCCACAAGGGCGCCTCTCACCAACACCACACGCACCGGCGCCCGACTCCGACCTATGCAATGATAAAAAGGAATCGGAGTCAAACACACAATGAATACAGCACCACTCAAAAACCCATTAAAATGTGTATAAAAAAAAGTGGGTAAAGAACACGCAGTGGCTCATGACATCTGCAACACGTCCAGCCGCTTACAGCATCACCAGGCAGGCAGGCAGCCACTGTCTGTCAACTCGCGCCCTGTTCCTTATAAAGGGGCAGACACAGCTGAACTACATCCCCAATCAAGCAGGCATGCACCTGTCACAGGCATACCTGCCGGTTACAATAGCATTACACTTTTGGGGTGTAAAATCATTTTCTGAATCACCTCATCACCACAACTTTGTTCTTCTGCAAGAATAGTTTGTAAGCTGTTTGTTTCATTTTGGTTTCTTTCCGCTGACCCATGAGAGAGTTCTCATAACACCAGTGGCAGGAACCTGATGCCTGCATCCAGATGCAACAACACTTTCCTCTAACTTTGACTTTTTATCCAAGTGAAGGCTTTGTGGCAGTTTGGTCACCAGGACATCCGCTAAGGCCTCTCTCATCACCACACAGAGGTTGTCTTCTAATTTCTTCAGGATGGTGACAGGCTTGTTCCCCCTTGAAGATTACTATAGCTTTGAGCGATTGCTCGGCTTCTACTATGACATCCACCTCAACAGCACAGTCATCAAATATCTAGAGCAGGAAAAGAGTGGGCATTTTCTGGTTGAACCAATAGTTTTTACGCTGTTTAAAAGCAAAAGTGCAGTAGGGACGAATAGTGCCTACACCTTTTGCTCTGACAGTTGTCCAATTAAGTGTTTAAAAATGTCGTTTTTGCTGTTTGTTTTTGAAGATTGCTCCTTTCACTTTTTCTATGTAAAAAAAAGTTTCTGTGGTAATTTTTTGCTTAAATATTTTCTTTTCTTCCCGTTATGTAAAAGAAATTTCTTCTGCAGTTGTTGACAAGAACTAGGGAGAAAAAAAATATTTGAATTATGTTTAGAATTTATTGATTTATCTACACCGTCACAGCATCTTAACTGAGTACTGAATTCATTGCGGTCCAAAGGCTTTTTGTCTGATTCTGGAAGCTCCCGATGAATCTTGTTCACTGCGCCAAGGAGGGTGGTCTTCCGGCTGAGCAGTTGCCGTGCAAGTGACACAGAGGTAAAGTTGCATGTGGTAACACTTCTACCTTTGTCCAAAAAACGGTTCCATGAGTTTCATCACCACATTTTCTGATAGTCTTTCCCCCATCGGACAACTGGAGTCTTTGCCAAGATATGGAATAATATTGCACACATACTTTGATTTCAAGTCGCATGCCACCCAGAACCTGATACCAAACTTATCGGGTTTTGTTTGCAATGTACTGAAGTAAACCGCAGCGAGTCTTTGTAGGAAAAAGCTGCTCGTCGATGGTGATATATACCTGCCTGGGTTGAACGAGTTGATGCAATTGGCCACAAAAGACCCCCAAACATTTGAGATTGCGGCAAACCTGTCAGTCTCAACTCGTTCCATGCGCGTGCCCTTGTCATCAAAGCGTAAATGCTGCATGATATCTTTGAAGCGGTTTCTGGCCATAATTTTGGAGATCAGTGGATTTCCTATTTTCGCTGACCATGCGTCATGCATTGATGGAAGTTTGATCACCACCCGCACAAGGAGGAAGGCAATAAATCCCATTAGTTCAAGGAAGGCCATGAACCAGCTGTCGTCTTCTGTCTGACGTCCATGGTGAACAGTACAGTCCCGAATAGTCCGAAGCATGTCCAGAGTGAGGAAACACAGGAAACTCTGTAAGTGAGACGAAACCGTAATTTGGACCAAAGCAGTTGGTTCTTCCTCAGCAGTGTAACATTCAACTGGGCTGTGATGGAGAGGCCTCCCAACCTGTTTATTCATGCCATATTGTGTGTTGGCACAGTGTGTGTCTCCAGTCGTCCTCGCTTTTCTGGTGGGGGTGAAATCTCATCTGTGATCAGATTTGAGATGTGAGCAATGAAAACCTTCTAAAGATATATGTTGTTTCACCTGTTTATTTTAAAATTGTATTCTTTTTAGTTGAAATCTAGTTGAAACTTCAAATTCTAAAACATGTCAAATATGCCCCCTTTGCCTCCTTTTGCATCTTTTCCAAAAGCACAACTGCCATAGGCAGCACTGTGATTTGGTGGTCAGCACAATTGGCTCACAGCCGGAAAGTTCTTAGTTCTCTGCAGGAGCCTTTCTCTATGAAGATGGCACGTTCTGTGCGTGTTTGTGTGTGTTCTCTTCATGTGCTCCGGCTTCCTCCCCCAGTCCAAGAAACGTGTGATTAAATTAAATGACTCTAAATTTCTTCTAGGTGTGTATGTGAGTCTGCCTGGTTGGTTGTTTGTCTATGTATGTGGCCCTGCAATGGACTGGTGACCCATCCAGGGTGTACCCCTGCCCAATTGCCTGTGACTAGCTGGGATGTGCCTCAGCAGACCCCTGTGATCCTGGCCAGGATAAGCAGGTACAGAAGATAAATGGATAGACAACTGCTACAATCAGCAAATTAAAACACGATATTTATGAAATCTTACCAGAAGATTTATCGGAGTCTAAGTCCAGCTGAAGGACCATCTCTTCTCCTTCAGAGTCGCATGGGTTGACTTTCTCCAGGATCATTTTCAATGTCTGCTCAGTGTTATAAAATGTAGGCATCTTTGTTTTTCAGTTGACAGACTGGGAGTCAAAGTTTCTCAGAGCTTGGAGGCTCGTTTGAAGCAGAAAAACTCCCCCACCCTGATCTGAGCAAAGAATGTGGTTAGCTAGGACATGTCTTCATCCAGATGATCGGGTAGTTGGTGCTGCATTTACAAATGCAAGGTGGCTAATTGAAGGCTGTTGCATTAGTCATTTTGAGTCACTTAGCCATTTGGCTGTGCTCTGGACGCCGCAGGGGGAGTGAAAAATCCTAGGCGTTCTAGCGTTAAATCACAAACTGACCATTTATCTGAACCTTTTAAGCAGCATTAAAATGCTGTAATTTTGAACACCAAACTCAGTTCTGGAAAGTGTTTACTTTAAAATATCATATCAAGTTTGATTACTTTTACTTATGTTGAAGATTTTTTTGAAAATGTGTCATTTTCTGCCAGAATATTCAAACTGTTGTGATACTGTTACTAAATACTGACACCTGGTGGAAATTAACCCTAAGAACACTTTAAAAAAATAACTCTTTATTTTCTGGGTAAATTTTACCTGATATTATACACCCAACAAAAAATACTTGTCATAAAAACATGACAAATGATAATTTTTTTGTGTGACAAAATGAACAAGAAAAACATGAGAAGTTCCTAAAAACATGCTGAAATCATTTAAAAAACAAAAAAAAAAGGAATTTGAGAATAAAAAAATTGCTAAAATATAACTTGATACTATAAACTCTGTCTTTGAAATTCATGTAATTAGTTTTGCTCGGGTGAAAATCACCTGGTGAAACTTGAAATAACCACTGGGTGTCACTTTGACACACATTTTTTTAGTATTTTCACATTTTAGTGGTGTCTCTTCTTGAAAGAATGCTCAAACTAGAATCAATGAAAAGGGGAAACTTTGGTTGAAATGTCTGAAGCCTCTGAATTGGGAAATGTTCTGTTTAAGTGTTTAGCTTTATTCATTAAATTTAAGCAAAAAAATGTAAATAATCTTTATCTTGGACTGAAAATGCATGGCTGCTTCTCAATGTATGAATGCAAAATAAAAACATGATTAAATAAATCCTTTAATGATCAAAAATTTAATTTGAAACAGACTTTAACATTAAATAAAAAAACATTAATTTCATGAAATAATTTAGACAACATAACTTAATGCAACAGCATATTTCATTTTGTTAAATTTCATTCAGGACAGTCATTCTAGACACCGTCTTGTTCTCAGCCTGAATCCTCAGAGGGCCGTCTTCAAGTGATGCTCCAGAGACTCCCAGACCACCTACAAAAAAAATTTATATTAACTTTACTCTTGAGTACATGTCATTTTACAGTGTTTTTCATGGTCATTTGTACTGTTTTAGTCCATACCTCTATTGTGGTGTAATTTGTGGACTGGAAGAGACCCCCCCCCCCACCACCACCACCACCACCAAAGATCCACACTTCATGTGGATGAGCCTAACATGACCACCCGCCTCCAATGGAAAAATGGCCGCCTCCCGCGACAGACCGATCCTAACATCTGCACTGTCCTGTACAGTGACAGAAGTTGTTATACACACACACACAAACACACACACACATACTGTATTTTAACGCTCAGTAGTACATACTTACTGTAAATGAATCCGTCTCATTGGTACATCGTACCTCCCACTCTTCACCCTCCTGATAGCAAACACCTAATGAAGACATTTAATGTGTAAAAATTCCATGTTCTGTTAAGGTAGATTGTATGCATTTTACATGACTTGTACATCCTTACCTCCAAAACTTTTGCTTCAGAAGTGAGGAGGGGGTTGACTTTCCACCTGGTCCACGCTCATCAGGTGTTAAAATGGATGGTGGATCCAGGAGTCTGTCTGCCTTCTGTTCCAGTGTCTGTCTCTGGAACAGGGGATGTCCAATAGAAGGCTGTGTGGGTGGGGGGGAGAATCGCATAGGGGGGGGTATGTTCCCTGCAGCCTATATCCCTTCATTATATAATTCTTCCCCACACACTTTGGAAGATAGTTCCTCAAATAAGGTCCCTTTAGCTACAGACTGACCATCAGTGATGATAACCATCTGGTTTTTTTTTTTATTTTAGTTGTGGAGCAACTGAATTGTTGGAAAACTCCCAAGAAATGACTTTGGACTTTTCCTTCTCTCTCAAAATATGAATTAGCAGTGGTGGGGGGGCTGCATATGGGCCACTCTGTCTGCTGTTTAGGACGTGTCTGAATGCCATTCTGAGATGAGAGACAAAAAGGAGAAAATACAGAAAAAGTTACCCAGCATGGCCCTTCAGTTGTTACTCCATAATTTAAAATAAGTTCTTACTACTCTATTTAAATTGAGCTGCTTCACATATCCATACACATTAAAATACATCTATTAATATTGGCTAAAAAAAGACATTGGTTTTGTGATAATCATGAAACAGTCGAGCCTTATATTATAAAAAAAAATATCTTCAGACACACCAAAAACAGCTGGTAAACTAAGGCTATGTTCACACCGCAGGGGTTAATGCTCAATTCACTGTGTTTACCACTGAACCTGCCTGTGGCGTGAAAGTACAACATACCACGCACACCTCCCCCTACCGTCGAGGGCTGCAGCCAGCAGGGACAAAAGTGGTGCGCAGAGCCTTAACTTTCATAACTACGACAAAAGTGGATTACAAAACTCTTCCCCTGTGGAAACAAATAACATTAATGATAAATGAATGCCTTCCATTTCCTTAAATTACTTTCTTAGAGTAAATTAACTTCTCTTTTACAAGTTACTCCAGCCAGCAGCTGCAGCTCTCTAAAATGGCTGACTGCAAAGTTTCTCCTCCTGGAATGCTTCTTGACAGACAGGGTTTACTTATCCAAAATTAAAGGGCAAAGGATCAAACATAACTATTTCATGTTTTGTCAACATGATTTAAATATCTCAATGTAACACTGCGAGAAATTATGTGTGATTTTCAAGATTATATTATGTTTCTAAGGTAACCACAAGTTGTTCATATTAAACAAACATGTTTAGTATTTGTAAATTGAACAACCCCACTTCTCCCGTATTTTCAGTGTGCTCTCATGCTGAGGTAAGACTTTATATTTGGTCCACATGAAAACAGTCGATAGCAGTACATAAAGGTGAACATGTTAATTTGAATTCAGAGAATCTCAAAACTTATTCAGGTTAACAACTACACAAAGTCACTTCACTTTTTTGCACTCAGCCAGCATTGACTCACTCAGAAAATATGCTACTGAGTGCAAACAACTCTTGAGTTCCAGTGTGACCGTGAAATGACCCAGAATTGACCCGCATGTGCAGAAGAGTACTCAACTGTGAACGACGTCACTCGTTGTTTGCGGAAGTAGCCAACGTTAACAATGGATGTCAACAACAGTGCTGTCAACACCGGAGCTCTTTTATCATCACTGTTATAGATCTGGCTCTTTTGGGGAAAAAAAATTCAAAGTTCTCATTTTAAGAAGAAAATTAAAAAGGAGGAGAGCAAGGGTTTTGGCCATGGCGTTGAGTGGAGCTGTGATGGCAACGTCTGTAGAGAGGAACGTTTGGATCCGGAGTCACAGCCAGGAGTGGTGGGATACTTATGAGTGGCTTCATTGATACAGAGTTTATCAGTTACTTTAGAATGACCAGATCCACCTTCAATTACGTCTGTGAGCGCCTTCAACTAACTCTGTCACAAGAAGAGACATGTCTGCGGCAGCCCATAACAGTGCAGAAACACGTTGGAGTTGGACTGTATTGGCTAGCAACAGGCACGTGCTATCGTATGATAGCTAACTTGTTCGGCATAGCAAAGTCCACAGTCTGCTCCATTGTACACAAATTCTGTCAAGCAGTTCCCCGTGTCCTCATGCCCCAGTACATCAAACTGCCCAAAGGGGATGACCTTCAAGAAGTCATCGAAGGCTTCCAGCAGCGATGGGGTTTCCTGCAGTGTGGAGGAGCTATTGATTGGAGTCATATCCCCATCATTGCTCCAGAGGATAACCAGGCAGAGTATTTCAACCGCAAAGGATGGCACTCAGTTCTGCTCCAGGGTGTCGTGTATTATCGGTTTTGGTAAGAAATATAGATATTGTATTTTTATAATAGTTTAAAAATACTATACTTGCCTCACTTTCTTTTGATAGAACCATACATCTGCAAGAATATTATCCTTGAAAATACTGTACATAAGAAACTGTACACTGTTCAGTAATTTAACACTTCCCTCGTCCCCACCATAATCAGTGCATGTTGCACACTCCACAACGTGTGTGAAATGCACGGGGAAAATCATGAAGAGGCTGGTGGAACTCATGTTGAGAGATGGGCTGAAGGAGGGGGATTTGTAGATGTGCAGCCATCAAGAGTCAGAGAAGTACTGACTCAGCTTTTTCTTAGCCAGCGTTGAGCCACAAACTGGCTTTCACATAATTACAAGGTCGTTCAACATTTTGTACTTTTTTACCTCAATGTTTACCTGTTCATATTGTTATAGTGAGTTTCAATATATTGAAATCTGTTTAAAAAATCTTGCATCATTTTTTTGATGTTACTTGTGTATAAAATAAAGTTGAACTTCATGCTTTTAAAAGCTATCCTATGAGATGTTTCATGTGTATTTTTTAAGTGAGTTCCTTCTCATTTAGTGTTGGATGTATTAAAAAATGAATTAACTGAAAATACATTTTATTTAGGCCTACGCTAAGATTGAATGTGATGCTGGAGCCTATTTCAATGCACAATTGACATAAATAAAATGAAATAACCTCAGGACATGTGTGACTTTATTTAAACTGAAGTCAAATTATCCAACAAATCACAGTTCAGGAAAATGAACAGGCCTAACCAAAAACTAGTTATTTATTTTTGTTCTCCAAAGACATTGCAACTTATGCAAGGTTATTTGGATTCGCTCTTGGAAAATTGAATGTCAATAACCTTCACATTTCAACCTGAACATTGTGCAAAGCCATCATTAACCGGCATTAATATTTTAGAACATTCATAAACTTGTAAAGTGGGTTTCATCATCTTTAGACTGGGAAGGTGGCTGATGATCCTCGTTGTTGAAGGCCTGTTTACCCGGAGTATTTACCGGTGTCTGGAAAAATGACTGAGTGAGATGTGGATTATTGAAGGGCAGTGGTTGATTTGAATCTTGGAAAAAAAGGCAGGAGCTGGGTGGGAGATGGAGAGGAAGCCACAAGAAACCGTGTGGAATGATGAGTAGGAGGACGAATTGAGTTGTAAATCTGGGAGGGCTGAATTGGTGCTTGGTAAAAAGGTGGCTGTGGAGGCTGGATTGATCTCTTCATAAACTGAGTTATCATGGCGAACGTTTCACGATCATGCTCATCCTGAGCTGCTTGCATCTTCAGCAAAAGAACTGTGTTGTCATCTTTAAGGGCACTGGTAATCTTGTCAGCAAACACCTCCAGCGTTGCCTCCTTCTTTGATTTTCTTTTTCTGCTCTTGGCAGTAGTAGCTGTAAAAAAATAAATAAATAAAAAAACATGGTAATCCTTATTTTGATCTGATTTTATTGGCATAACAGTAAAAACGCCAAGCATTCCAGTATATATGTCACGGTGCCCCCAGCCGGCTCCTCATCAGGTCCACCTGCTAACACCAGCTGTGCCTCGTCATCATCATCAGGGGCCGGGCTCTTAAGGAGAACCAGGACCTGTACTCGTCGCTAGTTCGTTGTACTCCACGGTGCTTCTCTGGCCGATTCATGCATTGCCTCGCTCTGGTTCTCGCTTCCTTGACTAATACCTTGTTTTGTCTATTGCTCAGGATCCCGCTCTCGTCTGGAACACTTGGACTGAACTCACCTCTCGCTGTTTCCTGTCTCGACATCCCTCTGGCTTCCCTCTGGATCACGGTGTTCGCCCTCAAGAACCTCCAACCACCTTCTACGCATTCTGCCCTGCAAATCCTGTTTTCTCACATTAAAACTTCTTATACTTACCATCTGTCTGCCGAGTATCCTTCCGGGTTCCAGCATCTGGGTCTGCCCCAGCCTGCTAGCCATGACAATGTATATAGTAATAAAAATAATAATAATCACATTTGTTATTTCTTTTTGTCACATTTTCATCGCTTTTTTGTTGCATTTTCATAGCTTTTTTCAAAGAAGCTTTGACTGAATGATATTTTTCGCGTGTTAGTCTGAATGCACAAGTATGCGTGTGTGAATGTTAGTGGTAGTATTTCCATCACTTGTTTGTATATAAACACAACAAGTGTGTTTGTAACGTTTCCAGTGTGTGTGTGGAAAGGCCCCGCCCATTTTAGATTTTTCATGCATCTTAACATGTCAGTTGTGATTATAAAGCTCCAGCAACTTGTTGCTTTGTGACGCTTCATGATCTTACCCTCTCTACTAAATTCAACCCCTATACCCCCCCTTATCTGTCATCCCTCTCTCTTCTTTCCTCCTCTTTTCTGTCCGGTCCAACAAAAAATATTTACAAATGTAATTAACATGAATAAAGTTTAGCTGAAATTACAAAAGGGGTTTATTTAAATATACATCTGGTCTGTCATACGATTCATAACCCCTGTTGTAAAAGTAAAATATGTCCAACACAAAAGGCTTTCAGCTCTTATCTGTTTGCTTAGCTGTTGGACAAGTTAGAAAAAAATAAAAGTCCCTGTTCCGACGCATCAGCAGCGCCAGTTCATCCATCTTGTTACTGAGAGAGCGAACATTGGAGAGGAAGATTCCAGGTATGGGCGAACGTGAGCCGCGTCTCCGGAGACGCACGAGCACTCCCCAGCGTTTCCCTCTCTTCCGGCGTCTCACTCTTGCTTTTAAAAAGTGGACTAAATCTGCCGAAGCCGCCAAAAAAAACATCAGTAAGTCTGACATAGACGAAGTTCTGATGGTTAGGAGCTCTTCACGGGTGTAAGGGCACGCTGAAACACGATTTACGAACAAAAACACACATAACACAGAGCACTCTAGCACCAAGGCGACTATCCTCTGCGCCCTCTTGGTATCATAAGGTTTACACCTTATGGCAGTGGTTCCCAAACTGGGGGGCGCGGAGGTATTGCAGGGGGGGGCGCGGTGGAGTTTAGAAACAAAGGATTTGTATGTTTGTGTCAGTGTGGGGGGGCTCGAAAATGTTCTAATTTTCAGAAAGGGGGGCCCTGCAGAAAAAGTTTGGGAACCACTTATGCAACATAAGGTGTAAACATCAGACATGTGGCAAAGGTTTTCAATATTTTAATATTTAAATATCAAATTTGGTCGCATACGGAACATGTATTAATTTCAGACACCACTGGCAAACCTTTATCTTTGTAGTGTTTTTATTTCTCCTCTTTCTAAAGTGAGCACCGAATAATTCCTGTGATCTTTTGTCCATTACCCACAACCTCACAACGTTGATAACACCCACAGTCAAGATGAGATGATGTAAACAACTTCACTTTAGTGCAGATTCGTTCCTAAATTGTTTGCTTTCATTTTTTAAATGACCAAATAAACCCAACAAAACATAATGTTATAAATAAAAACAGTTTAATTTATTAATTTGAAAGCAGCTGTGTGTATTTTGGGGTCTGTAATCACAAGTGATGACTGAAAGCCCCTCCCCCGCTCTTCTACTGCCCTTCCTCTCAGGGTCAGACACCTGTTCACCATCTACGGCTGCAAGTTGGTCAACCCCACCCCCGCATGCTTTCTTCCCGCGTTTCCTACACAGATGGCAGATAATATTGTACCTATGCAGCACCCTAGCGCATATTTTGTTAACTTCACGTGGAAATTGGCGTATTCATTTAGAGAAGCCAGCGAGAAGAAAGTATCACTAATAGTTTCAAAAACGCGGCCTCTGGATGTGGGTGAAGTCCTCAGGGAGTCTCTGTAGCATCACTTGAAGACGACTCTAAGGATTCAGGCTGTGAAAACTGGCAAGAGGCTGTCAGAAATTACCGTCCCAAACCCTACCGTATTTTCCGTACTATAAGTTGCCCTTTTTTTCATAGTTTGGCAATACTCCGCAGCGACTTATATTAGAACTAAATTGAAATAAATACATTGTTAACCCTCCTGTTATGTTCATTGGTGAGGAGCAGAGATGATGTTCCTGGGTCAATTTGATGTATCAGGTATGTTAAGTGTTAAGAGTATGTTAAGTGACTCAGAGAATCAGCAAACCTTTTTTACAATAAGATCTTGAAGGCTAACAACATAATATTCTATTTTCCAATGATTTCATAGATTCAGAAATGCAATAAAAATGACAACTGTTTCTACAAATACAGGATGAAAACAGAGTATTAGTTGGACAATGATGCTTCATGAAAGGAATAAATAAACAAGTATGAGAAAGAATTACTGTGAAATTATGAGATAAACAGTCTGCTATGATTGTGTCATATGAGGTTGTGGAACTTCTTAGTTCTTGGTCTCAGATTTTGTCAAATAAATTTCCCATCAAAATGCGACTTATATTATAGTCCAGTGTGACTTATCTGTGTTTTTTTCTACTTTATAATGCATTTATGGGCTGGTGCGACTTATACTCCGGAGCGACTTATAGTCCGGAAAATACGGTAATCAAATTATTTTTTCAGAATGCAATGAAATTTAACAAAATTAAAGAGAATTTATTATTATTTATTGATCGTATTAATTATGTAATGTTGAATGCGTTGAAATATGCTGTTAAATAAGTTATGTTAAAGTATTTTTAAAAAATTGATGTTAATGTTTTTTTATTGACTTTTAAAGTCTGTTTGAAATTAAACTTTAGGGGTGTCAAACTCATTTTGGTTCGAGGGCCACATTCAACCCGTCTGATCCCAAGTGGGCCAGACCAGTACCATAAAAAGCAAAAAACAGCTTTGTTTTTTCTTTTTTACTCAGTTGGACAAAATGCCTCAATCACAGCCTAATCACTAATTATTACACTTTCATTCACAGAGGCCAATGGATCTCAAATAAAATGCATTTCACTTTAAAAAAAAATTGGTTTATTCAATTTTATAGAAATGAAAATTTTACATCTGATACTGAAGCAATCCCGATAATGAACTCAAGAGGGCCTACGTAAAAAAAAAAAGGAAACACCCATCATGGAATGTTGTTACGACGGGGTTTATGGGAGTACCCAGGCGCAGAGAGGAAGAGGCAGTAGGTTCCAGGTGGACAAAGAATTTACTAACAAAAACTAGAAACCAAAACCACTCCTTAAACAGGCAAACCAAAACTCGAAACACTAGAAACACTCAAAACAGCAAACTGCATAATAACAAACTATGGACCAGCACAGGAGGAAGGTAAAAACAAGACTTAAATACAAGCAAGACAACGAGACACAGGTGTAAACAATAAGGACAAAGGGGAACCAGAGTTTTACTTTGGTTCCCCTCTGTGAACTGAAAGCATGCCAAAACATGAAACAACTAGACAAATGTAAATGTGCATCTCAATGAAAAATTAAACTAAACTGAACTTGCAAACATTTGTGAAGATAAGAATTTGGAGTTAACTGCCTTTCTCTCCTGAAAGTATACCCGGCCATCGATATCAGGATTCAATCCTGTGCAGAATCACTTTTACTTAACTGTCATTCAAGTCTGCAAAACAATGAAATGTCCAAGATTCTTTTCCTGGTTTCTGTCTGAATTTTGTGGCAACACCTGCCTTCTTTCTTACCCTCTGATGGGGCGCCATCAGTGACCAGACTGACATCACGTAACCAGTTCACTCCAACATTGTTCGGCGTAATAACTAGAGGGCCACTGAAAAAAATGCTCCTTTCAATTTACTTAATTTTTTTATGTTGAATTTACTTAATTGATTTATGTGCAACACTCTTGACGCAGAAAAATTATGTTTCCACTAATTAATAAATTTGTGTAATTTTAGCTTATTTCTTTTTAGTCTGGTTTACTTAAATATTTTTATTTGCATTTAATTGCTAAAATAAAGTTGATCTTAATTAATAAATTTGAGTAGACATAACCCAATTCGTGTATTTTTAGCTTATTTATTTTTAGTTTTTTTTACTTAATATTTTTATTAGTATTTACTTGCTGTTTAAGGGTTTCTTGAGTATAAACCATTTAATTTTTTCTAATGAAAATGTTAAAATACATTTAGCAGTGACGCACAAAAAAATCATTTCAAATGTTTTAGTCAAGAAATATAAAATATTCAAATTTCTTCATACCAACCATGCTTTCATTGAACATTAATAATAGACATTAGCTACGTTCACACAGCAGGCTGAAACGACCCAATTCTTTTTTTTTGCCCCTATGCGACCTGAATCTGATCTTTTCATGACAGTCTGAACGACACAGATCCGATCTTTTCAAATGCGACCTCCGTCTGAACGTCAAGGCCACATGTATACGACCCGTACGTCATTGATAAGCTACAAACATCATCATTTTGCATTGAAGTAGAGCGGAAACATAAACAACCATGGCGGATGATGCTGCTGAGACCAGTCAGTGGAACGGAAGCGAGGTCACAGATTGGATTCATATTTGGGGTAACAGCTCTATGCTAAACTCAAGGGCTCTTATCGCAACCGGGAGGTTTTTGAAAATATTTCCAGCGAAAAGGCCGAGCTTGGTGTTAAACCATTCCGGCGATGACTTTTTTTTCCCCCCTTTCCGTCCGTGGTCAGAAGCGTGGGGGACCAAAGGCGGATCCTCCTCCGGGGTTCACTTCCCCATTCGGACCCTTAGATTCTCCAGAACGGGTTAATAAAGAGTCCATAGCATTTATTCTGGGGGAAGCCTTCTTTTTTTATTACCGTTCTCCTTCCTCCCTAACACGCAACATGAATGCACGCCCCCACTGCCCCCCCCCCCCCCCCCAATTCTTCTCCTGTCTCTCTTACACACGTACACGTGGGGCCGCAGCACATAAACGTTTCCATTCCACAACAGCGGGTCCAGACGATCCCGGCTCCAATGTATTCTCAAAATGAGAAGATTGTTATTGTGCTGGCTCTTTTGTGAAAATAAATTTATTAATGTGTGGCAACACGAGCGGTTCAGGCACACTAAAAAAATTGAAGACTCAACCAGGTGGAGAAGTGGTTCCAATTTAAAATTTTTTTTTAATATAAATGATTAAAAACAGGATTAAAAACAGAATTTACTACACTGAACAGTGGATGTTCAAGATGGGTCTCAGTAACTCAGACATTTGCGAGCACTGTGACAGTAATCTACCCGACAGCTACATGCACGCACTGTGGTTCTGCACACATGTCCACGCTCTCTGGCAACAGGTATGTGCAGATTTATCAGTCTGGCTTAAGGTTTCAATCACGGCCTCACCGTCACTTTGTGTGCTTGGTGACATGAGCGCCATTGATATAGAAGAAGGATTAGGCTCTATAATTTTCATAACTCTTTGTATTGCTAAAAAAACTATTTTAATAAATTGGAAAAACAAGAAAAATATAAATATAAGTCAACACAGAAATCTGCTGCTAGATCATATCAGCTTGGAAAAAATGTCAGCCCAAAGTTCAAGCAACTTTGGAGGAATTTGGTCTCTCTGGTCTCCCGTGGCTAACTCAGTGACTTAGGGGGTGGGGGGCCTGGTCGTCGCCGCTCCTTGCCCTTCTGCCGTGGTTTGGGGTGGGGGTCGGGGCCTCCTCTGGGCTTGGGTGTGGGGGGGCGTTGGGGGGGGGGGGGGGGGGGGGGGGGGGGGCTGGCTTGGCGGGTTGGTCCCTTTGCCTGTGCTGGGGGGGTTGGCGGGGGGCCCTGCTTGGGGGGGGGGGGGTCCCAGCGGCACTGGGCGGGCTGCCCATCTACACCTGGGGCTGGGATCGGCCCTTCCCTGGCTCTGGGACGGGACAGGACAACCCTCTTGGGGCCCCAGGTTGCTCTGGGGGTCATCCGCTTCGGCTGCGGGGTCTGGGGTGGGGGCTTGTCGGCCCTGTCCTGCGGGGGGCGTTCTGGGGGGGGAGGGGGAGCCCACTATTGGTACGGGACCTTGGGGGGTTGACGGGTCGGGGTCTCCGCTGAGGCTATCGGCGGTTGCCCCGGCCGGTTGGCTGCCTCGGTCCCGTCGAGGCCTGACCAGAGCTCTTCTAGGGCCGGCGCTTGGGGGGGGGGGTCCTGGACTTGCTCCTGGGGGGGCGGCGCTTTCTGGCTCCTCTCTCTCTGTGTGGGGTGGGTGGTGCTGGGCCTGGGGTGTCGGCACCTCGGGGGATGGGGTCCCTGGGCTGGGGTGGCCTGGCCCCTTTGCTGGGGGGGGGGGGGGGGGGGGGGGGCTGGGGGACAGCTGTTTGACCACCGGGGGGAAAGTCTACCAGCTGTCCCCAACCTACCCCCTTCCTTATATAACCTCATATTAGGGTGAAGGGGTGGGGGGTTTAGCCTGCGATGCGCCTTGGGGGGGGGGCTACTTGGCAGTGGTACCCCTCCCATGGTTGCCGTATGGAGTGGGCCCCCCCTCTTTTGGTTTTATTTTTTTTGCACCTTAGACATGTAGGGCCCTTGGTAGGGGGGGTGCTTGGACATCACTGCCAGCAAGCAGCGGATGTCCTCTTAGCACCCTACCTGCCAATTTTAACCGCACCTTAGACATTTAGGGCCCCTTGGTGGGGAGGGTGAGGGGACATCACTGTGAGTAATCAGGAAATGTCCCCTCAGGGCCCTACCCGCCAATTTTAACTGCAACCCCCTTTAATACACACACCCCTCCCCCTTCAATATATACATTCCAACATAAAACACACACACATGCACACCCTCACTAACACACATACAGGCACACACATTTTGCAAGGAAGGTGGGACCTAGGACCATCTGTCCCCTACCCCTTCCCTGGTGGGGGGTACGGGTCCCTTGGCGACGGCTGCCGTGTCCCCTGGGTGCCGGTCTCCTGGGCCCGGCGGTACTCTCTCCGCTCGGGGGGGGGGGGGGGGGGGGGGGGGGGGGTCCGTGTCCCTGGGGGTGAGTTCTGGTCCTTGCCCCTGGGCCCCGCCAAACTTCCAACAGTGGCCGAGCCTGGTCGGGCCATGTTTACAACACCCCTTGTGGGCCCCCCTTTTTCCCCGGGGTGCTCCCCTCCGGGGTGGGGGTGGCTGGCCCCTGCCTTGCTCCTTCCTGGACCAACCATGGGCCGGGTGGGTGGCTGCCTGGAGTGCGGGCTCGTACCTGGGGGTTGGGGCGGGGGGATGCCCGGAACTCCTGGGTGGTGATGGGGGGGGCTCGTCTGGGGCCGTGGGTGCCCTTCTCGGGTGGGGCCCTGTGTTGGGCTCTTCCGGCGCGGTGGGGGGGCTGCTCTCCTGGTTGGGCTGGGGCGGCGCTCTCTTTCCCCCGTGCTTCCCTGCTCTCTGGCTCTGGAGGCCTCGCGGCGGTCCTGCTGGTCCTGGCCTGGGTGGCGGATTTGGTCGCCTGGGGGGCGGTTGTCTCCTGCCTGCTGCCGTGTGGCGTTGGAGGGTTCCGGCTGCCGCTGCTGCTGCGGCGGGGGTCTGGGTGTGGGGGTGGCTGGGCGCCCCTCCTCCTTTTTTTCACATTCCACCATCCATTTTAGAAGAACATAAACACTCACCTGAGCACAGGTGTTAGCTCACCTTTGCACCAATAGTTTGCATGATTGAATGAATGAAAGATTTCACACTAGTTGGTTTAAAGGCATAGGTATGCGTGTGTGAACACTATCTGTTTTGTGTACATGTTGACATGTGGACATTTTTGCAGCTAGCAGGTGTGTTAACATTTCAGTGCGTGTGTGGACAGGCCCCGCCCTTTTTGTACTACATTTGAACCTTACCGTAATGATAAACAACCTGCTCTATGCTGCTTCATGGTCTTATCCCCCCCCCCTCCCACTATCACACTCCTACCCCCCCCCCTCTAACATCCCTCTCTCTTCTTCCCTCCTTTCCTTTTCCGTCCGGTCCAACGCCAAAGATTTTCAAACATGATTGAAATTAATAAAGTTTGGCCTCAATTACAAAAGGGGTTTATTCAGACATACCTCTGGTTTGTCTGAAGATTAATAACCCCTCTTGTTAAAGTAAAATATGTCCAACACAAGAGGCCCTCAGCTCTCATCTGTCTGCCCAGCTGTTGGACAGGACAAGTTAAAAAAAACAACAAAAAAACGCAACAAACAAGTGTATTCCCACTTGTGTACCAGAGTCCTTTTTCCTACAGGTGGCGAGGAAAGGGTAGGTGTTAACGAGACCCTACGGGGCTCCAACTCCCAGGAGCACCTGCACAGTCACGTGGTAGGTGGGGGAGGAGACGCCGCCGGCAGCGACTCACCCGTCGGACCACTAGAGTGGATGGGGGGGGACCCGTGAAGAACAACTACAGAAACACTCACAGAAGGACCAAAAATCTGTCCCAGCAGCGGCGGCGGGTTCCACCAAACACCCTGCGGAGGTAAACCAGAAGACGGGCAGCAGGGCATTACCTCTGCAACCAGAGGACATGCAGGGTGAAGAGGTACACATCAAACACACCGATAAGCGCTGATTGCACCTAAAGGGAGGGGCAGAGAGCGATGCGCTCCGTTCCACTTCGCCCTTTCCTGTCACACGTAGATACGCTGTGTGACGAGGGATTACGGCAATCACTGCAGTAAAATAAAAACAGGACACCACAACTGCAGCAGCCGACAGGAAGAATGTGCACGCAGCAAGCCCCGGCCACAATACCTGCACTGACAGAGGAGCAGGAACCCAGAACAGGAGGCAGTCTCAGCAGGAACTGAGGGAGAGCCGGTGTGGGTACCGGATGTTCTCGGGCTGCCAGAAGTTCTCGGGGTCCTTAGACCAATGATGACGTCACCCTACGGTAACCCCAGTTGGACAAACTAGTTAGCGAGCGATTTAACGTTTAGCGATTTTACTACTTAGCGACGTCACCCTACGGTAACACCAGTTGGACAAACTACTTAGCGATTTTACGTTTCGTCCTTCCTTTCTTTTATTGGCTTTAAGGACCTCATCACCAACTTTGAAGATGAACAATTTCACATTTCGTTTTTCCTGGTCTCATATTCCATCTTTTGTTTTTGCTGTGCATTTTTTATGTTCTGGTAAATCTGAGAAAATATAAATACTTATGCAATGGCAATAACAATGACATTTTGGATGCCTAGATGCATGTATTTCTATTTTACCATTACCTTTGCGTGCAAATCAGCAACTTCTGCTATCTTGGCCTCCAGGTGCTCTTCCGTCTCCTCTACTACAAGAACATCTTTGTCACTTCCCTCTTCTTGTGTGACATTTATCACACCTGCTGTGCGAGGGTGTCTTCCAAACAGGGCACAATAGGGTGTGAACCTGGTTGATCTCTGTTTGTGTAAAAAAATAAAAGGTTACACAGTTCTTCTGTCTTGGTAAACATGGTTCACTCACACAACGTTACCTGTTTAGCTGTGTTGATGCCTGCCACTATTCCCCTTAAATGGATATCCCAGTCATTTTTATCCTCCCCACAGTCTTGTTTATTAATTAGTTAAGGAATTAATTATTATTGTAATTAGTGTGCTCATCCTGTCCATTGGCCTGGGGATGGTAGGCTGATGTAATGCAGTGCTTCACACCCAAAGCCTCAAAAACGCCACGGCTGACCTGCAGACACATTAGGTTATGCCTTGAAAAATAAAGTACAATTTATTACAAATATTTAATGTCACTAATACTTCTTCTTCTTCTTCTTCTTTCTCTTTCGGCTTTTCCCATCAGGGGTCGCCACAGCGAATCATCGTCCTCCACCTCACTCTATCATGGACATCTTCTACCCTAACACCAGCCAACTTCATGTCCTCTGTTTAATGTCACTAATACAATGTTTTCAAATAGGTAGCTATACCTCATTGACAAATTCCCGCCCTTGATCAGTAATGATCCTCTCTACAAGTCCAAAGTCAAGCAAAATGTTGACAATTTTTCTTGACACCTCTGTGGCAATTTTGGTCTAGAGGGATTTTGCCACGACCCACTTGGTAAAAAGATCTGTGGCTGTTAGAATGAACCTGCAACATGAGATTCAGTTAGTTTTATTATACTTTGCACCCACGACTGTCATGTTCTGTTGGGTGTTTTTAATCCAAAAACTGATTATATTAACTTTAAATGAATTTATACACACAGACACACTCTACAAAATGTAGTGATACCTTTTGCCCTTTGCAGTGGTAGGAAGGGGACCAATCAGGTCTATCCCAAGGACACTCCAAGCTTCCTGAACTTGGATGGGATGAAGAACAGGAGCAACAGTTTAAACTGTCTCGTGGTGCTGACAGCGGGGACACTCATCAACCTTTGAAATAGTTTAAATAAATTAATTTCAGAGTAATAAATTAATTAAGTCAGAAAATCCTAATTATCATTCTGGGGAACACATAGCTCAAGTAGTTCAAATATATTACCCATTTCATTACATCCTCTTGTGCAGTTTTCCAGTGGTACGATGCTAAAACCTTCTCCAATGTCCGCCGTCTGCCATGAAATCCCCCACTGCCAATGTCATCGTGGCAGCTCCTTAAAATGTCGCAAACCTGCGCTTGAAACACGACCAAGCGCAGGTTGCCCCGGTGGTTGTAATACAACTGCTTATCTAATAACCACCAGGAAAAGAGAATGTTAACTTCAATTGGCGTTAACTTAGTATCTGATTAATGACTAATTTAACTGGTAGTAAATCCGTCTTCAAAAATATTGACATCTGCGTGTATCTAACAAGTCTCACACATCACATTGTTGTTACTTACTTTTAATTGTGTAATTCTTTGACGTCTTTCGAATGGTCGCCTTTCTGCTATCGGGATTCTTAGAAGTGAGGGTGAGGCTATGATAAATCCCTTGTGCAATGTAGTGGGAAATTTCAATGTAATATTCATCCATGTTTCTCACAAATAACGGAAAGATTGGTGCTATCGGTCTAAAAAAATAACGGAAAGTTATAGTGCTGGCGATCTCACAAAATAACAGAAAGTTATAGTGCTGGCGATCTCACAAAATAACGGAAAGTTATTGTGCTGGCGATCTCACAAAATAACGGAAAGTCATTGTGCTGGCGATCTCACAAATAACAAAGTTTGAAATTGACCAATCACTAAGTTAGACGTCATCGTGGCAACTTACAGCCAATCAAATACTGTGACGTCATCATTGGTCGAAGGACCCCGAAGGACCCCGAGAACATCCGGCAGTCCGAGAACATCCGTTACCCACACCAGCTCAGTCCGCATTTATAGTTGGCCGTGCTCATCAGCAGCACCAGGTTGAGTGACAAAGTAACTTATTAAACTTAAAATGGCAGAAAAAATTCTGCACAAAGGAGGATAAGTATAGGACACTAAAATCAAATTTATAACAATTGTAACATTTATAACAATAAAAAATCATTATGCACAAAGTAGGAAAGTGTTTAGAACACATAAATCATAAAACAGTGAAAAAGGCAACAGCAAACTCAAATTGAAAGTTCTAAACAAAATAAACTATGGGTTAGAGCCCTGCGCGGGACTATTTTCTTCATCCTTCTCCCGCCCGCCGAATTTCTGATCAATCCCGCCAGCTCCCGCAACGTATGCGTTACACTCCTGCCTGCACCCGCAAAATTCTGAGAATTTATTCCCGCACAATAATAGAGATGTATTGTTTTGTATAGTCTCCCGTCCCGCAGGGAAAAAAAAAAAAAAAGTATTTGTATTGATATTATTAAAGAGATTCATGTCCCTCTTCCAGCCTCATTTTTTCATGCATTCCTCTTTTGTGTAATGTAAAACTTAATCAATTAATATATTTTCACTAATCCTGTTGCTCACTGAAGATCACACGTTCCCAGATGTTTTTGCCATAGGGAAAGTGGGTGCTCCTCGGCTCAGGGAGGTTTTGATTGATATTTAGCTTTTCTGGTTCTGATGGTTTTGGAAGAGGTTCTGCCTTCGGTTTGGATTTACGGAGAGTTTGAAGGTCTGCCTGCTGCTTTGCTCTGAAACGGTGAAAGAGAAGAAAACTCTTCTTCATGTATGCTCTTTACACGTTTTGTCATTTCACTCCATTCGGCAGCAGCTCACTGATGCGTAGACTTGATGACTTTTGAGTTGTGACAGCTCAGAGGGATGGGATTCTGCTTCTTGCTGTAAAATGTGTCTTTAAAAATGATCTTTCCGTGTGTTTGTGTGTCCGCGCAGACAGACGGCCTGAGGCAGACTGAACCAGCTGGTAAAGATGCAGGTCAAAGTCATTTGAATTTATGGAGGAAAAAAAACATTGTAATGGTTCAACTGAGCTGAAAATCTATGAATTTTATTTTTTTCTGACAGAAAAATACTTTTTTTTAGCTTCAGCCTTTTCCAGTTTTGCGCCTCAGTGGGGCATCAGCATGGAGATCTGAACACCATGCGTGTGAATTTGTAGTAGTCACACACGCATAAAAAAATTAGAAAAAAAATAGAAAAAGCAATCACAACAAAACCATAACTTCACATAAAACAAAAAAGTATAAATGGCTAATTTAAAATGGCTCATTCGATTTTTTTTTATTGTCTTTTATCTGCGTTTCTATTTTTTTAACTGCTTTTCACTTTTTCTATTGTCATTGCACTATGTTTTATGTCTGTAATAGGTTACATATAGCCTACCTTTAACCACTTCATCTTTTTCATCTGGAGGCAGCATTCGCAGCATTTGAATTTTAGGAGTCAGGAGCGTTGCAATTCTGTACATCATGAGGAGAGGTAATGCAGATGTTTCACTGGTACCCATCAGTTCTTCCAGACACGAGGCACACAACTTGGCGACTCCAGAGAGCAAGGGCTCGAGCATTGCTGCTTGGCAGTGTTGAATGAGTTTCAAGGAACACAGCAGTGGAAGTGATGCGCTGGGAGTGGAGTTGTCATTCGTAGCTTCCTTTAATAACTTAAGGAACTCGACTACTGTTTTTAACGTGTTTGCATTGATCTGCGCAATTCTTTCATACTGATATTTCTAAGCAGTATTGTGGAGATCGCATGCTGTTGTAGTATGGAATCCAGCATTTCATCATTTGAATTCCATCTTGTCTCGATGGATTGCTTGAGGGCTTTTTTTAAAGCTGTTTTGAAGACCTGACTGTTTGAAATATTTCACCAGTCTTTTGCAACGGTTAACAGTTCAAACAGCTCAGTACTTTCAGCCAACATGTCTGGTGCAAATGCACTTGATAGGGTGACATTCAGGATGTGCGCGTTGCAGTTCAGCCTGGTGTATCCACGCAGGGCAGCGACTATGTTGGCTCCACGATAGGGTTGTGCCGATGGACGATTCCATCGTGATGGGTGAGTGACATCACGATGGAGAGACACCATCGCGATGCCACGCCCCCGCCACGAGTCGACACCATAAGACGCGGTTACATGTGCAAAATATCTTGATAAGGATTATTGGTCGGATTAGGATCCAACCGTGTAGATGGGCCCGGAAAAACTTTTTCAGATTATAAAAAACATTCACATGGGTCACACTTTCGGTCGGAAAAAATCATTCGCACATACGCAGTAGTGTTTTTAAAAACCGGAAGTGAAACTTAGTTCCGCCGAGCGGCTACATACATAGATACGTCAGCTCGGTATTATACAAGATGATCTCCTAAACGTGCTTTTATTAATGTTAGGGTTATTATGAAGCGCCTGTTCACTCATCATTTTAATTTTAATCCGTGTGGTCAGTGCTTTTTCTGTTGAAAAACGGAGCCGGAAGCCAGGATTAGCAGTATGCTAACACGGGCTAACAACATTAGCATGAACATAAAATCCATGTGTGAAACGCTGCAACCTGCATCTTGGCTGCACGCAAATATGTGGGAATAACATCAGCCTTTATTTTGTCGGGACACGACTGGAAACACAAATCCACGTGATTGTTTGAACGGTTTCTAAGGACTGAGCGGCTTTTCTGCTTCGAAGCTTACACACTGCGTTAGCTAGCGCTCCAAGCTCTGCCCCAACACACACTTTTACCGGGAGACCCGGTTCTCCCAAAGTCCGGTTGCTCGTTCATGTAGAGCTGCGGGACGGATCACAGTCCTAAGTCTCCCACACGTAACAAAGCATCCTTATTTCCCCTAAAAAACAAAACTGTAAGTCCGTCTGCTCTGCTAGAGACACGGTCGCTCGCTCCACCGGTCCACTATCAAGTGCAGGACCGGACCACTGCTTTTCTATTTTGTTTATTCTATTTTTTTAAAGTCACTTCCTTTCCTTCAGTTTAGACTGGATCATTGCGGATGAGTCATTATTTGGGAAGTAAAATAAATAAAGTAAAATGATGAATAGCAATTATATAAGAACGAAAAATTAAAAATTGCAGTCAACCATTGGGATGGACGATGATATCGTCGGGGGGTTGGGCTAACATCGTCAACTGCCAATTTAGGGGACACCGCCCAACCCTACTCCACGATCAGTGACAAACACAACAAGGCCAGAGTGAAGTGACTCATCTATTCCAAATTCACGGAGTTTCTGGAACAGCAGGCTCCTGATATGCTCTCCTGTCTTTGACACAGCACTCTCAAAGGGAGCGAATAGCGAATAGCACCCTGGAAACGAGGTTGAAGTTTTTATTTGTATAATGGATGTTGCCGGATATGAAGGAAGTTTTATGATAAACCTTCGTCTATATATCGGTTGTGATGGCACATCCATGTGTATTCATGATCGGCTTAATCTCCGCTGGGACTGACGCCTGCAGAACTTGGGCACGCCCCTCGACATGTCTGGATACCCATGATCGTAAGATTGCATGTTCGATTCCCGCCTTGCACGCCCATGAGTCGAAGTGTCCTTGGGCAAGACACTGAACCCCACCTTGCCTCTGGTAGTAGGCAGGCGCCTGTGTTTGGCAGCGGAGCCGCCACCAGTGAGTGAATGTGTGTGACTGGGTGAGTGGGTCCGTGACTGTAAAGTGCTTTGCCCTTGTAGGAAGAAAGGCGCTATATAAGTATACGCCATTTACCATTTGGATACAGTGGTTGGATGAGGTAAAACATCTTGGTTTTAGAGAAAATAGATCAACCTCATTGGCTATTATTGATGCTGTGGAGGAAATCACAAATGCTCTGGACAAAAAGAAATATGCAGCTGGAATTTTCATTGACTTAAAAAAAGCATATGACACTCAATCATGACATCCTACTTGACAAACTGTAAGGGATAAGAGGACTAGCGCTAACTTGGGTCAAAAGCTATATAAGGGGAAGAAAACAATTTGTCAAGATTGAATTTACATCAGAAACCAAAGAGATAAGTTGTGGTGTCCTACAAGGATCAATTTTGTGCCCGCTGCTATTCAATATATTTACATAAATGATATATTCAACATTTCAAAGCTTATGAAACTCATATTATTTACTGATGACACAAATATATTCTATTCTACAGACAATCATTGGGAACTTATCAACGTGGTAAACACAGAGTTAAACAATAAAATTATGGATGGGGGGCTTTTCGAAGATGGCGGACGGGACGCCGGCGTAATTCGATGCTCCCAACAAAACAGGAAAATAGACTCCTAAGAATCCACTATTAACAAACGAAGATAAGCACTCAATGAAAGGAGGAGTCGAAACCAGAGGAAAAATGAAAAGACAAGACCAGATGAAGGGAAAAAATGTAGATAAAGCCAAAGAAGACGGAGACGAACGTGCTGGTGCTAACCAGCTAGCTGAAACCCTGCGTTATGGACTCGACTCCATTAGCAAAGAAATCCGTGACCTAAGAGCTGACATGAAACAAGACATGGTTTCTTTGAAGGAGCAAGTTACAGAAGATGTCAAGAAGGAAATCACTGAATTGAAACAAGAAATCCACCAACAACTGGCGACAAATAATAAAACCCTTCAAACGCACGGAACCCAAATTGCCGAGGCCGAAGAACGCATCGCGCAAATCGAATCCTGGAACATGGATGTGAAAGATGCCCTCTCTAAATCTCTGAAGCAACAAAAAATATTAAGAGAGCGGCTCACAGACATCGAGGGAAGAAGCAGACGTAACAACATACGAATATTTGGAATACCGGAGGACGAGGAAAAAGGCTCAGCGACAGACTATGTTACAAAACTCCTCATGGAGAAGCTCTCCCTGCCTCCAGAAACCAGCCTTCAGATCCAACGTGCCCACCGAGCGCTCACTCAAAAGCCAAGCCGCGGCGCACCACTGAGGTCCATGATAGTTAATTTTCTCCAATTCACTACCAAAGAATCGGCCCTCAAAGCAGCCTGGCAGAAGAAAATCGAGGTGGAGGGGAGACGGCTGATCTTCGATCATGATTACCCGACGGAGGTGGTCCAAAAGCGCAAAAATTACAGCGGAGTCAAAAAAGCGCTTAAGGAAAAGGGGGTCCGTTTTCAGACCCCTTTCACCAAGATGAGAATTCACTGGGACTCTGGAGTGAAAGTTTATGAATCTGCGCGGGAAGCGGCAGAGGAGTTAAGAAGAAGAGGATTTACGGTGGAGCTCTCCACACCGGACAACACGGAAGATGACGTCATACAGGAGCGGCTGCTTCATGGATTTCCATGGCAACGACCCGGCGAGAAAAGCGGAAATGGAGCAGCACGGCGAGCTAAGGAGAAACTGCAGGAATTTGGACGAGCTACGTCTTAAAAGTTACAAATGAATATTAAGTTAAGTCCTTTCCTTTATTTCTACATATATAGACTTCCTCATATCATAATTTGTGCTGTTGGGTATATTTACCCATATGATGGATGTTGGACTAGTAGGTTTAGGTGAAAGATTTTTTCTCACCACTACTGAAGGGCCCTCCTTACACGCGAGGAACCCCCCCTCTCCCACCAACAGGGGAAGGGAATGGCGTGTGTTCATTCCGCTTTTGGAAGCCAAATGTGTTTCAGAAATGTTTTTTTTTTCTGTTTCTTTTTGGGCTACAAGTTCTGGCCTTTTGTTCAATGTTCTTGGGCTGTACATCAAGTTTTGGAATAAACAAAGCCTTGGGTTGTAATATAAAAATGGTAACACTTAATGTGAATGGTCTAAATAATCCCATTAAAAGGAAAAAAGTCATCTCAATGTTAAAGAAAGAAAATGCACAGATATTATTTCTACAAGAGACAAAGCTAAATGATCAAGAACACAACAAGTTTAAACAAATGGGATACAGAAACACCTTTTATAGCTCCAATGAATCAAACAAGAAAAGAAGAGTCGCTATTCTTATAACGAACTCCATACAATTTGAATGTAGTAAAGAGATAAAAGACAAAGGCGGAAGATATGTAATGGTTAAAGGGAAATTGCAAAACGAACTAATCACAATGATAAACATATATGCCCCCCCTGGAAGTAAAAAAACACTTTACAAATCTTTATTTGACGTAATTGCACATTAGGCAGAAGGCATATTGATATGCGGGGGAGACTTAAATGTAACTCTGAAGAGCCTAGACACTACAAGTGTCCGGAACCAGCATAAACCTTTGGCAGGATTTATCAACACAACTCTAGAGGAAATGGGAGTTATTGATGTCTGGAGAGAAATACACCCATTAGAAAAAGACTATACATACTATTCTGGGTCACACTCGGTTTATTCTAGAATTGACTATTTTTTAATAAACACATGGGATAAATATCGAGTGAAAGCTTGTGAAATTGGTACAACGAACTTCTCTGACCATAGCCCGGTCTTTTTAACAATTAATATAGACAGGAAAAAGATAAATACTTTGTGGAGATTAAACATAGGAATTTTAAATAAGGAAACTGTGAAGGAACAAATAAAAAACACAATTAAAAGATTCATTGAAGAAAATGACAATGGTGAGGTAAACCCCAATATTCTGTGGGATACGTTAAAAGCAGTCTTGAGAGGAAATTTAATTGCCATTACATCGGCACAAAATAAAGAAAAAAAGGATAAATACAACCAGAAAGTGGCAATTTTAAACAACTTAGAAAAACAACACAAGCAAAGTCAATCTCAAACCATCCTGCAACAAATTAAAACACTAAGGACGGAAATAAATGACATTTTAAGTGAAGAAATTGAAAATAAAAAAAGGTTTGTTAGACAAATGTATCATGATTCCGGCCCAAAGGCAAACAAATTGTTAGCAAGACGATTAAGAAAACAACAATCTAATAATACAGTAACTAGTATCAAAAAACCCGAAACAGACAAATTAACAGATGATCCAGAGGAAATACTAGAAATTTTTCAGAATTTCTACAAAGATTTATACTCAAAGCCCTCACTAGCAAGTGCAGACGATGTAACTAGCTTTCTTAACTCACTTGATTTACCATCAATAGGAGAAATGCAAAACAAAGTATTACAATCAGAAATTAGGACAGAAGAAATTAGATTAGCTATTGGAAAATTAAAGACCTGCAAGGCACCCGGTAGTGATGGGTTCCCTTCTGAAATATATAAGCTGTTTGAAAGTGACCTGTCACCTTTACTACTCGGATGCCTTAATTGGACTTTAAAGGAAGGAACTATCCCCCCTTCATGGCAGGATGCAGTGGTTTCTCTTATCCCTAAGGAAGGGAAGGATTCAAAATTATGCAAAAACTTCAGACCAATTTCTGTTTTGAATGTAGACTTTAAAATATATACATCAATATTAAGCAAAAGATTTGAACTTTTTGTATCTGATCTAATAGATGAAGACCAGACAGGTTTCATTAAAGGACGCCAGACACAAGACAATATTAGGAAAAGTCTACATATCATTAACCATGTACAAATGAAGGGAATTAAATCTGCACTTATTAGCCTAGATGCAGAAAAGGCCTTTGACAGTGTTAGCTGGGAATTTTTATACTTGGTCCTTAAAAAGTTTGGATTTGAGTAGAATTCTATTAAAATTATTAAAGCATTATACCAAGCCCCAACAGCAAGAATAAAAGTGAATGGAAATCTGTCAAATAGATTTAAATTAGAAAGGGGCACAAGACAAGGCTGTTGTTTAAGCCCAACTCTCTTTGCATTATACATCGAACCATTAGCTCAAGCTCTGCGACAACAAGAAGCCCTAGAAGGAATAGAAATAAGCAACACAAAGCACATAATTGGCCTCTTTGCAGATGACATAATCATTTTTCTCAAGAACCCAGACAACGAGCTTCCTATACTGATGGACTTTTTGAAAGTATTTGGTCACTATTCCGGATATAAAATTAATATAGATAAAACCCAAATTCTTACACTAAACTACTCTCCGTCTAAACAGATTAAAGAAAGTTACAATTTGAAATGGGAAAGTAAGACAATAAAATATCTGGGTGTCATTCTTACTAAAGAGATTGACAAACTATATGAAACAAATTTTGATCCGATTGAACAAAACATGCAAAAAAATCTGCAAAAATGGACAACTTACCCCTTAGATATCAGCTCTAGAGTAAAAATAATTAAAATGAATATCACCCCACGATTTCTCTACCTATTCCAGGCTTTACCAGTAAGAATACCACAGCATAAGTTTTATGGAATAAAAATATATCTAGATTCATTTGGAATGGGTAAAAACTTAGGATAAGGTTTTCCACCCTTCAGTTATCAAAAGACAGAGGGGGGTTGGCATTACCAAATCTCAAAGAATATTTTTATGCAGCACAGCTGAGACCATTAGTCTGTTGGTGTGTACCAGAATATGAAGCAAGGTGGAAAGAATTAGAGATTTAAAGCTTAAATATACCAATACAAACGATTATAGGAGATGTTAAATGGACTGACTATGACCAAAGTAATGTTGACTTAATTACATCCTTTACAATAAAACTATGGGAAAAAGTAGTTAAAGAATACAAACTGCAAAAGGAAATAAAAATACTCAGTTGGATTGCTTATGATCCAAAATTTCAACCAAACCGATATGACTCAACATTTAGACACTGGATAGACAATGGCATAACTGCATGGTACTCTATTACAAAAAACGGAAATCTACTTAGCTTTAGGGAATTAAAAAATAAATTTGGATTGGGAAATCAAGATTTGTTTAGATATCTACAAATTAAAAAAAATAAAAATAAAAAAAAAAATAAATAAAAAAAAAAAAAAAAAAGATATCTACAAATTCAGGACTTTTATACAAGGGAAATTAAACCTAACCTAGAACCTAAAAAAAGATACAAAAAAAGATACAGTATAACTAAAGTAATATTAGACACTTATAAAAACAGTAAAACAATCTCATTCTTTTACCGTTCTTTTACTGAAAACAGGAAAAGTTCATCATTTTACATTAAAAGTAAATGGGAATCTGAGCTTAGTCAAAAGATTACAGAAGAAGACTGGTTTAAAATGTGTCTCACACAGTGCTCTTCTACCAGCTCTCAAATATGGAAGGAATTTGCATGGAAGAATCTCACACGGTATTTTATAACGCCCCAAATCAAAAGCAGACAACTAAAAAATCTACAGGCTTGCTGGAGACAATGTGGGAGTCAAGAAGGGAATCATACTCATATTTTCTGGTCATGTCCTAAATTACTATCTTTTTGGAATGATGTAACAACTGTCATAAAAAATGTTATTGGATATCACCTGCCAAACGAGTTTACAACTCTGCATCTGGGTAATATTGAAGACTCTGTACTGAATGAAGATGTTTACCTTGTAAGGATATTACTCTTAGCAAGCAAGAAAACGATAACAAAAAAATGGCACAAAGTAGAGCCCCCTGTAAAAGATGACTGGTTGAAGATCATATGGACCATTTACTCAGTGGAAAAAATTGACATTTCTACTCAAATTAAAGTTAGACGTTTTCAGAAAAAATGGTACAACTATATGGAAAACCAATAAAAGGTTTAGAGGATTTCGTGTAGGTATTAAAAAAAAAATGTAATAACAATAAGAAAAACAGCCCAATTGCAGTTAGTTGTGTCTGTTCTGTTGTTTGTTGTGGTTGCTGACCCGTGTATGTAAATGCTGACAACTGAAAACGTTCAATAAAAACAAAGTTAAAAAAAAAAACAAAAAAATTATGGATGGATTACAACAAATAATTTTTGAACCTAGATAAAACCAAAGTGATGTTTTTTGGAAACTACAATGCAAATAAAGGGCTCTCAATTGAAATAATGTCTTAATCGAAAGTGTTACAGAAATCAAATTCTTAGGGGGGTTTATCGATGACAAACTAAGTTGGAACCCACACATCAGACACATACAAACTAAAGTCTCAAAAAGTATTTCAATCATAAATAAATCTAAACATATATTAGGATACAACAGTAGATATTTATTGTACTGTTCTTTAATACTACCATATTTCCCTCACTGTATAGAAATTTGGGGGAATAATTACAAGAGTTCACTACAGCAGCATTTTAGAAATGTCACGCTCCCCCCATTGCATGGTTTACAGCAAAGCATGAAATACGATAGTCACTGATTTCTGTTTTTGTAATAAAACGCCTCTTCTGGTAATAAAAGTATCTCTTTAGAAAGATTTGTGCACTCTTTATGGTGTAGATTTTGAATTAACAGTACATAAACCGTGTTATGTACTAATAGTGCATAATACTAGCTTTATTAATCAGTATTTTAGTCTCAAAATACTATATAGTGTATTTTCACAGCTAAAAGGCGCACTTAAGTCTTAAATTTTCTCCAAACTGTAGGGGGCGCCCTATGAGGCGGTGCGCCTAATGTGTAGTTGTGGGACTTCGGCAGAGGTGTAGTAGAAGATGCCATGAGAACCAGCTCAGTTTTTCTCCTGCTGCTTTTTTCCACACTGAGTGTGTGGGTGTGCTGATTTCCTGTGTGCTGCACACCAGCGTTTGCAAAAGGAAGGGCAGGCTCTCAGCGCAAGCCAATGTATGTGTGCTGAAATGTGTGTGGGCTTAGTTCCCACTTGCCGTGCTCCCCCGTTTGCAAAGGGAGGGGGCAGACACTAAGCCAATTGAGTGTGTGAGCGCCTATTCAGTTTGTGTTACTCAGTTAGGGAGAACAGTCAATTTAAAACAAGGTTTTCGTCCCAAAAAACAGAGTATAAAACAGAAACAAGTATACCTCCGAAGGAAGATCCGCCGTTGGCCCTAGAGAGGAACTCCCCTGCGGTCAGAAACGTCATCGCAGGAAATGTTCAACACTAGTTTTACCAATATGTTGTAACGTGCCTGCTCCTTGACACCCCACTGTTTGTATGTGTCAAATACAGAAGAATTATCCATAACCGAGACCGCGGTTGAAAATACAGAATATATTTATATATATATATATATTAATATTTATATAGTATTTCCAACATTTTTCAAATTTTACTTTTTGTGTTTAGGACACTTTAAAATCATCTACGATAGTTTTCCAAACAAGAATAAATTAAATAAGAGATTTAGTTATTTCTTTTACCTTTTTTACATGTTTAATCTATTTCCTAATATTGTTGGTTCCTTAGCTATTCACCTTTTCAGCCTATTCTTTCCTAAATTTCATGTCAGAGTTGCTGTACATTTTCTTGAAATGAAAATGGGGAAACTTTGGTTAAAACGTCTGAAGCCTCTGAATTTAAAAATATGCTGTTTATGTGTTTAGCTTTGAGGAAATTTAAGCAAAATAATGTAAATTATCTAAATCTTGGACTGAAAATTCATAGCTGCTTCGCAATGTATGAATGCAAAAAAAATTAAAAGATTAAATAAATCCTTAAACAGACTTTAACATTCAATGAAAAAACATCTACTTCAATTTGGTGTAAATACTTAGATAATATAACTAATAACGTAACTTATTCAACTGCATATTTTAATGCCTTCAACATTATATTAACAAATACAATCGATTATAATGAATACTATTTTAAATATTATCAATAAATAATGATAAAAAATCCTATTTTATTTTACATTAGTTTTTTCTTTTGCCTGTAATGAAATGTAGTTTAGTACGGTAATTTTTGACAGCCTCTTGCTAGTTTTCTCAGCCTGAATCCTGAGAGGGCCGTCTTCAAGTGATGGTCCAGAGACTCCCAGAGTCTTCACCCACATCCAGGGTCTCTTAGTCCTCCAGGAGTAGCTCCAGGTCCCCTTTCTCCTTGCCCTCCCTGACGGCAATTATGTTCAGCTGTACCTCCTGAATGCCTTGGGTGACCACCTACCAAAACAATTTGTATTAATTATTTTCCAACTTTACTGGAAATTTTAGTGTTTTTCATGGTAATTTTTACTGTTTTAGTCCATACCACTATTATGGGGTAATTAGTGGGTCTGGTAGTGCCCACCCACCGAAGATCCACGCTTCATGTGGGTGAGCCTCACATGACCACCCACCTCCAATGGAAAAATGGCCACCTCCCGCCACAGAGAGATGCTCACCTCTGCCCTGTACAGTGCCAGAAGTTATTTTATGCACACACACAGGTTACTGTGGTTTGCAAGGACATTTTTCAAAAACTTCACCTGTCAGACTTTGACAGGCGACTCCGCCTCTTGCTTTCCGTTTGGTGATGTTGCTCCAGATATCTGTGAGCAGGAGGGCCCACTTATCCTGGTTCCTGGCTGTGTGGGCTCCCTTTCGGACCTCCACAGCCTCCATGATCCATCTGCGATGCCTATTCTCTTCAGTGTGGATGACGTTGGCCCTGTCCCAGTCCATGATTTGATTTTCCCCCTTGCAGTGGTCTTTTATTATTTATTTCTGTTGTCGTCCTGCATCTCAAGTAAACGTGAAATCAGCATGATCACCTGCTTCTCATCTGGGAGTGAGGTTGATGCCATTGGTGTATCGTCATCAGTAGAATGCCATTGTAACGAAACTCAAACATTAAGACTTTTAAACCTTTGTGGTATAGTTTAACTCTCCTCTCATACTCCTTTTTTTCTATAAAATCCCCTCTATATTCAACAAGAAATTCTCCTCCTTCAAAGTCTTTCTTTGCAAACAGTCCTCGACCTAAGAGAAGAAGTAAAAATGTCAATCACAATATGTATTTAAAAGAAGTACATTTTTAAATCTTAAAATCTTTGCAACTCACGTTTGAGAGAATTAATGAATTTCATGTCCAATCCTTCTCTGTCCTTACCCATGGATGCATAGTATACCGCTTCATCCTTGGGTTTGACTCTGGGGCCTCTGGACTCCTTTCCGTTATTATTAAAATATTAGGATTTTAGCAAACAGACAAACACTTTTAAAATAATATCTTTAACATACCCTGATCCTCCAGAGCCTCAACCCTTACTTTTTTCCAGCTTTCTCTGGATTCCTTGATGCTGTCGACCTAAATAAGCTGTGTTCAGTCAATCAGGATGTGAAATCACTTCAGTCAGCTAATCAACAGCAAGCTGGTTAGGGAGAGCTGGAAAACGGGCAGGGTTGAGGCTCTTGAGGACCAGAGTTAGCCACCCCTGATCTAAAGCATAAATTAATCCTGGTTTGAGCAGTCCAGATCCTGGTGTTTCTGAACAGGATCTGGTCTTAGGTGGTCTCAGTCCGCAAAAATGTAGTGGAATGTTACTTTAGTGCCCTCACGAATCGGAATCTGTAAATAGGACACTAACTTAAGCCTCGTTTCAAATAGCCACGCATTTTTAAAGGCCCTCCCAAGTATTTAACTCCTACAGCAGTAACATGCTTCCTGCTGAAATTACCATATTTTCAGGACCATAGGGCACAACAGGTTTTAGGGCGCGGGCACGTTAAAACATACCAGCAAAACATACATGCTAGTGTGTGTTTTAAAAAAGGCAGCGGGAGCAAAACTGAGTTGGTTGTGATTTTTTTTTTTTCAGTCATCAATCAGCATCCAGAAATCCATCAAAGTCCTCGGAGAAAAGTGCAAGCAGACACGTGTTTAACCTTTCCTGCTTTGTATGCGCTCCACAAATGTTATGGAAAA